>NC_138203.1:38252814-38587814 GCF_964194415.1 Vipera berus | reverse complement strand
AGCACATTGATTTGTGCTTCTTAGATTGTAAGCTGCCCTGAGTCTTCGGAGAAGGGTGGGATATAAATGGGATTAAAAAAAAACACATCCAAAAGATTATTACTGATGTAAAGGGGCAATATTTAATTTTATGTGCCAAGATAGCAGAGACTGTAATAGTTATAGTTAATTTTTATAGACATAATATAGATTCTTGTATTATGTTATTTGAATGTTTTCAATGTTTGTATTAGTATAGTTATGATAAAGTGAGAAAGTAAGATTTCATGAAATATTGGATCCTGAGCTTGATAGAAATACACTGACACAAAAATAGAAATAGCAGTAGCACATAGACTTATATACTGCCCCATGGTGATTTACAGCACTCTGGGTGGTTTACAAAGCTACATATTGCCTCCAACAATTCTCATTTTACTGACCTCAGAAGGATGGAAAGCTGAGTCAACCATATAAGGTTATGGAAGCATGTTTATAGTATCTTACTCCAGTAAATGATGAGAGAGAAAATCTTGTTTTTCTATTGGGCTGTTCCCCCCCCCCCAAGACTTATGTAGATTTTGACAAGCTGCCTAATGTTTGAAATAATTCAGTTCCCCCATGAACATGTTAATATACAGTACATAAGAAATAAGTATCAGACGTAAGAGGCCTTTTGTCTTGTGCAGGAAAAAGCTCCCACAACATCTTTAAAGTTTACACTGAGAAAAATACTAAAATGGACTGAAATTTATTTAAAATTCTGCAACCTTGGTATGAAAAAAAAACCATTTACCTTAGTTAGAAAAGTTAAGTTATCATGTATATATTGCACTTCCATTAAGAAAGGTATTTCATTTTAACTGAATAAAATCTCCATATTTGGATTTGTTATGAATTTGCTTTTCATGCAAATTTACAACTGAAGAGAGATTTTACAGTCAATTAATTTAAAGATATATATACATATATATAGGTAGATATAGATATACATACACAAACAGACATATATATGTACACGCACGCACACACACATACATGGATGCACGCATGCTTGTATGCATGCATACACAGACACAGGGTTTTTAAAGTAGTCAATTAAGTTGCTCATTCAAATTCACTCTATGTGTTACTCATTTAACATACTAAACAAAGGGAACTCCTTGACTTATCACTTCCCAGACTTTCATGTGATATCACCATTCGATAGAAGTAGTCCCAAATACTACTTTGGAGTCAGGTGTTAACTACTCCATACAAAATATGCCAACATGCAGACTCATATTTTCTGATACCATTGTATGGCACTAACACTAGTGATGATGCAAAAAAAAAAAGTTCAAATGAATTTTATTAAACAGATGTTCAAGAAGAATCATCTTATATTTCCATTAGTTGATCTTGTAAAGCGATTGGTTAACAAATCAATTGTAGAATAATCTTGGTTAAAAATAAAAAGATAGGGCTACCATCTGTAATCAGTCACTTGCTTGGTATGGTTCAGAGAATTTTATCACATGATACTACTGGATCATTTCTCTTAGAAATTCTGAACATTTTTTTTTGTTCAGGGTAGCTTTTCCATTCCAGGTTCCAAATGCTGTTATCATATTATTTTGTTCAACTATTTAATAAAATAAATGATAATTAAGACCCTTGTGTTAAATGAACAATCAATAATTGTTACTTTATTCTTACTAGGTATTTATAACATGTCTTGTTGTTTTTAATTTGCATACATAAATAGCAGATGCTTCTAATTACAAATGTGTTCCAAGTATAAGAGAAGAAATGAAAGACTGATTCAGCCTCTCCTATTTATTGCTTGTCATTGTATCTAAAAGAAATAAGACAGGCTGTTTTTACTGAAAGCCACAAAAGGGGCTCTGGGCATGAAGGATCTCCCATAAATGACATATATTCCTAGAATCATTTGTAAATCTCATTTCAATAGAACAATAAATTCAGCAATAGGCAATTCCATTCCATTAATGTTAAAACACTGATTCCATTAATGTTAAAACACTGAAGCAATTCTTAGAACAGAAATTTGATATAGAGAGTAAGAGAATAAGACGAGTACAAAAAAAAACAACCAATAGTAATGAAAGCACAATTTTATTATTGTTAGCCTCTCTGCCTGAGATACTAAAAATCGGACCTTTTACTTACTTCTCTCCATGTGGATGTAGTGCCATTGAGAACTACTTGTTGAGTACCGTTTGCCGGCCAGCTACAGATTCATCTGGTGGTGATGTTGTCTATTCCACCTTTTTCTAGCTTACCAAGGAGTAGGTTGTGCCCTACTTTATCAAATGCCTTACTGAAATCTAAGTATACTACATCCACACATTTCGCTGGTCTAGGAGTTTAGTCACTTTATCAAAGAATGAAATAAGATTGGTTTGGCATGATTTGTTTTTAACAAACCTGTGCTGGCTACTAGTTATAACTTTGTTTCCTTCTAGTTGTTTGCAGATCTGTTTTTTTATTATCTTTTCTAGGATCTTCCCAGGTATTGATGTTAAACTGATTGGTCTGAAGTTTCCTGGGTCTGTTTTTTCCCCTTTCTTGAAGATGGGAATCACATCAGCCCTTTCCCAATCCTCAGGTTCTTCCCCGATGCTCCAGGATTTTTGAAAGATGTGGTGCAATGGTTCTGAGATTACATCTGCCAGCTCCTTCAGAACTCTGTGATGTAATCTGTCAGATCCAGGTGATTTATATTCATCAAGGTCGGATAGGTGTTCTTTTACTATTTTCTTGCTTATTTTAATTTTTGTTTCTAGTTTGTCTCTTGCAATGTTTTTTTTTGTATGTTGGGCTATAGTTTCTTTTTGTGTGAAGACTGATGCAAAGTATGAGTAAAGCAGCTCTGCTTTCTTCCTGTTGCCTGTTATTTCCTTGCCATCTTCTCTCTTTAGTGGACCTACAATTTCCTTGACTTTTTCCTATTTGTTAATATGTTGGAAGAAACTTTTTTTTTATTATCCTTGATTGATGTTGCACATCTTTGTTCGTTCTGAGCATTCCTGACTTCATCTTTGCAAGTTCTGGCTGTCTGCTGATAATTGGCCTTAGTTATGTGCCCCTCTTTCCATTTTTTTGTATTTATTCTTTTTGTCTTTCAGTTTGTCAGAGAGATCTTTGTGCAGCCACGTTGGTTTCTTCTTGATTTTTTTTCCCAGTGGTATTGTGCTGGTCTTGGCTTTTATGATCACATTTTTCAGAGTTTCCCATGCTTCTTGGCTAGTTTTCCCCTTTAGGATTTTCATCCATGGTATCGTTCCTAGGTTCTCTCTGAGTTTTTTTAAAGTCAGCTCTTTTGAAGTTCAAGGGTTTTCTATTGCTAGTGTTTGCATTATATTAAATTCCAGCATGATGTGGTCACTTTCACCCAAGGTTCCAGCAACTTCAACTCCCTCTATCACTTTTTCTCTATTAGTAAGAATTAAGTCCAGTATAGCTTTATGCCTAGTTCCCTCCTCCACCTTTTGGGTGACAAAGTTGTCAGCTAAGTTGGTTAGGAATCTGTTTGATTTCCTGCTCGCAGCAAAGTTTGTCTCCAAGTTGATATCTGGATACTTGAAGTCTCCCATTACTACTGTGGTATGCTTCCTACATACATTTCTTAACTGGTTGGCAAAGAGTTCATCTATTTCTTCTGATTAGTTGGGTGGCCTGTAATATACACCTATGGCAATGTCACTTTTTTCTCTTTGATATTGACCCATATAAAATCTTCTGGAGAGATTTTATCTTTGATCATGTGCATTTTGGTAGATATGTAGTGTTCTCTTACATATAGTGCACTCCCCCTCTTCTTTTTGTAGACCTGTTTCTTTTGAACAATATGTGTCCATCAGTCAATCCATTCCATTCATGGGTTTCGTCCCATCAAGTTTTTGTAATGCCAACTATATCATACCCTCCCTTGTGTACTATTGCTTCTAGTTTGCCCTGTTTGTTCCCCAAGCTTTGAGCATTTGTATATAAGCATTTAAGACTTTTATGCCTGTCTTTGGGTATGTTTCCTGCATCTCCTGACTGTTGTTTGAGTTTTTATTTTTTCTTGTTACTGCCTACCTCATTGTTGGATTTGTTTCCTTGGGATTGATGATTGGTTTTGGTTTCTAGAGATTCTAAAGACTGGTCACCCTTCTCCCTCAATTTTAGTTTAAAGCCCTCCTGATGAATTGGGCCAGTCTTTTTCCCAGTACATTTTCCCCTGTACTCATGAGGTGCAGTCCATCATTTGCCAAGAGTCCTTTGCATAGGAAATGCAGTCCATGATCCAGGAAACCAAAGTTTTCTTGGCGACACCAATCCTTTAGCCAATGGTGTATTTCTAAAATTATTTTTTCCCTCAATGGGTATTGGCCTTTCATTGGGAATACTGATGAGAACACTACATGTGCTCCTAGCTTCTTAACTTTATTGCCTAGTTGTTTGTAATTTCTTACTATTGTATTCAGGTTCTTAGTTTTGTCATTCATTCCAATGTGGAGGAGGAGGAAAGGGTAGTAATCTGTAGGCCTAATTATTTTGGTTAGGTTTTCAGCCACATTTTTGATTTTTGCTCCAGGAAGATAACATACCTCCCTGGACTGTATGTCCAGTCTGCAGATGGATGATTCCGTTCCTTTGAGGATGGAATCTCCTATTACCAACACTTGCCTTCCTTTTGAGGGGGCTGCAGTCTGGGGTACTTTTCTGTTTATTTCAGATGTGTTTGCTATGTGACTTTTTTAGGGATATTTGAAGTAACTTTTTAATGGATATTTGAAGTTGTTTCTTTACTAGGTGTCTGCATATTTTCTCTGAGGGGGAGGTTATGTGTCTGCGTGTTTCCATCTAAGGGGAGGAATCGATTACTCAATTTGAATGGGGCTGCTTCTGGTTGGGTTGGACTGGGCAGAAGGGGTTTGTTAGTTGTATGCCTCTTCTTTCTTTGAGTATTGTGTTTCCTTCTATGTGTGACGTACCTCCATTTGTTTTCCTCCAAGGGTTTATCAGTAGGGTCAAATCCTCTGGGAGTTGTTTGTTCATTATTTGGTTCAGTTTGGGTATAGCTTTCTTTTGTAGATTGGGGTTTGGCTAGAGTTCCCTCTAAGTGCCTTACTTTTTCCTCTAATAGTTCACATAGTTTACATATAATGCATGTATAATTTGGGTGTTCTTTGGGCATAAGCACATACATAGAACATGTATTTCATACCACAATAGTATCAGTTGCCTGTTCCATGATTTTGGTTGTTTGGAAATCTTTTTGGTTGGTGGATGTGCTTTGGGCCAACTGCTGGGTAAAGTTACTCTGAGTTGCACAGCAGAAGGGAAATTTGTTCAAACACTTCTCCTTTGTGATATTATTGGGGAGCTCTCCTTATCATAGTTCTTTCAACTCCAGTATTTGTGTTATCACTGGAATTATGGCATGCTTCCTGCTGAATGCTGTAAGCCTGTCTTTATAGAATATAAAGAGTAAAAGTTGAAATAATGATTCTTTTTTATTGTAACTGCTTTTAAATTAAGTATTTTCCATTATAAGTAGCCATACTTTGATATTGTTAAAAATACAAAGAATATATGGTACGGGCGTAGGAACAACATTTATATTTGGATGTGTTTATGGATATGTTTGTGATATGTTTTTTTTTAAAAATATATCCTGGAATTATGTATAATTGTGGTTGTTAAATAAAAGCTTTAGGAGTTCATTTGTCATCAGAAGACCAGACTACAGGTTCTAAAAGAATTATTTGTCCCAGACCAATTTTTCTTTCACTTGTAATGATACAAAATCAATCTTCTTACTAGGTCTTCTGCTGCCTAGTGATGGAGCTTATGTAATTTTAAACCACTTCAATAGAACAATGTTATAATGAGGTCATCAGCAGTCAGGATTCTAAATCACATCTCTTGCACTGTTTGCAACACAAAGCACTTCACAGAATAATTCAGTCACTATAGTCTAATCACATATGCCAAGTGGGGAAAAAGAACAGAGAAAAAGAATCAGGGTATGTGGAAGAAGGGGAGTTCAGTATAGCCTTTAGCAAAAACTGAAAGCATTTACACTTTAATATTCAAACCATGCTTAGGAAAAATACTCCCAGTTGAGAATGAGCAGTACTAAGGTACAAGAAATATTTGCCTTTTCATTATGAGGCAACAGAGAATCAAATGAACTTCCCCAATGTGGGAAAGGTGAATAATAAGCAATAGCAGAATAATAATGTGTGGCACAGTGAGCTCACTAATAGTATTGCTGTTGGCTTCAACCACAAGGTGTGGAAATAAATCATATAACAATGCATACAGAATTAGAAAGGAATAAAAAAAGAATAATAGAGCAGACCTCCTGAGTAGTAGCTTCTAAGCAATATTAATGAAATACAGCAGATGTTGGTTGTAGAATTCAGAGACACGTTTTTTTCTCACCCAGTTGTTTGTTTGTTTTGATCTCCTGTTTTCCTCTGCAACTATCAGAGACACACACACATTTACATATAGTGTTTAGCCTTGAAGATTATAGTATGCTTTGAGCAAAGAACTATTTCTAACTTCACTGTATTGATTTAATTCATACATTTAATTTATTAATAATTAATCAATAAGTTAATTAATGATTTAATTAATTAATAATCAATATACTGACCTACCTTACACAATGAGAATGGCTGAGATATTCTTGCCTAAAACAAAATAACATTTTTAAAAAGAGACATATAGAAGCCAGTAGTCCTACTGTGTTTCCCTGAAAATAAGACTGGGTGTTATATATTTTTTTGCCTCCAAAAGAAGCACTAGGTCTTATTTTCGAGGGATGTCTTACTCACCTCTGACAGTTGACAGCTCCACCCAGCAGGTCTACTTCTTCTGGGGCCAAAGGAGTAGCTTCATTCTGCAGCTGCATTCTGGCCTGCATTTTGCAGTCAAGCTTTTCTGGAAGGCCTAAGCAGCCTTCAATCCATAGCTCAGTCTTTGGCTGCAGAGGCCTTGCAGGTTCTTGGCTGCACAGGCCTTCTGGAAAGGTCTGTGACTGAGAAATGCAGGCCTGGCTGCAGAAGACGCTGAACGGTGGGAAGAGATCTGACTGCAAGGTAAGTGGGTGCTGGGCACGTGGGGCAGCTCCACCCCTGCCCTAGATTGATTTTTAAGCAGGGCTTTTTTTTTCTCATAGAACACCCAGAACGGAGTTCCAGCACCTTTTTTGGATGGAACCTTGTAGGGTAGGCAAGGTGGGTTGTATGACGTGTGTGAGTTCTGGCACCTTTTTTTTTTTTTACAAAAAAGCATTGTTTTTAAGTCTGTGCCTCACCTCAAAACTAGGACTTATTTTGGGGGTAGGGCTTATTATTATTATTATTATTATTATTATTATTATTAATAATAATAATAATAATAATAATAATAATAATAATAATAATAATAATAATAATAATTTTATTTGTATACTGCCCTTCTCCCGAAGGACTTATATTAGGCCCACACCCAAAAATCAAGCTAGGGCTTATTTTGGGGGGCAGGCCTTACTTTTGGGGAAACAGGGTCGTAATTTGTTTCCACAATATAGTGAGGGGCATGTCCTTCGTTACACCAGAGGTAGCAGTGTAGTTACTTGGCCGAGGACTGTTCAAGAAGAACAGACAAAGATACTGCTGCTTTCCCAATATTTGCCATTTGAAGTGAATGTCTCACTTTGCCCAATGAAAAGATAAGTTTTGAACAGATCAGTTCTATGGCAATTTTACTTCATTTCAATTGTATCAAAATCTATCTATCTATCTATCTATCTATCTATCTATCTATCTACACACACACACACACACACACATACTTTCTCGTACATTGGCAAAACTATAAATCAAATGACTCTTGACATAAGAATGTACAAATTTTATTAATATGAGAAGTATTAGAAAAATCTGGTACTGTTTTATCAAACACAATATTCAAGTCAAAATTATATAAACATATATCATTAACAAAATTAAGTTATAAAAGTAAAAATATAAGGCTATAAAGGGTTGTTCCAACTTCCTAAAACAAAATGGTGTGATGCAAATTTGTTTCATGGACATTATTTAGGATCAAACGCTACTGGCAGATGAAAAAAGTACCAAAGATGCAGATCTTTGTGAAGCTGTTCTGTTGTGTAGTGAGTTCTTTGCGCAGGAAAGAAGAGGCAAGTGAGTTCAACAAAGCTCATGGTTTATTGCTTGCAGGATCTGAACTGAGAATTCAGCTGCAGCTTGTAGCGATTTATAGCCTGGTCCCTAGGCGGCAGCCAATAGGTTTAAAGCAACCCATTGCCACCTAGGGGCAGCCAATAGCAGCACTGGAGACCTGAAGTCTGGGTTGCTGGAGAGCCGTTAGCTGCTCCAGCTTACCACATGGTGTTACAATTGAGCCCAATACATAATACCCCTCCCCTCTTAGATCAGACAAACATTATAGCAATAATTGGCAAATAGTACAAGTTACAAGACTTAACATCATAGCAACTTTTGTAAAACAGTACAAGTTACATTAAAGCATCAGTTAGCCAGAATAAATAGACTTCCATTATAGCACACAAGACAGTTAACATCATAGCTCCAATACTGTTTCAGTACAGTGACAAGTTACAGTACAGACAACTTATAGTTCCTTTATTTTACAATATAATCAGCTAGATAAGAAGGAGGCTTGCATGCCCTTGTGGAATGCCTTGGGGTTCCAGTCACTTTCTGGTCTACCAGCTTACCCATCGGGCCAGGTAGACCATTGTCCCTTGATGCACATGAGTCAAAGGAATTAGATGCTCTCTGGCTGGTCTCTCCAGGTTGGCCCACCCCAGAGTCATACTGATCAGCAGAGTTGGCACAGTGGTTGTTAAAGTCTGGTGGGCTTGCTCCTTCAGGGGATCCATGTTGCACTTCTGGACTCCCCTCCTCTATGCCCAGTTCCTCGTTGCTTAAGAAGGAAGAGTCTTGAGAGTCCATGTATGGGCTGGCTTGGCTGCCAGCTTGGGGACTTTGGGAGGGACTTATGATGCAGTCCTCACTTAGTGGCCATTCTGGAAACCATTTTCTGAGTTGATCAATGTGGCGTCTGACAACTCGCCCTCCCTCCAGCCCCACTTCGTAAGAAAGGGGACCAGATGATTTGGTAATTTTACCAGGAACCCACAGATTCCCTTGTCCATAGTTTCTGGCCCATACCCAATCGCCCACTTGCAGCCCCCTTAGGGGTTTCGGTCGAGAGGCTTCAGCTGCCACTCTATCTGGATGCAAACTATCCAGTTTAGTGTTCAGTCGCCTCCCCCAACGAAGTTCTGTAGGACTTTTGCCTGTAGCAGTGCAGGTTGTAGAATGTTGGCAGAGTAAAAAATCTGCCAGTCTGTGATGCCAGTCACCTGTTACAATGCGGTTCTCACCATTTGTTCAGCTTGACCATTAGAGGACGGGTGAAAAGGGGCAGATGTTGCATGTCTGATTTGTTCTTAGGAAGGCCTGAAATTCAGCAGCAGTGAATTGGGCCCCAATGTCTGAAACTAAGACATCTGGCAACCCATGTGTGGCAAGGTTTTCTCAGTACCTGGATGGTCCTAGCAGTAGTCATGTTTGCAACTGGGATTACTTCCAGCCATTTGGAGTGGCTGTCCACCACTATGAGGAAGAGCTGTCCCTGAAAGGGCCCAGCATAGTTTATGTGTATTCTAGACCAGGGAGTGTGCATTTCTTCCCACCTGTGAACTGGGGCATGTGGCATCTCAGGCCTAGATTGCTGGCATGTATAAAAACCATGTACCTGTGCCTCAATGTCCTTGTCAAGGCCAGACCACCAAAGGTAGCTTCTTGCTAAAGCTTTCATTCTGACAATGCCTGGATGGCCCTCATGTAATGACTGTAAAACCCTGTCTCTCAGTGAAGAGGGGATTATGACTCTGTTTCCCCTTAGGATGCACCCCTTGTGAGCTGATAGCTCATGTCTTTTGACAAAATAACTCTGAAACTCAGAGCCTGGGCTTTTATCTAACCACCCCGTGTGTACCCATGAAAGCACTCTACTAAGTGTTCTATCTGTAGCTGTTTCTGCAGCAATGTCCCCAGCATGGAGGGGAAATTCTGTTAGGTCCTGAATGAACAGAATTCTGGCCGCAGGGGCCAGGTCTGGTTCCATTAGTGGCAGTGGAAGTCTGCTGCAGCCATCAGCATGGCCCATTTCTTTACTAGGTTTGTGAACCAATTTAAATGTGCATGCAGAAAAGAAAATAGACCATCTCAACATTCTTGGGGAAAGTATGTGGGGAGTTTGTTTGCCTGTTGTGAAGAGTCCCAACAGTGGTTTGTGGTCTGTAAAGACCGTGAAGTCCCTGCCATATAAATAGTCATGGATTTTTTTTATTCCAGCTACAATGGCTAGGGCCTCTTTGTCAATTTGAGCATAGTTAAGCTCAGCAGAGGACAGTGTCCTTGAATAAAATGCAGTAGGGACTTGTGTTCCATTCTTTTCTAAATGACTCAAGACTGTCCCCACCCCATAAGGAGATGCATCACATGCTAAACAGACTGGTTTAGACTCCCTAAAATGAGTTACAGTGGATTTAACTGACAATAGTGTCTTTAAGTCCTGGAAGCTTTTTTCATGAATGCTGGTCCATTTCCATGGAGCTTTCTTATCTAAGAGCCTGTGAAGAGGCTCTGCCAATGCAGCCTTCTTAGGCAGGAAGGCATGGTAGAAGTTGAGGAGGCCCAAGAATGCTTGTAGCTCTCCCTTGGATTTAGGACTAGAAGCCAATTTAATGGCCTTCAGTTTGGATTCAGCAGGGTGAATACCATTAGCATCAATTCGAAATCCTAGAAATTCCGTTGAAGGAACACCAATACTACATTTACTCTTCTTTAATTTGAGGCCTGCTTCTCAAAGCCTCTGTAAGACAGCCCTGAGCCTGCTGGCTAACACTTCTGTAGATTCTCCAGCAATAAGTACATCATCAAAATAAGGGCAAACACCCTGAATGCCTTTAAGTGTGTGTTCCATGATTCCCTGAAAAATGCCTGGAGCAACGCTAACTCCAAATTGTAAACGCTTTACTTTGAAAGCCCCACTGTGAGTCATGATCATCTGAGCCGTGGCTGTGGCCTCATCAACTGCAGTTGCTGATAGTCCTGTGCTAAATCTAATTTAGCGAAAATAGTGCCCCCTTGCAAAGAAGCTAAAATGTGGTTCACCACTGGAACAGGGTAAGCGTGTTTTTTAAGGGCTTTGTTAATTGTACATTTATAGTCTGCACATATTCTATTTTTTCCGTTGGCCTTAAATGGAGTGACTATAGGAGTTTCCCACTCCCCACCATCAACTGGTTGTAAAACACCCTGTTCTACAAGCTTGTCTATTTCTGAGTCAATTTTATGTTTGAGGGCAAAAGGGACCCTTCGAGGCTTAACCCTAATGGGAACTACGTTGGGATCTAGCTTGAGTGAGATAGGCAGGCCTGTGTATGTTCCTAGGGCTGAATCAAAAACAGCTGCAAAGTCCTCGCAAACTGACAAAAGGTTTGCAGCTTGTGTCCAGTTGATACCAGTTATTTGAATGCCTAAAGCATCAAACCAATCAAGTCCTATGAGACTCGTTCTCTGGCCCCCTACTACTATGACATCCAGGTGCCCATAAAACCCCTTAAATTTTACAGCCAAGGTGGCTTCCCCCTTAACTTTGACTTGAGCATTTTGAAAGTCAGTTAAAATTATGTTGGAGGGCCTTAGCTTGGCCCATTTTCTACTGCGACTGCACATTAAATTGAAGGTGCCCGGGGAAATAATGGAGACAGCAGAGCCAGAGTCCAATTCCATTTTACAAGGGACTCCTTGTAGCTCTACCTGCAGTTTGAGTTTAGGTTTGAGGGGGCGTCGGGCCCCAGTGTGGCATATATTTCTAAGGCTTCTACAAAACCCCACACTAAACAGACCCTGGGCCCTGGTACCTCTCCTGGTCAGATCTTCCGACTGGTGTTTGGGTGACTGGTCCCTCTGACAAGCTCTGCAAACTGTTTTGCCGCAGGCCCTACACGTGGCTGACCAGAATCTGCAATCAGAGCATTGGTGGCTGCCGCCACAACCTTTACATCTAGGTAATATAACTTTCTTCTAAGTGTTCTCTTGCTGTTTGCTGCTGTGTTGCTGTGTGTCGGGTTGCTTGTGAAGCTTGTTGACGTCAGGATCTTCTTCCTCTGAAGATTCCTCTGAGCGTTTGGTGTCCTCGTGGTGGACTGTTTCATCTTGTTTTGTCATTTTGGCGGAGTGGACTGTTTGGACTGCACCCCCAGTGGCTTTGTCTGCCATCACTTCATCTTGGGCTTTGATGAAGGTTAAATTCGGTGTGGCAAAAAGTTTTTGCTGGAGCGTTCGGTTCCATAGGCTGCAGACAGGCCGGTCTCGCAGTCGCTCCTCTACGTTGGCAAATTTACAGAGGTATGCGGCCTGCCTCAAGGCTGCGATGTATTCTGACACTGTTTCGCCAGGCTGCTGCATTCAGTGTTCAAACTTGACATGCCAAGCAGTCACCGACATCTTCAGCTGGAAATGCTCTCCCAGCTTTTTCTTGAGGTCCACGTAGGAAACTTACTCCAGCAATGTCGGGGCAAAGAGGTTTTCGGCCAGGTCGAATGTACCTGGGCTGCACACACAGAGCAGCATGGTGGCCTTCAGCCCATCTTCTGCGACTTGGTTTGCCCGGAGGTATTTTTCTACCTGGGACAAGTAGGAAGGCCATCCCTCTGGATGCTTGACATCGAATTCGCGTTGTCTTCCGACTTTCGGCATTCTGTCTTCGGCTGGTTCCTGCAGTTTTCAATCCTGCTTCTCCAAGGCCCAGGGACTAAATCCGCTGAGCACGTGGTTGCTAGCGTGGCTTGCTAGCTGACCGTAGGGGGGGAATGCCTTTTCCCTCCAGGCATGAGCTGCCTTTCCCCTAGTGAACTTCAGCTCTTTTGGAAAAGCAGGATCCCACCTTCGTCGCCAGTGTTGTGTAGTGAGTTCTTCACGCAGGAAAGGAGACGAGGCAAGTGAGTTCAACAAAGCTCATGGTTTATTGCTTGCAGGATCTGAACTGAGAATTGGGCTGCAGCTTGCAGCGATTTATAGCCTGGCCCCTAGGTGGCAGCCAATAGGTATAAAGCAACTCCTTGCCGCCTAGGGGCAGCCAATAGCAGCACTGGAGACCTGAAGTCTGGGTTGCTGGAGAGCCATTAGCTGCTCCAGTTTACCACATGGTGTTACAATTGAGCTCAATACATTACATGTTCCATGTTCTCGGTCTATGAATGGTGGAGAGAATTAAAAAGGAAAAGGTATTCTGGTAATTGATAAGAAATGGGATTTAGCAACCATCATTTCTTTTCCTGCCTGCACTAGCATGACTATGTGGGGCAGAATGAGAATGTAAGTACACATCTGGATGCAGACATTATATATGTGGCTTGTAAGAAATCCATCTGTTATATGGTTTTTCCTGTAAGACACATTATCTTTCCTCTGAGGTCAGCTGTGAAATACTTCTAGCTATCTTACATTGCAATTTTGCAATAGATTGGGAACAGACACTTTATGAATGTTTAATAGTGGTAAAAATAAAATTGCTTTTTGGAAAGGAGATGTAGGCATCAGTCTGGGTTGAGACAAAGCTGCAAAGTGGAAACCATGGGACAGATGAAATATTAAAAGGTGACGTATAATGAAAGCCTAAACCAGAGTGGAAGATTAAGAAGCTAACCAGAAATCAAGTCCAAAAACAAATGAGTTTATGGATAAACAAGAATGCAGAATTTTGGAGCAAGTCAGTGAGGCTGGAGAACTACCAAGGGTTCAAGAAAATCATAGTTCAGAAAGATGTAGAGGTATAAACAGGATTCATCTAAAATACAAAAAGTATTTACATTTCAGTCAAAAGTGTTAAATTATACCCTGAGAATATTTCACTCAAAACTTTTACATTGTGGAGAGCAATGTAGACATCTATACTTGGATCCAACAATTACTGATCTCAGCAGACAGTTATTCAATATTCTGCTGAAATGAAATTTAAAACCATTTTGGTTTATTCCGTACTAGAATATGAGTGAACAAAACTCTTTTTTTCTTCAAATTGTGCTCAGGTTCTGGGCATTCAGATTAGCACTGAGTAAAGTTGTCTTACATACTATTAGAGAGGATCAGACTATTTCTAAGCTCCAGATTGTTTTCTGCTGATCACAAATGCAAAACCTATGTGAGTGATGTGGAAACCCATTTGTGAATAATTTTCATTCTAACATGGTAACATTTGAATGAGACCTGACTTTGCCTGACAGGCACAAAAAATAAGTTTAAAAATAAAGCAATTATAAAACAGAATTGGTGATAAAAGGTTATAGATAGCTTAAATCTAAAGTTAATCAATAGCCTTCATAGCTTTTCAAAAGCTGCTAATATTTTACTTCACTTTTGTTTTTCTTTCAAAAAGTAAAACTATATGTCATACCTATAAGAGGATATAAATTTTAGTACTTTAATAATATTCATACCACAGCTTCTAGTGCTATTTTGGCAAATTAAGCATTTAATTCTGATTGACTTTGACAGACAGGTGACTCTGTTCTGAGATTAAAAATTAGTTGCAGTTATAACAACCATATTATTATCCATTTGATTCACAAGGTCATTCAACAGAGTGCATGTCTTGCATGATGAAAGTCCTAGGTTCATTTCCCAGGATACCTAGTATAAAGTTGGTAGCAGCATTAGAATAAGCTAATGACAGGTAGACTAAATCACTGTGGTTGATACTGTATAAAGCATTTTGATACATTAGTCCCACCTGCACAATCCTTCATCTTTTCTTTTATGAATAAGAATTGCATTGTCACCATAACAATAACAGCAGCCTTAGTAGCAGCTTAGTCAGGGGACAAATAAGAAGCTATTGTCCTTTAGGTTCCAATCAATTCCTATACACTTTTATTATGTCCCTGCAAATGGAATTTACTCCTGAGTAAACATTAATAGGGCAGACTCAGCAGTCTGTTTCCTTTTTAAAGTCAGTACTGTATTTCTTGAAATCAGGAGAGAAAAATAAACTTTATCTGAATGTATGTGATTATCTGTATATTTTCCTTGGCCATCTTTTTTTCTTATTCAGAAAGCAAACTGGCCTTTTAAAGCTGTATTTAAAACACATTTGTCATTTAAAACACTCAATTGAATGTGGAAAACTGATGTTTTAAATCATAGCATATGTGAAATCTTAATTTCCACATAACAAAAAAGTAAAACCTGGTAGCTGCCTCTCATTGTAGTGCTGGAAATTCACCAGGCCTATAATAAAGGGACAACTATTATGGATAATTTAAGCCCAATTTGGTCTGAAGGGAGTTCCCAACAGTTATAATTTCCTTTCTCGCACATTACCCCTTTGGTTACAACTTCTTTTTCTAAAATGAATTGAGAAAGCATTTTACAGAAAGACATTGCTATTCTTCCCCAAATGTTCAGCCTATATTGAAAAGTTGCCTCCTTCATGCTGCTGCAGATATTTTAAAGGATCTCTATTAGCACTATTAAATGTCCTTTAAAAGGTGAGATGCAGCAGGGTGACCATTTATGAAGAAAGTGTCTCTGCTAGACAGGAAAAGAAAAACCATCCTATCACCCAATGTGACAGCACCAGCTTGTTATTACTTTCTTTTAAAAAGCATCCCTTCATGGTGACTTTTATAAAAGTGTCTTTATAAATGTTGATTGTACTACGAGGTTAAAATTTTGAGGAATTCTGAGAAAAAAAGGAATAAATTTTCCTTTTCTCAGATCTTCTAGCTCGGGTGGGGGGGTGGCAGAGGAAGAGCCACCCTCCCAGAGTTTGAAAAAATGGAATGGGTATTAAAATACACAAATAAATGAATTAATAAGACTTTGGAATTATGCATGTGAGTTCTCATATGCAGAGCATGTTAATTTATCTCATTACCAGAATATTTTATCCACTTTGGCTTGTAATCCCTATTCAGTTCTGGCATGTACTATTCCCAATGTACTAATATTTATTTATTTATTTATTTATTTATTTATTTATTTATTTATTTATTTATTTATTTTATTGGATTTGTATACCACCCTATTCCCGTAGGACTCAGGGCAGTTTACAGGGCAGTTAAAACCATGAATACAAAAAATTAAAAACAATTAAAACAATTAAATTAAATTTAAGCCCCAAGAGTAAATCTAAAACCCAGTTAAATTAACAACCCCACAGTCTGGACCAAACAGATCGAAGAGCCAAGTTTTCAGGTCCCGGCGAAATGAACGAAGGTCGGGGGCAGTCCTAAGTTCTGTGGGTAGTTGGTTCCATAGGGCAGGCGCACCCACAGAGAACGCCCTTCCCCTGGGAATAACCCGCCAACATTCATTAACCGGCGGTACCCTGAGAAGGCCCTCCCTGTGGGGGTGCACAGGACGATGGGAAGATGATGCCGGCAGCAGGTGTTCCCTTAGATAATTCGGACCCAAGCCATTTAGGGCTTTGTAGGTCATTACCAGCACCTTGATCCTCACCCGAAGGGCAACCGGAAGCCAATGCAGCTCACGGAGAAGAGGTGTTAATATGAAAAAAATTCAAGTGTCAAGTGAAGAAACATTTGCCTAAATGTCACCAAGTAGCAAAATACGTGGCTGCTATAAATAAATAATAAATACTGCTTACAGATATTTCTTTGGAATTATGATGGCTTCCCGGGCGACAGGTCAGATGAGGAGAAAGAGCCATCTCTGAGGTCTTTGGAAGTGGGTGTGGAATTGCTCCAAGAAGCTCCTGAGGGCTCCAAGCCAGGAGTGGAAAGTCCAGGCTCAGTGGATTGGTCACCAGAAGGGCGACATGATGAACAGTTAGCAGAGGAGGAAAAGAAGAAGTGCAGTTGCAGCTGGAGAGAGCAGAGGCACCATGGGAAGAATGGGGGGGGAGAAGGTACACTGCTGCAGCTGTCCAATGGGGATGAGAAGGAATTGCCGCCTTCAACTGATCTGCAAATGTGCAGAGCTGAGAGGAGGTAGGCACAATGGAAACATACAGTATACAGGTAGTCCATGCTTACCAACTATTTGTTCAGCCACCATTTGAAGATATGACAGAGCTGAATAAGGAGATTTATGGTGGCTCCTACAAACTGCAGAAGTTGTAGTATCTCCATAGTTACATGATCCACAAATCAGGAGCCTAGTAACTGGGTTCCATTTACCACGGTTGTTGTGTTTGGTGTATGTATGATCACCATTTGTAAATTTTACAGCCAGCTTCTGATAAGCAAAATCAATGGGGATGTCAGCAGGAAGTCACTAGTCATAGTCATATGATATCACATTTAGTCCTACATAATGCACTTAATGGCAGCATTGTAAATTGGTGTTGTCATGTCACACTTAATGACTGCCCTGCTTGGCAACAGGGTCGTCATCTTAATTGCAGTCAGTAAGGACTACCTATTTAAGACCCCAACTCTGGAGAAAGAACAGCATTTGTATCCAGCTGAATAGAGATTTCCACCCCTCATCTGGCAGAAAGAATGCTCTCAAGCAAGAGCTGAAGGACAAAAGACACAAAACTTTGTGCAATGAATACCAAAATGGCAATTGGTAGATGGGTCAATTTGGAAAGTAAAGAACTTCCATCCTTCCGAGGTAGGTAAAATGAGGACCCAGATTGTTGGGGGCAATTAAGCTGACTTTGTAATAATGCCGCTTGGGGGGGGGGGCGAAAGCCCTAATAAGCAGGCATATACATAGAATGAAGGCTATTGCTAAGCACATTGATTTGTGCTTTAAATTGTAAGCCGCCCTGAGTCTTCGGAGAAGGGCGGGATATAAATGGGATTAAAATAAAAATAAATAAAAACTTGGAAGTTTCACTTGTGAGAAGAGTTTCAACCCAAAGATGTACTTTTTTGTTTGTTTTGATGTTTTGTTGGAAAAGGGGCAAAGGGTCCTTAGAGCTCACCCTACTGGTAGAAGGTTTAGTTGCAGAAATAATGAGAATGTTTATAGGAGCTAAAAAAGATGTCACATGAGAATCCTCTGTAGGAAATCAGGTCTCAAACCCAGGGCTAGTTTATGTGGTAGAACAAAGACTAGTCACAAAAACTCAATCAATCATAACAGAGCTGGAAAGGACCTTGGAGTCCAACCCCTTGCTCAAGCAGGAGACCCTATACCAGGGTTAGGCAACCTTGGCTCTTTTATGACTCGTGGACTTCAACTCCCAGAATTCCTGAGCCAGCACTGGCTCAGGAATTCTGGGAGTTGAAGTCCACGAGTCATAAAAGAGCCAAGGTTGCCTACCCCTGCCCTATACCATTTCAGACAAGTGACTATCTATTCTCTTAAAATACTCAGTGCAATTTGTCTTCCGTTGTCCATTTTTATATTGTATATCTTTCTTCCAACAGTCATTATCTATTCAGAATGCTCAAATGTAATTGAGATATTTTAGTTTTTTTCTTTCTTTCTGGGTGAAGGCTATCATAAATCTGTCCATTTTATCTCATAGTCTTGGTGGAGCAGTGGGCTAATGCCTCCTTAAGTAACACCAGCTGCCTGCAATTATTGCAGGTTCGCATCCCACCAGGCTCAAGGTTGACTCAGCCTTCCATCCTTCCGAGGTAGGTAAAATGAGGACCCAGATTGTTGGGGGCAATAAGCTGACTTTGTAATAATGCCGCTTGGGGGTGTGTGAAAGCCCTAATAAGCAGGCATATACATAGAATGAAGGCTACTGCTAAGCTTGTAAGCCGCCCTGAGTCTTCGGAGAAGGGCGGGATATAAATGGAATTAAAATAAAAATAAAAATAAATAGTCATAAATGCAGTTTGTGTTTCAAACATATATAAACAAACTTATCAGGAAGGCAACCTCCAAAACTAACAGCTGACAGAAGGGAATAACTAAGAAAAATTCCAAGGAAGAATAAAGTTTATTAACATGTGCTATGTTGATGATGCTACCTGATAGCAAAAAAAATGCAAAAAATAAAAAAAAAATCTACAAGGCATAGTCAAAGAGCACAATGAAAATGCTTGATTCAGTAACAGACAAAGAGGGAAACATGCCTCGTGGAAAATAAAGTAACTAGGTATCTGCATATTTTTTTCCAAATGTCTTCATTATTCATAGTGTTTAAGAAAATACCACACAGATTGTACTAGTCAAATTTGCAGGGACAAAGAAAACAACATCAACAAGTAATATAACAATATTTGTTATTATATGCATGCGCAGCACTATACAAATGCAATAGTGCTGCTGTGACTGCCAGCTTGCTTGTTTTGATCCCCTCTCCAAATGTTCTTGACAAAGCACCTTAACTCTCATAATTTCCAGCCAATATTACCACTTGAGATGGAACTGAACTTTAATATATCTAGTGGACACCAGATAGGGAAAAACAGGGATGATTATGTACTATTACACTCACCACTAATTCTTGCCAAGGAAGGAAGCTAATTTGATGTCAACATTGGCTACCTATTAGCTGAGTTAGAATATTGTGAATGGAGGCTCACCAAATTTCTTATGACAAGGTTACCAAAGGTCTGGAAAAAGTGCATCTGTACTTGTGTGATTTTTAGGCTGAATGCAGAAAGTTAGTCATATGAAGGCTTTGGGGAATATCATCAAAGACAGCCATTTGTACTCATAGGGCATGCCTAGATGAATAAAAGAAGACAAGGGTATGCAATTCTAAAGCCTAAACCAATCTCTCAATTTGGCAGGTTTAATAGGAAAGTGGTGTGAAAGCCACCTGCATATCCTTGTCACTGCATATTAAGAAAGTTTTAAAAAGAATTTATATCTAAGCCATTCTGAGACATGCATTCAGAGTAAAGGTTGCATAGAGTTTAAAATATTCATATAGCTCCATGATGCATATTAATCATTGTTAACTAAAAGTTAAAACAGAGTAGAAATCTGCTTTGAAATTGTATTCCAGTCAATATGTTCTTTAATTTTTATTTATTGAATTTACAGGAAATAGGCTTCAGTTCTAATGCATTGACTTCAGAGCCAGTTCAGTGATGATCAGTGACTGAGGTGTAAGTAATATGACAATACTGAGCAAATATCAAAGAAAACTTGAAACATCACCTAAGTGTTACCTAAATGGAATCTTGGATCCTAACTTTCTGTTAAGGTAAGTGGATCCACTGAAGCAGAGTTGTGCCTATTCCTTGAGTAGAGTTCTTCTAGGAATAGAAGGGTTATTTTAAAATAAAGAGAGAAAAGTATGGATCCCAGCTAGTGATTTCCTGAGGGCTTAGTTTACTCATTTGGTTCTGAATCAATAAACCTTTTCCCATTCATTTGAAAGTCATTAAAAGTAAAAATGTGATTGGAAAGCAGAAATGTGCTATGACTTCCAGACATTTATTGCCCAGAATCTTTTTTATATAGAGTGTAAAAATCCATCGTTAGAGACTAAATTAACAGTTGTTTGGTATATATCTATGAAAAAAACAAATGTTATGTAATTAGGTGTTCTACATATTTGAATTAGTGTTCCCAGATTACTAAATTTTTGAAAATGAAATACTAATAGAAAATAATATGAAATTAAATTATGGATTAAATAGAAGCAACATTATAGCAATTCATCCTTAAATATGTGGTCCCAGCAGTTGGTATTCATCTGATTTTCAAAGGTTATTAGGAATAAAAGTCTCAGGCAACATGAAAAAATAGTATATAGTTTCAATACAATTTAAATCAATGTTTTTCTAATTTTGCAATTTTAAGATTGATGGACTTTAGCTCTCAGAATTCCTTAGTCAGCATAAACAAAGGCTGAAATAAATTTGATATTTGGCTGAGAGAACAAATCCTCTCATTCATTCTTTTCTTATTTTTTTTCTAGAATTTCTCATTTGATCAATATTCCTTCATTGCTCAATTTGGAATTATTTGAATTATTTAGTCTAGTACTTCCACAGTCCTGTCTGTATCATCTATCCTCCAATACTCATAATCAATTAACCCAAGTTAATTTCTAGCATGTTCTAGAAACCTAATAGTTTTATATTCTTTAATATATTAAAAGAAACAGTTCTATATTCAACATCTGCTCCACCATTTACATGGAACAGAAAGTCTGTTTTGTTGGAAATATACTTTAATTAGATATAGTGTTTTCAGTTTATCAGGAAACTATATTGTTCATTTTCTGCTGTTAACAATTTTGATATCAGTTGCCCTGTACACATAACTCAGAATGTTAAAGTACAAGATCATAAACAAGAGAGAATGCAGAATTTGTGCATTAACAACAAGTGTTAAAAATAACTGAAATTTGCAATCAGGCAAAAAAAATTTCTGGGCTGTTTGTTTCTCTTAGATAGTACTGAAATTAACAAGGTAAGTTAGTTATCAATGTAAATCTCATTTATTTCATAATTGCAAATAAAGAAATTAGGATCTATCCCTTTCTGTAGCTTGACATATAAGACAGATTTTCAAATATCTTAGATGTCAAACTATAGAGAAGGATATTTGATAATCTATCTTAGAGTAAAACCCATTTATTGTATATAAATGTCATCTAAATCACCCCCAGAGATTAACGTTGCACACACTTTTCTAAAATAAACCCCATAAATAATACCCTAGTTCCAGTCACCATGAATCTATACTTTCTCCATTAATATTCTGGTCAACATAATCTTCTTCTAGTGAAATACATAAACATTATATATAATTACATTTTTCCACAGATTTCATCTAGGTTGGTCCCCAAGAAAAATGGACAACTTCTGATTCGGGTACAACTAAAGTAGTCTTTTTGCCGTTTTGCTGATTGGGATCCTGAACTAAATCTGGCCAGGAAGCTTACTTGGTATTTAATGTATTTAGCCCTTGATGGATTATTCTGATAATCATAATTTATGGTCCTTTTAGGCAAGTTACAAATAACGTGATTCTCCAAAAGTAAGACCTACCCCGAAAATAAGCTTGATTTTGGGGGATGGGCCTAATATAAGCCCTACCCCAAAAATAAGCCCTAGTTTTGGAGCAAGGCACACACCTAAAAATCAAGCTAGGGTGGGGGTGGGAGGGTGGAACTTACCATTACAGCCAGGCCTCCCATGGATTTACACTTGCCTCTCCATCCCACTTCTTCTGTAGATGAAGGAGCAGCTTCATTCTGCAGCTGAGAATGGAGCTCTGGCCTGCATTTCACTTTCAGGCCTTTCTGGAAGCCTCTGAAGCTAAGAACTGAGCTATGGACTGAATCCATAGCTTGGCTCTCAGCTCCAGCAGCCTTCCCAGAATTCTGACTGCAAAATGCAGGCCGGTGCTTCATTCTCAGCTGCAGAATGAAGCTTCTCCTTCAGCCACAGAAGTGGGCTGACAGGGTGGGGCTGTTGGTGCTGCCTCTGCAAGGTAAGTGGAAAAGACCCCCCTTCCCCCCAAAAAAAAATAAGAAGCAAAAAATAAATAAAAAATAAGACCGGGTCTTATTTTAGGGGAAAGACAGTAGCATATCTGCACTGCATCCTTACCTTTCCACTCCAGCAAAGCAATTGCTCATAACTTTTATGGTGGGAAGGTCTTACTGGAAATATAGTATAAACTTTTTATATCTGTATCTTTTATATATACATGCAAACATACACACACAACACATATACTGTATGTGTGAATGCATACACATACATATACATAATATAAATATGTATATATACTTACAGAGTTAAAGCAACAATATACTCCTCTATGCAGGCACAACAAACAACTTTTAAATAAAAATTCCTTTTTTGCCCTTGCCCTCTGTTCATCATTAAGATCTGTGCCAGTATCTATTACAGATATTTGTTTTAGTAAATAGTGGTTATAAGGTCCCCAGCAGATTTAAAAAGAAAAAAAAAACCTGTTTTCTTTCCTGAGCTACTGCTGGCCTATCACTTTATCATTTTCCCCCGGCCATTTGTGGTATAATTATTTTTTCTTTTTAAGAAAAAAAACAATTACAGGATGGTTTTGATTCAAGTCATTCTCCATGCTGAGAGTGATAACTAGTATGTGTAGAAGGATGTGGATATAACTTTTATGCAGGTATCCAGAAGCAGTTAAAAGACAACTCAGTTCTGAGAAAGGGGAAGGCATAAAAAAGAAATTCAAAATAACCTTGCATCAAATCTGGCAGGCTTCCAAGATTCTGTTGTTATTCCCTACAAATATACAATAGCCTTTCTTTAATCCTTGCAATTTCTGTTTCCTGACCTGACTACCTCAAAGCACTGATGCTATATCACTGAGGGAGACCTCTAACAGAAACTGCAAAAGACCTTCTGGAGGAAAAGCCAGCAAAATGAGGAACAGTGACATTCCCTTCCCTGGACAGCAGCTAGTTAAAATGCAGGGACTTGTTTAGAACAGATACCGTAGTTTCCGGCGTATAAGACTACTTTTTAACCCATGAAAATCTTCTCAAAAGTCAGGGGTCGTCTTATACGCCAGGTGCTGAAAATTTAGGGACAGGGCTGGCTGGAAAACCTGGAGCGGATCTCCCATTTAGTCTGCGCAGGGAAAGCGGGACCAATTGGAGAAGAAGCTGCAGTCTGTGATTTTTTACAGGCTGGGGTCTGGGCGTCTTTTCTTCTAAAGTTGAAGAGCAGCTGTAGTATATCCCAACTTGAAAGGCAGGTGGGGAAGGCAGCAGCCAGAGCAGCGGCTTAGCTTTAAGGACACATTTGACTCAGGAACTGGGCGGGCTGGCTGGAAAACCTGGAGCGGATCTCCCATTTGGTCTTTTTTTTAAAATCCCATTTATATCCTGCCCTTCTCCGAAGACTCGGGGTGGCTTACAATTTAAAGCACAAATCAATGTGCTTAGCAATAGCCTTCATTCTGTGTATATGCCTGTTTATTAGGGCTTTCACACACACCCCCAAGCAGCATTATTACAAAGTCAGCTTATTGCCCCCAACAATCTGGGTCCTCATTTTACCTACCTTGGAAGGATGGAAAGCTGAGTCAACCTTGAGCCTGGTGGGATGCGAACCTGCACTAATTGCAGGCAGCTTGTGTTACTTAAGGCTCTGCGCAGGGAAAGCTTTAGAGTGAATTAGGAAAAGTGAAAAAGGGAATTAGGAAAATAGGGAATGGTTGCTGGAATCAGGGGCTGCCACAAAGAAGAGGGAGTCAAGCTATTCTCCAAAGCACCTGAATGCAGGACAAGGAGTAATGGATGGAAACTAATCAAGGAGAGAAGCAACCTAAAACTAAGGAGAAACTTCCTGACAGTTAGAACAATTAACCAGTGGAACAACCTGCCTCCAGAAGTGGTGAATGCTCCAACACTGGAAGTTTTTAAGAAGAGACTGGACAGCCATTTGTCTGAAATAGTATAGGGTTTCCTGCCTTAGCAGGGGGTTGGACTAGATGACCTCCAAGGTCCCCTCCAAATTATTATTATTATTATTATTATTATTATTATTATTATTATTATTATTATTATTATTATTATTATTATTATTATTATTATTATTATAGTTTAATCCACTTGCACTGTTTTATGTTTACATGTTTGATGACAAACAGCCTTATGTTTATAAGTGACAGTTTTACCATATTAAAATCAAATCTGATGTTTTTTAATTTTTATTTGGTGTGCGTTGGAAGAGGGGTAGTCTTATACGGCGAGTATAGCCCAAACCCTATAATTTAACAGGAAATGTAGGGGGTCGTCTTATACGCCGAGTCGTCTTTTACGCCGGAAAATATGATAATTTTAAAAAATAGATAAACTGGACAGCAATATTTGAGCCAATAAAAACTAAAAATACTACTTTCAACTCTAAGCAGGAATCCACCAGGAGAAGTTACACTTACAGGGGGATGGATGTGAATAAAGGGGAGGTCATCAGTTCCTTGCTTTCAGAAATTGTTGTTGGCTTAATCTATTTGTGCAAATACACCTCTATTTCTTGGTCTTCCCTTCATCTATGTTAATAAGGTGTGTGATATTATAAGATACAGTCTAATTCCTAGGAGCGAGAATTATAGAATCACAGGTTGGTAGTGATCTTAGAGGTCATCTAGTTCAACTTCTTGATTTCTGCAGAAATGATATCGTTCTGGACACATAGCTATATAATCTTTTCTTGAAAAACCTCCACTGATGGACCTCCCATGAGTTTAGGGAGAAGGTTGTTCCACTGCTTCATAGCTGTCACAGTCAGGAAATTCCTCTTTATTCCTAATTGACCCTGTTTTCTGTGATATTAGCTACTCACTCCAGCTTTGTATCATCCACAGATTTTATGAACAACCCTTGTATATCGTCCTCTAAGCCATTCATGAAGATGTTGAGAAGTGTAAAAAATATGAACATCCACCAAGATTATAAATATATTGATGAGACAAAGGTTAGAACCCTGAGATATCTCATGGTATTCTCTGTCCATGTTGACACTGACCCATTAAGGACTATGCATTGGTTATGGCTGCTTCTTGTGAATTCATATGATAATAGTTCCATTTATCCTACATTGTTCTAATTTATAAAGAGGGCTTCTATGGTCTGTCTGGATATTGGATCTATAATTTTGTGTTCATTGGATTTATTTGGATATTAATTTATAATCTTCTGTTTCAGCAACATGTCCATCAAACTGAATAGATGACTCACTTATTTAGTGATTCACTCTTTAATGGCAGGATTTGCTCTCACTAAACAAATTAGCGTTATAGAAATCCATATACTAAAGTCTTACTTTAAAAAAAATGCACCATGTTGCAATTAGAAATTAAAACAGAGGGAACAAAGAAAATCAAGCAAAATAGAATGTGGCATACTAAACTACTGAGATGGTAACTTGAAGGAAAAGAGGCATTTGCAAATGTGACCAGATGGTTTGTCAATTATTTAGGTGTATAAGATTGACATCAGCTATAGTTTCCCTGGAGGATGTTTGAAATTAGGTTTGTATTGATAATAATCACATCTCTATAAACTTGACAACAGGGAAAAATATTGGCTGGATAAAGTTGTTTGGAAGGAGATATTTTGAAGTGCATAGTAGCATGAATGAGAAACACTATTATTTTCATCACACTTGCGATTCCAATTCTCACTTAGCCTTGGAATTTACTAGATGCTCTGGAAACCTGTCACCTTCAGTATGTCATTTTAAAGAATTGTTAGGAGGATAAAATGAAAAGGACAATCGAGCTTGAGCATTTTAGAATTTTCTTCCTTTTTTCACTGCCTTTCAACAGCAGTGCATCTGAAATGGCATCAAGCATTAG
Organism: Vipera berus; assembly: GCF_964194415.1. Taxonomy (NCBI): domain Eukaryota; kingdom Metazoa; phylum Chordata; class Lepidosauria; order Squamata; family Viperidae; genus Vipera; species Vipera berus. Next base: position 38,561,526 of record NC_138203.1, on the reverse strand, counting down.
CCATTTTCAAACACATTATATTTGGCTGTAGGCTAAAAAAATGCCAATAATAAAAAATATCAACTGTGATCATTTGTTTATTCAGTGCTCTCCTGCCTCTTGGCATTTTAGAATATATAACATACAAATACTAATCTTCAATTTTTAAAGGGAATAGGACAGAAAACAAACAAACTAGACATTTGAAATCATTTAGAACATTTAAGAAGTCAGGTTTTTGTTAATGGTGCAAAGATATGGAGATTTAATTGCAGAGGTGTGAAAATCTTTCTAAATAAAAAAAGATTATCTAGCAGCCAACTTTTTATGATTCTATACAAATCCCATTTGTTTATGAGATTGTGTTTAAAAATAATATATTTCTGAAAAGTTTGTTTTAAAAGAAATAGATAAAATTTTTTAAAAGACTGAGATTTCATGTAGATACTGTATTGACTTTTTTAATTTTTAAAAGAATGTGTCACCTTTGAAAAGATTCAGAAATATCCATGCAAGATCCTGCCCCAGCATTTCATTCCATCTCTACAGGTGGTGTAACTCTGAGCAACCTTTAGAGACTTTATGGGGAATTGGGTCACCCTTATCAAATAATGACCAGCTCTCTATGGACACAATAAGGACAGGGTGGGGGAGGGGGGAAACATTATGTTTTGTTACTTTTGAAAGAAAAGCTTTTACTCAATTAGGTTATTCTTCATTTTCCTCCAGTGATGTCTAGGCATCTCTTATGCTGTTTCATTGCCAGGGTTTCTTTTGACAAACAGGGACTTCTCTAGGATTGACATACAGATAAAGTCAATAAAAATCAATCCAATCCAACCCTGTCATTGTCGTCTTATTCTAAGTGGCACCTAAATCTCCAGGAACAATTCCAACATTCCTCTGGAACTCAACCAGGTCCATCAGGTGCCTGAGTAGATTTATTGAATAGTTTCTGTGCAGCCTCAGAAAATTCAACGGCCAATAGGGAGGAATCTGTCCATGACAAATAGAACTGATGGTACTCTAACTTCAAGTCACATCACTGCTCTGATATTATAACCATGTTGATGTGTAACCCACACTGTAAGTAAAACTAGAGATAATTTAGGTCAGGTCATCAATGACCTCCCGGGCAGCCTAGGGATATCTAAGGATGGCAGATTATAGTCATTCAATGCCAGAAACCTGGTGAATTCTACTGCCAATCTGGCTACAGACTCAGATGGCCTAATGGAATGACCTTGAGAGACAGGAAGAAGAGTCACAGACTGGACCACTAGCATGTTAAAGATATTTCAGCTCATAGAAGAATAGGAAGCATCGGAAACACTTCAGAAGGGACCCTCCCTCCCAGTTTTCTGAAGAGTAAAAGGATGAAAGAAGAACTTTCATTGCTTCTGTTAATGTAACCTTGCAATAAAGGTAGAGTTAGTATTCATGGTTGTGTTTCTTGTCTGAACTGCCTTGAAGGACTAACAGATAGGTAGCTCAGATAGAAGATGTGCACGTAGCAGGGAGGCTAGTAGAAAGAAGAGTTCCCTCTAATCACTACAGCCTAATTTACCAACAACCCAGATTCCAGTTCATAGCTAGTACCTCCCACAAAACCCACAAGGCACCTCTCCCAGAAATGTTTCAATAATGCGAGCAAGATCAATTTTCTGTTCCTGTATTGGGTATATCTCATTGTAGGCTGACTGAAAACTGAATAGTAACAGTCAGAAACCAGGAGATTTGGAGCCCTTGTTACCAGGCAATGGGTAGAGCACAGGAGGCCAGAAGAACCAACACCATCTTCCCCATAAAGGACAATCTGCTTCCTCCTGCTATATCTGTCCCTGCTTGTTGCCACCATAATAGCTTCATCCATCCTCTGCCCCCTTACTTCCCCAAGCCTTCTGAAATCCCATCTGTGGTTTTTGGTATATCACAGCTACAGAATGTGTCACTGTATGGTTTACCTCTATGTATTTTTGTCATTATTTATATAATTTTAATTGCTGTGAGCCACCCAGAGTCATATATTTGAGATGGGCAGCTAAATAAATTGAAGTAATAAAAATAAATAAACAATATTAGACTATACCAGTCTATGTCACATCACACCCCAAACCATCAACCAAGTAATGGGGGGAGGGGGGGCAACAAAAGAAACACTCTTCAGAATAAAGGTGAACAAACATATAGCCTTACAATCCCCAATTTCTCCCATCAAAAATCTGCTAACCCAAAGATAAACAGTCATTAAATTTTCAGATATCTGAGGGAAATAACTTCTTAGACTTTCATGAAAAAAAAACCTATTAAAATTTCACTCTGGAATTTCCAGGAAACCAAGAATGGGGCATAAATAGGGGAAGGGAAATACAACTAGACCTAATAATAATATCCACCTTTTACAGAAAGATCTCTCTCTCTCCTCTTCTTTTCACTCTCTCTCTGCACGTGTGTCCAAAGGCTTCAAAGCTTATCTTTATATTACAAGAGTCTGCTAGCAATCTTAGTCTTTTCTGTTACAGTCAATTGTGAATTGTTTATAAAACAATTCTTTGTTCCCAGATATTCTGTTCACACCTTGATAGTTTCCTTTTCAACAGGTAGAGAAATGATTTAGCATGGTCTGGAGGAAAACAGAATGCTCTGACATATAGTAGTTCATTTCCAGATTCATACATTTTGCATATTGGTTTCTAATGGCTTTTACACATGAGTTTAAAATGAAGGAAGAGTGATATGCAAGCAGCCTTGAGTTTCTGAAATAAATAAATATAAATCTAACAAGGTAGTAATTGTTATTTTTGCTTGCTGGTATAGCAGGAGGGATTTCTGGAAAGGAGAAAGAACACATATATGCTTACGGGATTGCAATTAGATGCAGCAAAGTGCATGTCCATGTGTGCAAAAATCCTTCCCCATTCTCTTGTCCTAATGTATAATCCAGGTTAGGTTCCTATCTTTGTTCTGATTTCAAGCTCTCACACACTCAGTTGCTAGGTGAAAGTAGCAATTTGCTCAAGGTTGAGTAGATAACAGCAGACAAGGAAGGAAAGGAATGTAAATCAAAATAGAGTCTCTGGCAAAGCAAGCTTGCCTGGGTAATTATGCTTTCAGTAGTAACATGCAAAAAAAAAATCAAATCCAGTTCGAAGTTCATGTGATATCATCTGACAGCTCCAGTTGTACTGGGGGTGACTGTATTTGATCAGCCTTGAGTGCCTCCTGGCTTGGTGACTTCTGAGGCAGATATTCCACTGGTTAAGCTGGAACAGCTTCTCCAGAGAGAGCCTGAGTCCTGGGCATGATGGCTTTCATCTGAAAAAGCTCCTTCTCCCTCCCAATCAATTTTATATAGGTCTATACACAGTGCTTTTTTTCTAAAAAAAAGGTGCAAGAACTCAGAGATGCTGTCACTGGGAGCGGTGCCGGTGTCTTGCTACGGTGTCACTGCCCGTCCTTTACACCCCACCCCTGCAGTTCGGAGCCACATGCCATGGGGATTTCCCTCCCTGCAGTTGCCATGCCGTGGTCCATGCTGAGCCCCCACCCGGAGCTGCTCCGAACCCTGACCCAGAGCTGTGTTCCTCATGGCAGTGGTCTCCGGCGCAAACAGCTGATGGCCTTCGGCACCGGCACTCATTCACTTACTACCCTGTCACTTCCAAATGCAGTGAGTGAGTGAGCAAGTGGCATTTGGAAGTGCTTGGAAGCGTCGGGGCAGTAAGTGAGTGATTGAATGAGCAAATGGCATTTGGAAGCGACGGGGCAATAAATGAGCGAGCAAGCAAGAGGCCTTTGAAAGAGACGGAGGAGTGAGTGAGAGTGACTGGAGGCTTTTGTGAGCAAAGTGTGAGTGAGTGGGGGGGCTTTTGCGAGTGAAGGGTGTGAGAAAAAGGGAAAAGTGAGGGGGAGAAAGGAAAAAGAAAAGGCACTGACTTCTGACTTCCTCTGTTACAGGAGTAGACGGAAGCATTAACATTGAACCTACACTTTTTCCTTTTCTATAATATTATAAGCTAGCCATTTCTATAACAATAAATGAATATAACCAATGAAACCCAAAATACCCTCCCCCTTTTTTTAGTCATCAAGTTTTTGACACCTTGTTAAGCACTGGTGGTGCTTGAATATTGTCATGTCCTAAAAGTGGTACAATTTCTGAAAAGGTTGAAAAGTTGTGATATAAATGCATCCTAAATTGTTTATTGCCATCCTATTTGCAAATAATATCTTACTTACCTAGTTGAAATGGTATAGTTGGGTAGCAGGGAGGGGTGCAAAGTTCCTGCCTTCGCTGCAGGCAACTTGCCTGTGCAATGTTTGCCGGCCAGGTCTTTTGGCGCGCTCAGCAACAATTCCTATTGGCTTTTGAAAGCCAATAGGCCAGGCGTAGGCAACCTTGGCTCTTTTATGACTTGTGGACTTCAACTCCCAGATGTTACATAACATAACATCAACTGGAAGATGTTAAACTGTCCTTCTGTTTCTTTCCTTCCCAAAAATTGTATTAATGAGTCCTCTCTAAGCTCTGCTAATCAGCTTGTCCTGGATTGTTTTGCTGCAAAACCGAATGGTTTACAAGTTGCAGTTGAGACATCTCATTTTAGATATATCACATATAATTGAAGATTGTAATTAGTTGCGTGTGCACGTTTAGCAAGTGTGATGTATTTGTGCTGGCATTTCTAGGCCTCTTTCCAACCACATCCAGAAAAAATTGTAACAAACATTGGAATTCTTAAGGCCATGTTTGGTATTTCCCAACAATCTGTTACTGGAAGGAAAAAGCAATCCCTGCTGTGTTACTGATCCCAGAGAAGCATTTGCATGTATGCAGGTATCCTTAGGGTGCCATAGTTATGGATGGAGAAATATTGGTTGCAAAGTTGGCATTTCTGGATGTAATACAGACATTTTGGACTTATTTTTGTTTCTTTGCATGTTTGATATTTTTTAAAAAGCATATGCTACTGACGACGCTTATGCACATATGTAACATCTTTTGCTAGGATACATGACCACTGCTTTTCCAGAATGTGAAAAGTGAAAGATTGTGACTAAACAAAATTTTAATGTACAGATAATACCACCAGAAATTATTTTAGCCTTTTTAATAAATGTTATTGATGTTAAGCTCATCATGGAAAACATCATATATTGTTATGTATATACTAGGTTAATTATTTAAAGACTGAAGTGCAACATAACTAGATTCTAAATAATCTATTTTTCAAAACACACAACAGTCCAAACAGTGAAAGTAAAGTCCAAATTAAGAACAGTTCATTCTTAAGAATTGTTTAATTTAAAGTGGTTTAGTTGTAATAGATGGTTAGATTCAAAATAGTTTTCAAGAGTATGTGCAAAAGATAACTATTTTTTCTAGCATCAGCTAAATTAGACATATTAAATTGAGAAAAATGTTTCTCATTTCTTTCCTGTTACCTTTATTGATTTCATTGCAGAGATGTTAACATAGGAAATAGATTATTTTGTTATCTGTCTTCCAAAAGACAGAAGCAGATGAAAAATGTGAGGTTCTTTCCTGTTGGCTTTTTTGAGTTAGTTGTTTTAGATTCTAAAAGTTTAGTTCCTAAAGAAGTAACCCTGTAAATAATTTTAATGTCCTCATCTAGTGCAGGGTAGGCAAACTTGGCTTTTTTATGACTCGTGGACTTCAACTCCCAGAATTCCTGAGCCAGCATATTTCAGCTTGGAAACCTCTCCCTTTCCCCTCAGCATGGCTGGCTTAGGATTTCTGGGACTTGAAGTCATAAAAAATAGTCAAGATTGCCTACCTCTGCAATAGGCTTTCGAAAGCCAATAGAGGGATTTTTTTTTTTTTTTTGCAAAAAAAAGGTGCCGGAACGTCGTTCTGAGCGTTCTATGAGAAAAAAAGCCCTGTCTATACACATGTTGTATATAGTATGTTTAAATGTGTGTTATGTATTTGTACACTTTGAGAGCAAGCAACTAAATTTCATTTTTAATGTGTGCCATTGTGCCCACAGTAAAAAACGACAATAAAGGTTATCTATTTATCTTTTACAATCCAGCACATTTATTTCAGCAAAAAGCTTCCTAGGTTAGATCTCATTTTATCTGATGCATGAAATATGTAAACTGAAAAGTGGAAAGAATGCTAGTAACTGCTTCAGATATGCCTGATACAATGCTGAACAGCCATCTTTATTAAAAGAGTACAAGTGGTCTCATAATTAGGAGACCTGCATCATCTAATAATGTAGGAAAACTATTGACATATGACTAAATGCATGAAGACTTGCACTCCACTCTGCTCATATGTTGAATAATTTTATGAGTCCTAATAGGTGAACACATTTGAATTCTGCAACCTTTTAGGGCATCCTGACATATAAATGGACTCTTAATGAATGTCTGGAGTTGGACCTGATTTGACACCAATGCATTCAAGCATAGCAGGTCTCTATCCTAATATTTTTATATAAAATATTGCAGCCCATCTAGTTTCCTTATATTTTTCATGTTAACCGAGAAAAGACATGAGGAGCAGATGTCTGTGTGTAACCTCCTGTCTTCAAGCAGATTGAACCTTTCATTAGTGCCATTTGCAAGCCATTGTATTCAATGTCTCCTCTGTAATTTCCTCTGCAACATTTTATCAGGGATATAGGTGGGTGGATATTGTAATTAAATGTCTTGCTACTTGACCTCTCCTGTACTATCTGAATGAAATGTAATTATAATGATTGGAAAGTGGAATCACCATGTTTTCTTTCAATTATTCCAAAATTATCCATGTAACTTATTAACTGAAACTTTTTATAATGGTTATCTCTACTTTCAATTTTTGTTTTGCTGATGGAAGGAGGAAAGAGTTTCCCTGTAAGAAGTGATAAACAACTAGTTGTGCTCATGATGCTTTCATGTTTTATGAAGCTTAACAAAAATGTATACCAGTTTAAGTTTCACATAAACTCTTGGGCAGCTCTTTAATGTGTCCGGTAGCATGAATGCCTTTCTATCAATAGATTGCTTCCAGAAAATCTTATCCTCTTTTATTAGCAAGATTATAAGCAAGATTCAGGTTCTAAGCATTAGAAAGTATCCTCTGTCAATGTGTATTAAAATCATGGATTAAAATTGGCAAGATTGTGGTATAAATTGACTCTCAAACAAGGAGGTTAATGAGTAACTTCAGACCAGCAACCCAACATATCTCATAGGTTTGTTTATTGGATATTTAAGAAGGAAGAAACCATATCACCAAATCCTCATATTCTGATACTGGTAGAGTAAGCTACCATAAATAAACGGAGCAAACCAGTGATGTTCCTAATTGAATAATGAAGCAACTGCAAGCAAATAACCAAGCTCAGCGGGCACCAAGAACTCCACTGTGGTATAATTAATTTAGTTTAAATCTGAATTAGCCTTGCCTAGAATATTTTGCAGAAGTATAAATGAACAGGGGACGCGGTGGATAAGTGGGTTAGGACACTGAGCTTGTCGATCAGAAGGTCGGCAGTTTGGCGGGTCGAATCCCGAGTGCCGCGTAACAGAGTGAGCGCCTGTTACTCGTCCCAGCTTCTGCCAACCTAGCAGTTCGAAAGCATGTAAAAATGCAAGTAGAAAAATAGGGACCACTCTGGTGAGAAGGTAACAGCGTTCCGTGCGCCTTTGGCGTCCAGTCATGCGGGCCACATGACCACGGAGACGTCCTCGGACAAGCGCTGGCTCTTCGGCTTTGAAACGGAGATGAGCACCGGCCCCTAGAGTCGGAAACAACTAGCACGCATGTGTGGGGGAACCTTTACCTTTACCTTATAAATGAACACCAAAATTTTAGAAATTAAGACATTTTTCCAAATACCTTTTTATTGACTGATAGAAATAAATGTATTTTTTTCAGAAATAATATGTACTGGGAAGCTTACTTGGCTATATGAAACTTTTCACAAATATTAGAAGAGTAGAGAAAAATCCCTTCATATATATTTCTGCACTAAAAATGAATTGAGGAGGTAAATATAAATAGATAATGCATCTTGTACAATTTAGTGGAAGACAATTATTATTTATTAAATTTATTGGCTGACCATTTTATCATAGGGTAAGAGTGGCACCATAGAGTGGCTTACAATATGCCTTATCCAACCTCATTCTACATTCCCTAAACTATATATCTGAGGTGGGGATTACCAGCATGTATTTTGCTTTTGGCTACAAAATGGTTGCTCTTGATTCTGAAGATTGTTCTGACCCAGAGGTTCAAAAAGTTACAGAAAATTTAATGGAATTCAGTTTAATAGAGAAAATACTCCTCATATTTAAAAGTAACTCTAACACCTACCTGAATAGCTAAGAGAAAGGCAAGGTAAAGAAAATAGAAAACAAAAGTAATACTAAATTGAGTGTCATAATTTAAGTGATGGGACAAACCCACATATACATCAATTCCCTTTGAAAAGAACTATACTTTTATTAGGGACGCAGTGGCTCAGTGGGTTAGGACGCTGAGCTTGTCGATCAGAAAGTCGGCAGTTTGGCGGGTCAAATCCCAAGTGCCGGGTAACAGAGTGAGTGCCTGTTACTTGTCCCAGCTTCTGCCAACCTAGCAGTTCAAAAGCACGTAAAAAATGCAAGTAGAAAAATAGGGACCACTACAGTGGGAAGGTAACAGCTTTCCGTGTGCCTTTGGCATCTAGTCATGCCGGCCACATGACCACAGAGACATCCTTGGACAAGCGCTGGCTCTTCGGCTTTGAAACGGAGATGAGCACCGGCCCCTAGAGTCAGAAACGACTAGCACGCATGTGCGGGGGAACCTTTACCTTTATCTTTACCTATACCTATACCTATAGACTTGTTTAAATTAGAAAGCAAACTGTACTTATCTTTTACTATTTACCATAAGCTTATTTATCCCGATCTGTTATCATATGGACTATGCTTATCTTCTAAACTCTATTGTATACTCTTTTAAAGCTTTATATTAGCTTTTTCTGTTTTATTCTTCTTCTATTTTATGCTTATGTCTCTGTTTCTATCTAAGTATTTGCTAGAGTTACCCATTTAATATTCCTTAATATTCTTTCTTTAGTCTTGATTTATGAACTTTATGCCATATTCTATTCTGGCTTTGTCTTAATTATGTTTATTTTGACAATGATCACTGGTACCATGTGCTACCTTTTCCTGGCAATCTTTTTGCTGGACTAGCCTCTGCCCCTACTGGTTGAGTCACTGACTTCTATCGTCACCACCACTGGAACTATGCTTTAGGCCAGTGGTGGGATTCAAATATGTGAACAACTGGTTGCCTGTGTGGATGCCACTTCCGGAAGTCCATTCTGGGCCTCGGCAACAAAAAATTAGCTACCAGTTCTGCTGAAGTGGTGTGAACTGGCTGAATCCCACCACTGCTTTAGGCCCTGAAAGGCAACTTCCATTTCAATCTATTTGGCTGCTTTCTAAACATCTGAGGTTCAATGACCCACAAACCTGGCTGACACTTCTAGATCTTTACTTGGCCACTACATCGCTCACCTGAAATTCTCCTTCCTCCCCTGGCACTCAGTTCCCTGGCAACTCCCTTCTCTCCACCTTGAAACCATTCCTCACAGCTACTCTTTATTTGAACTTAGCTGCTGGTGTAAAACTTAGCCAGAGTCACGTTATGACATCACTGCCACTGTTGCTGTAGGTGCAAACCAAGCAGGACAAAGAAAGGGTAACTCGCCCTGGGAAAGATCCTTTATTAGTCCATTCTCACACTCGATGTGGTTTCCTCCTGAGTACAAGGATTTTTATGCTTTTATCCCCTCATTTGTGTAGGCCAGGCATGTCAAACTGCCAGTCCATGGGCTGGATGCATCACGCCAAAACCATGCCCACCCCATTGCCGGCAATGGGGAAAAAGTCCCAATAAGTCGCACAACATCATGTGTCATTGCGAATTTGACATGTCTGGTGTAGGCAATCCCAAGCTGCCTTCACTTTTTGAAAATGGAGCAACATTGAATCCAGTGTATCCAAAGCTGGCTCTGACGCATCTTGGACCAAACTATGTAAGACTGTGCTGGAGTTACTTAGTTTCTGCTACAAGTTGTAACTTCTACCTACAAAGTTTATGTGGGCACCTGCAGAGTATCCAACACTAAGAGCTCCCTATTTCCCCTTTATCAATAAAATAAATATCAGAGTTCACTTGACTGACATATATAAATCATCAAAAACCTGTATATTTTTATCTTCATAGACAAAATTTGCCATCCACGTGGCATCAGTTCAAACTTTCTAACATAGATTTAACCTTTTTGTTCATACGTTCATTTCCATTCATATGATATTCAAGTCCATTACTCAGAATCGGACCACCTTTACTCAGCTCAATTACATCTTTTTCCTTGTGCTATTGTTTTTCAGATATGGGCAGCATGAACCCAGGAAGTGCCAGGTTCTGTGATAGATAGATAGATAGATAGATAGATAGATAGATAGATAGATAGATAGATAGATAGATAGATAGATAGATAGATAGATAGATAGATAGATGTAATAATAAAAAAGTGGGCTGCCTGAAGCCCTAACCCTAACATTGCATGAACCTTGTCTCCAATAGACCTGCCAAACAGAAAATATAATATAAATTTTATTTATAACTTCTGTATTTTGAATAAGAATTACAAAAAAGCTAGGAGATGAGTATTGCCTGAAAGAGATCTAGGCTTTCATTTTGCTCTGTTTTCATATCACCAGTCTTGCAAATCCCATGATTCTCTTGAAAAGAAATATTTTCTTATAAAAGTGGCTATGTCCCATTTTTGTCGTATCTATGATTTATTTTATTTTGCCAAAGGTCAGTTTGCTTTTCTATGTGTTATAATTGGTTTTGTAATTTAAAGCCATAGCTGCAAATGGAAAGTATGTTTAATTTATTTAAAGTGATGGTTATTTAATTTTGTTTCTGTCAGGTTTGCATTCTTGGTAAGCTAAACTGTGGTTTAAATTTTAAATAATTCACATTGCTTTTGGAACCCAGCTTCATGGCTCAAGAATAAACCATAAAATGTTTATTGTGCAATTATTATAAAGAGAATTTTGAAGCAGCAGGTGTTGCTTTCATGTTGGTTAGTACTGCCTCCATCTGCTAAGAGGATATTTTTACTCCCAGTTCTCATCTACTACAGTTTACATACTTTGTTTGCCTTGCTTTCTGATTTTCTCAGTCACTGATTCACATCCTTAACATTAGTTTTGTACATGGCCTATCTGATTGCAAGACAATAAAGTTTAACCTTTTCATTAATGAAACTGATAAAGATTGGGAAGAGATAGTTTTAAAATGCTGATGACAGTTACATAGCATTTGAATGATATGGACCACACATATCTTTTATTTATTTGTTTTTTTTTAAAGAATCCATTCAGGGGTGAACTTCTATGTCATATCGAGACTGATATGATATTAGCTTGCAGAATGTAATCCAACTCTTGAAATTATAATAGCAATAGTTGGTGCTATATTATAATGGAGAAAATATCAATAAACTATTTTTTCTCCATGGTATATTTACTATTTTTACAACAACCACATAAAGAGGTACTGCCTTTTTCTGTTTTGCAAACCATAGGAACATTTTTTAAATAGCTATAAAGGAAATCATGGGTCCAACTTTGTTTTATCAATGCAAGCATTTACAATACCTGCCAACAAAACAAAACAACCAGATAAAATTGTTTTAGGTACTCTTTAAAAAAAGATGAAGATAGTGCGTACATCCTGCCAGTTCTTTACAAAATTGCACAAACTGGCCCTTTTAAGAACACTTGCTGAGAAGATCCTGGTTTGTTTTTGATTAAAAAATAAATAAATTACTAGTGTTATGTACTGATATTAACAGTTAATGTGTTTGATTTAAATGTGTCTCCAACTGTTTTGGAGGGAAACTGAAGCTCGTATTTGAGTGGGAAACCAGCTTTCAATTCGATTGGTGGCACAAATAAATAGTGGTGGCATGTATAAATAGCTGTCAATTTGTCGGTTGAGTTCAGTTCTGTTATTCTGCAAATAAACCTGTTGCATTAAATCGGTCTGGTTAAGAACCCAGTATACAATAGTGGTGATGAAGGTGGGATGCTGCTAAAGAAGAGAGCTAACTCCTTTTGGATCTGAAGTCACTGGGTGTCAGACCAGGCACAAGAGTCCTGGTGGGACCACATCCCCACCCTGACTGCCAGTAAGCCACACTGGAGACACAGTTGTCCTGAGGGATCAGTCCCCAAGATCTAGGCAGCTCAGCTCCTCTTGCAGCATAAGGCAGTGACCAGGACCTCACTGAACGCCTGCCATGACCAAGCTTGGCAGGCTCAATGAGTTCAATGTCAATGCTGCTAAGATTGAATGTTCTTGCTTTGACAAAAGATGAAGAAGCAGCTATTTCATATTTTAAACGTGTGTTACTTTAAGAGCTATAATCAGTTGTTGTGGGGGCCCTGGGAGCTGTTGAATCAACAACCAGGATGGGGCCAGATAGCCGTGCATCAAGAAACCATTGAGAGACTGGAAGATTCGGAAGAGGACAATGAGATTGACTGGTTGCAAAGGGAACTCGTTACATGGCATTGTTCTACAGCACAAGCAACTATTCCTCCAAGCTGCATGAGCTGCGGAGGAGAACACAAAAGGTCTGAGTGCAGATTTCTCACAGCAGTGTGCCGTGCCTGTGGGAAGCAAGGTCATATCACCAGAGCCTGTAGAGGTCTCCAAAGAGATGCTCAGACTGCAGACATCCCACAGAAAAGTAAATGGGCCCCGTGGCAAAACAGGGTCAGATACTGTTCTGGGAGGAGAAGCATTCTCCGGACGGGAGCCCAACACCCCCTTAAAGAGAAGCTGAGACTTCAAGTCAAACTACAAGGGGTCCCTTGTTCTATGGAGCTTGACACCAGGTCAGCTGTGTCCATCATTTCTTACAAGACTTTCATTTATAATAATAATAATAATAGTTTATATCTGCAGATAAGACAAGAAGCGAGCTCAACTCAAACTGTCAAGCCTTCTTCTGACAGATTTTCAAAATTGCTGCATTGCAGTGAAAAGTGAAGTTACCATAAGGGTCAGATTCAAAGAGTTTGATGGTCCCCTCAATGTTGTGGTTGTTGAAGGACAGCGTACCAGTCTAATAGGATTGGACTGGTTCGAAGCCCTGGGCATCCGAGTAACTGGCATCCATTGCACTCAAACAGCTGACCTAGCAACAGTATGCCAAGAGCATGCTTATGTGTTCAATCCTAACCTAGGACAATACAAAGGGGCACCCATCTCCTTTTATCTTGAATTGGCTGTCACTCCAATCAGGATAAAACTGCACAGAGTGCCTTTCGCTTTAAAACCAAAGATCAATGTGGAGCTAGACAAATTAGTGCAACAGGGAGTGCTCCAACCCATGGAAAGTAGCCTGTGGGATACTCCCATAGTGACCCCAGTGAAGCCCAATGGGGATGTCCATATCTGTGCAGACTACAAGTGCACAATCAACAAGGCACTACAGCAACACGCTTACCCAGTTCCAGTGGTAAGCCACATCCTCTCATCACTTCTAGGAGGTCGCACAAGCATATCAGCAGCTGCCAGTTGACAATGCCACAGCAGAGGCACAGACAATTGTCACTCACAGAGGGGCATTCAGAGTTCGTCACCTGCAGTTTCGGATAAGTGTTGCCCTGGGATTGTTCCAAAGCGTTATGGAACAAACACTTAAAAATATACCAGGCTAAACCTCCCTCAAAAACTCTTCGGAGTGCTGGAACTTCTCCGGTACAACAATCATCATTGCAGGCGTTGCACCTTCCTGATGTATTGACATCGAAGGATTTACAAGATGCTCTTGAAAAACATGCCCAGGTAATTCTGGAATCAATGGGTGATAAATTTGCACAGATGGAGGCGAAATTGGAGAAATTGGAGGAGAGAATGGAAGAGAGGATGGAACAGAAGTTCAGGGTGATGAAGGTAGACATTTTGTCCTCAGTGTATAAAGTGGCTGAATGTGTGGAAGAACTGGAGGAAAATGTGGAAGATTTGACTCAAAAGAATGCCATATTAGAAGCAAAAGTACTGGAGAATGAAGATTTAAGAGACAAAATGGACAGAGAATTGAGTCTTGCTCAATATTACCAGATGCAGTTTGCTGTTAGAATTAGAGGTTTAAAAGAGAATATTAAGGAAGATCTAAAGCAGCTGATTTCTGAGGCTCTGGAAGTGGTATTGAATCAGCCAGCATCTGAAATAAAGGGAGGCATGGATAAAGTGTTTCGTGTGAATTCATGGATTGCAAGACAGAGAAAGCTGCCTAGAGATGTGGTGGTTTATTTTACTAAGAGGGAAATTAGAGATGAAGTTATACAAGTTGCCTATGATTCTAAAGTGGTGATTGCTGATCAAGAAGTTTTGGTTTTAAAAGAAATTCCTCCAAAGATTTTAAGGAGAAGGAAGGATTTCATATTCCTCGTGCAAGAGCTCAAGCAACGAGATGTAAGGTTCAGATGGGAGATTCCAGTTGGGTTGATGGTGATGTATGAAGGTAAAAGGTACCGTCTGATTACTGTGATGCAGGCGCGAGATTTTTATAATAACGTTTTAAAAGCAACCTCATTATCACTTCTGGAAGCTGCAAAGGGATCTGGAGAAGGAGAACATCAAGAGACTGAGGATGGACAGATAGAGGAGAATGGTGTTGGAGGAGATCAAGCTACAATTTCTTTGGATGATCCTGGAGAGCGGAGGGTGACGCGTGCTGCTTTAAAACGATCAAAAAGAAAATAATAAAAGAGCAAGACCAGCAGAAGTCTATGGAACTTTCACAACGAACACCTAGGAAGTTATCGCAATGGACACGTGGGAAAAGATTTGGGTTAGGAACGTAAAGAGAGAACTTTTATAAAATGCTTTATAGATGGCATTTAGATCCTAAAAAGTTTGCAAGTATGTATCCGGACTATCAGCCAAAATGTTGGAGATGTGGAGATCAAGGCTTTTTAGATAAAAATTTGGTGGAATATGTAGAAGATTTTTAAGCACAGGATAAAGTTTTGTTCGCAAATTTTTTGTTTTTGTTTTTTTTTTCTTTGTTGGGGATAATTGCGGACGCTACGGTTGTGGATACTAATTATGTGAAATTTAATTACGGCAGCAAGACTTTTGATAGCTTAGTAATGGAAGAAAGAGGAACTGCCGATTATAGGAGAGTGACTTCAAAGATTTTTGATCTGGCAGAGATGGTGTAGATTTTGGCCTAAGATTTTTCGTAAGAACGTTATATTATGGAATGGAGAAAATGGATTTATAGGGTTAAGAAGTTTCATGTAGCATTTGAATAAGTCTTCTTTCTTTTCTTCTTCTTTTTTCCTATTTTTGTTTTTCTATATATATTTAATATATATATATATATTATCCTATATAAGCTAGAGAGTGATGGATTTTAGAGTTTATGGATGTTAGTATATGGTTGTTTATGATTGTTTTTTTTATATACCTTGTACTTAGCTCTGGGAAGTCGGGGGGGGAGGGGGGGAGGGGGGAGAGGTAGGGGGGGAGGGAGAAGGGAGGGGGAGGGGGGATTTTTAAAGGAAAAATTGTATGTTAAAACTTTTTAATAAAAAAAAAATATATACCAGGCGTTTGCCCCTGATGATGTCCTGATTGCAGGAGAATCTGCAGCAGTCCTAGCAGATCACCTCAGAGCAGTGCTTCAATGGTTCCGTGAAGCGGGGTTGAAGTTAAAAAAAGAAAAGTGTCAAATTGGAGTGGACTCTACTGAGTTCTTGAGATTCCAGATAGATGCTGCTGGAATCCATCCATCAGAGCCAAAGTAAAAGCTATCCAACAAGCCCCCAGACCTAGATCCAAAGGGGAGCTGCAGGCATTTCTGGGACTCTTAAAACTTTATCACTCGTTTCTGCCACCCAAAGCTGTGTTGGCAGAGCCACTCCATCATTTGTTAATTAAAAAAGCACACTGGGAGTGGGCAAGCACACATGACAAGGCATTCAGAGCAGTCAAATCACTGCTATTGTCAAATTCCAGGTTAGCCCATTTTAACAAAAAACTGCCTGTGTCTTTAGCATGTGATGCCTCACCTTATGGCATTGGAGCAGTTCTAAGCCATCAAATGGCAGATGGTCATGAAGCCCCTATAGCATATTATTCTAAAACATTATCATCAGCAGAGAGAAACTATGCTCAAATAGACAAGGAAGCTCTCGCTATTGTAGCAGGAATTAAGAAATTCCATGACTTCCTATATGGGTGACCCTTCACCATTTTCACTGATCACAAGCTGCTGCTTGGCCTCTTTATGGTTGACAAGCAGACTCAGGAGATCCTGTCACCAAGGATGCTGCAATGGTCATTTTTTATGGCTGCCTATTCATACAGGTTAGTCCATAAGCCAGGCAAGGAAATGGGCCATGCTGATGCACTCAGCCAACTGTCTCTGCCTCAAACTGATCCAGACCCAGACCCAGCAGCTCACATCCTGGCAATCCAGGATCTTCCTGAGACACCCCTACATGCAGGGCATGTGGCCACTGAAACTGCCACTGACAGAATACTCAGCCGCGTTCTGAACTGGGTACTGAGGGGATGGCCAGAAAACAGGCCAGATCCAGAGTTCCACAGCTGTGCCAGCAGCAAGGATGAGCTGTCAGCCCACAAGGGTTGTGTTCTGTGGGGAAGCAGGGTGGTTGTTCCACCCACATTGCAAGCCAGAGTACTAGAATCTCTGCATGAGGGATATCCAGGCATCATTAGAATGAAGGCACTTGCAAGAAACTACTTGTGGTGGCCAGGTCTGAATAAGGACATTGACGCTCAAGTAAGGAGCTGTCAGGTCTGCCAAGAAACCCAGCCAGAAATGCCTCAAGCACCAGTGCACCTCTAGGAGACCACACAAACTCCATGATCTCACGTGCATATTGACTTTGCAGGACCATTTCAGGGACAGGTATTCCTCATTGTAGTGGACAGCTATTCAAAATGACTAGAGGTAGTACCTGTCCAATCTATGACTACTGCCAGGACCATCCAGGAACTGTACAGGCTTTTTGCTACACATGGCCTGCCAGACGTCAATGTGTTAGACAGCGGGGCACAATTCATGGCAGCAGTGTTCTAGTCCTTCCTTAAAGCTAATATGATTAGACACACCACTTCAGCTCCATTTCATCCTGCTTCCAATGGGCAAGCTGAATGGATAGTGAGATCCACAAAAGAGTCTCTAAAAAGACTAATGACAGGAGACTGGAATCATCGCCTGCAAACTTGTGCCAGCACACAATGCCAAGTACCACTACAGGTCGCAGCCCAGCTGAGCTTAGATGGGGTCATTGACTCACAACAAAGTTGGACCGTCTCCACCCTGACAGATCAGCTGCAGAAACGTCACAACCTAAGCCTCCAAGTAATTTGCAGCTGGGTGAGCCTGTTTGGGCAAGAAACTATGGGTAGGGGAGCACCTTGGGTGGTTGCTATTGTGACAAAGGTGTCAGGGCTACTATCCTATGAGGTGGTCCTGGATGACGGTCGTGTGGTTTGATGCCACATTGACCAATTGCAGCAATAGCAGGCAAGTCAGAGTCCTGGAGCAGAAGGCGAGTGGACTATAGACATGTATAGGGAAGCTGTCATTCCCAAATTGCCCAGACCTACAGAAACTGTACAAGAGGGACTAGAACAAAGTACCGTGTTTGCCAGAAAGTGACACGAGCAAACACAGTGGTACAGGTCTACTTGGTACAGATGGACATAGTGTCACTGGTCTACCTGGTGCGGACAGACATAGTGGCACGGGTCTACCGGGTACGGCCAACTGACAAGTTGATCGGGAGCCCCAAACAGCTTTGTGGCACTCCAAAAGAACTTGTAATCCACCAGCATATTTAAATGACTATGTGCATAAAATGTTCTGAGAATGACTTTGTCCAGGGGGAAGGGGTGTTATGTACTGATATTAACAGTTAATCTGTTTGATGTAAATGTGTCTCCAACTATTTTGGAGGAAAACTGAAGCTCATATTTGAGCGGGAAAACCAGCTTTCAATTTGATTGGTTGCCGCCTAGTGGCGGCATGTATAAATAGCTGTCAGTCTGTCGGTTGAATTCAGTTCTGTTATTCTGCAAATAAACGTGTTACATTAAATTGGTCTGGTTAATGTCTCCAAGAACCCACTACACAATAACTAGAATGACATATTTCACTCTCACATTCCTAATACTATCTTCTCAGAACTAAATGAGATTGCAAAGAAGTAGTAGTAATTGGAGAATCAAAGTTTCTCTGGATTAAAACTGGCCTAAGTTGTGTTCTTATAACTTAAGATTCCATGTAAAACAGGGTGTCAAACTGTCAGCCCGCAGGCTGGATGTGTCATGCCAAAACCACCACCCCTATTGTCAGCAATGGGAAAAATGTTGTGATATGTCACAACATGTCACGTGATGTCATGAGTTTGACACCTATGATATGAAACTACCTCAACTCAGGTGAGTTATTTTGTAGGAATAATATGTAGTTATGTTTTGTTTTAATTAATTGCCTATTGCATGAATCAATTTCATCCAGAAACAGTTGTGATGTTACTTTGGAATAACTTAGAGTAGCAATGGACAGACTTTGAGGAAATTAACACCCATTTTTATTTTCTCCTTTTTAGGGAGAGAATTTTTGGATGGTTCCTTGTGATCTCATTTATGAGGCTTCAGCCATGGTTTTTATGTGTTTTCTACTTCCCAGAAATTCTTCCACTAGTTTTCAGTGACAGGGGTTAAAAAAATCTTTTGAAGAAATTTGGTATTGGGGGGCTTTTATGATTCTAAGGTCCTGACTGCCTTTCCCTGATTCAAACTGAAAAGCTACAATAGGATTGGTCCCCTCCCACTTTAATTTTCTAAAGGCCCATTCACATAAATTCCTGAAAATATGCCATGCACTGTTCCTAGTCAATGGTACATGGTACATTTTCAGGAAATATATGTAATATTTGCAGAAATATTAAAATGCTATATTGTATAAGCAATCATAACTGATATAAATACTGTAATTCATCAGTAGAATGTTAAAATGATTAGAATACTGTGGGCAGAAGAGGAGGGAAGTAATAAATAGAATGCTGTTATATTATGAAGGCAATTTCATTTATCTCAGAAAATTAGAAGGCAGGAATGACATTATTCCAGCTGAGTGGACCTGAAAGTCAGGTATGAAAGGCTACCAAAATCATCATCAACAACAACTGATCCCGCGTGAAAGAGGTGGTCTTAAAATGCCTAATTTTAAATTATATTATGAGGCTGCTGCTTTGTCATCGATAAGTGACTGGTTTAATTTAACACAAGGGAGATTATTAAATCTTGAGGGTCATGATTTGTTATTTGGTTGGCATGCATATTTATTGTATGATAAGAAGGTGGATAATATGTTTAAGATACATATTTTAAGGTATGCTCTGTTGCGAGTTTGGAAAAAGTATAGACATAAGTTAAATTATAAGATATCAATTTGGGCAATACCTAAACATGCAATAGAAAATATAAATGTGGGATTCAAACAGGATGAGACTACATATAAGGAAATTTTAAGTCTAGAAAGGAATGTATGGCAATTAAAGCCATATAATATTTTAAAAGAAGAAAAGATTGTACAAACTTGGTTTCAGTATGGGCAATTACAGGCAAGATGGAAAGAGGACCAGAAAGCTGGCTTTTCGATGACTGATGAAAATTTGGTAAAACAAATTAGAGATCAAGGTCAAGCACATATTAAAAGGATATATAATGCATTGATAGAAATTGACTCAGAAACGGAACTTGTTAAAGATTGTATGATAAAGTGGGCCCAGAATTTTCAAGAAGTTATAACAATGGACACTTGGGAAAAGATCTGGGTTAGAAATGTAAAATTTACACAGGCCCAAAACTTCAGAGAGAATTTTTGTAAAATGTTTTATAGGTGGCACTTAGACCCTAAAAAGTTAGCAAGTATGTATCCGAACTGCCAGCCCAAATGTTGGAGGTGTGGTTGTGAGGATGCAACATATTTTCATATATGGTGGACTTGTAAAAAGGTTAAAGCCTTTTGGATTAAAATTTGGTGGAATATACAAAAGATATTTAAGAAAAGGATAAAGTTTTCTCCGCAATTGTTTTTATTGGGTATTATTACAGATACTACTGTTATAGACACTAAGTTGATGTTGCATCTAATTACGGCAGCAAGACTTTTAGTTGCGCAATACTGGAAGAAGGAGGAATTGCCGACTATAGAAGAATGGACTTTGAAAGTTTCCAACTTGGCGGAAATGGCAAAGATTTCGACATATTTGAAAGATCAATCGCAACAGAGATATATTGTGGAATGGAGAAGATGGATTGAATATATTCAGAACAAATATGGGACTAAAAAGTTTCATTTAGTATTTGAATAAGTAGTGGATTTTTATGATGTATGATTAGTTATTTGTTACTTTATTAATATTATGACTATGGAGAGTTAAAGTCCGATAGAACTTAATGTTTTATTTTTGTTGTTAGCATATTTTAGTTTATGTTTGTATTATTATACCCTGTATTCAGCTCTGGGAAGTTGGGGAGGGGAGGGTTGGGGAGAGGGGCGGGGGAGGAGGGAGTTCATTGCATTTAAAAATTGTAAAACTTTTCAATATAAAAAAACTGATCCCAATTTTTAATACTGGTTCATAGAAGTTCATCATGGAATAAGGTAAAGGTAAAGGTTCCCCCGCACATGCGTGCTAGTTGTTTCCGACTCTAGGGGCCGGTGCTCATCTCCATTTCAAAGCCGAAGAGCCAGCATTTGTCCGAGGATGTCTCCGTGGTCATGTGGCCCGCATGACTAGATGCCAAAGGCGCACGGAATGCTGTTACCTTCCCACCGTAGTGGTCCCTATTTTTCTACTTGCATTTTTACATTTTTTCAAACTGCTAGGTTGGCAGAAGCTGGGATGAGTAACAGGCGCTCACTCTGTTACTCGTCACTCAGGATTCGACCCGCCAAACTGCCAAACATCTGATTGACAAGCTCAGTGTCCTAACCCACTGAGCCACCGCATCCCTGGAATAAATACACCCAAAGAAATTATGGATCAAACATCCAAAGTTATTTAGCAACATTTCAGTAAATCAGTGTTTGTGACTGTGTCCTCATTGATCATCAGTTTGTGGTCACTTTTTGTGAGAAGGCCCCAAATTCCAAATGTGCCCCCAAAAGTGTGAGAATGACACTGCAGTAGGGCACCATGCTTTCCCTGCTATTTACCTGAAGCTGGCTTTAACTAAGATGAAAATATGATGGAATCATCTTGGGTAATATAACAGGCAAAAACAAAAGCAAAGAGATCTCTGTAGTAAATCAACTTGAATGATATAAAAGCAAAACACATTTAACTCAACTGAATTAGCAAGTTTAGTTTGAAAGCACTTCATTCTGCATGCTGGCACAAACAACTGCCATGCTTTCCCATCAAGACTAATCTTTTAAAGTTAACTAACATTCATCCAGCTATTATAAATGCTAGAGTTGAAAACAGTCCTGTGGATTCCTTTCAGCTATGGAAGTAAAGATAAATGGTGTCAAGTGAGGCATGAGACATGTGGAGGAGAAAAAAAAAAGATTTTAGCTTTGAGGAGTGCTAAAATCGAAGAAACAACAGTACCTAGGATAACATTGTCAGTTGTTCTAATTTTGCCAACACTGTGTGACATATATATTTTCCTAGACTTCTCACATGGGGTTTTAAAGCAATGTTTTATTTGTAGGTTAGGGTTGAAGAACGAAGAAATATACAGTACATACATAGGCTGGCCTTGTATCATTTGCTCAGGAATACCTGATCTAGAAGCTGTAATAAAACTGGAAGTGTAAGCAAAGCTGCAGAATTGCTATGTTTCATGCCATAGCTGACATGGGAATATTGTTTCCTTTCCATGCACATTTTATATACATAATCACTTAACATCTTAAACCAAGATGGGGGAAACAGATTAATTCCCCTCGAGCCTCAGGTTCACTTTGCCTTCTTTCAGCCTTCAAACTGTCTTCTAAATAACACATCTGTGGTGGTTCACCTTGTAAGGTCTCTGGTGAACTCAGGTATGATTTGCCCATATTGACAGAGTGCATGGCCATCTTATTCTTTTCTATCAAGACAGAAAACTGAGCTCCAAATTGGGAGCATGCCTACTGTATGGCTGAAGAATTTCATCCATTCCTTTCTCTTTACAGTTTCCCAGATAGATACTATTAAACTCTGACTCCTCCCAGCAGCTCAACAGAGGTTGAATAACCCATTTTCCAAACATAGTTTCAAGGTATACTTCTGATTAATTCAAGATTAGAATGCTGTGCCTGGAGATTCCGTTAATTAGTTGACAGACTCAAGTATCTCTTTGGTGCAAGATGACCGTTGCAAATTGGCTGTTTTTTTGTTCACCTTGAGAGGATACTTGACTACCAATAAAGGAGAATATTTGTAGCTCAGGGTTGAAATGAGGGGTCCTTGGTGCTCTGAGCACTGATGATATTACCTAGTTTGGGTAATGAAACGTCTGCAAGAAACAAGCAAGCTCAGAGAGCACCAAGGACCCCTAAATACTCAAGTGCCTGGCTCTAGTTCCCATTCATTAACATACTTTTCATAGGAGGCCTATTGGTCAGTTTGGTCTCGCATAACATCCTTTAGATAGGCTTCACAGTTTTGTATTAGATTTATGGAGTTGGTCCAAAACGTGCAGAATCTTTATGTTGCTGGGAAGTTTTCTTGCTAACTTAACTTTTTTGCCATGTACATTCTTTTCATCAGTTTTCATATAATCTTTGAATCTGTTTTTAGGGCACACTTGGCAGACTGTTGCTATTGTGATATATGTATATATTTTATTTATTTATTTATTATTTGGATTTATATACCGCCCCTCTCCCGAAGGACTCGGGGAGGTGTACAGGGCAATTAAAACACTATATACAACACATAATATACAAAAATTAACATTTCTAAACCAAGTAGCCCTAAACAATAAAACATGTTCTAAAATTTAAAATTTTAAATCTAAAATCCCAATCCCTCAGTCCAGGCTGGCGAGTTCAAATAGCCAAGTCTTCAGGTCACGGGGAAAAGAGCGAAGGTCGGGAGCCATCAGGAGCTCAACAGGGAGCTGATTCCAGAGGGCAGGTGCGCCCACAGAGAATGCTCTCCCCCTGGGGGCCGCCAGTCGACATTTCCTGACCGACGGCACCCTGAGGAGGCCCTCTCTGTGAGAGCGCACAGGACGATGGGAAGTTAATGCCAGCAAAAGGTACTCCCGTAAATAATCCGGGCCCATGCCATATATATTGTTTATATAAATATTTTGATTTTGCAATATGTTTTTTAATCTTTTTCTCACTATCTATAATTTCATTGGTAAGATGGGCAGGCATAAAAATATGTTAAATTGATCAATCAATCATGCCCAACTGCAGACAAAAGAAGAAAAGACAGCAGTGTTATCCTGAAGAGCTTAGCATCATGACAGGCATCCTCTATCAGGGATGACATAATTGGTGACATAGCTGACTCTTCATCATTACTAGGTAGCGCATCTAAGTCCACATTTGCCTTTGATCTTTCAGCCTTGTATCTCAGCAAGGTAGGAAACCAAAAATAATGAATCAGTGCTACATTAATTTGCGCTGGCTTTTGAAGATATTGCTCATGTTTTATTTTATTGTCAACTGTATGCCCCTTTTAGTCTTAGATACTTAAAATCCTTACTTGAAAGAACAGACCACAAAGATCTCAATTGCTGGTTGTTCTCCTGGGTTCTTAACATATAAATTGTTGGCAGAAATGCTAAGACAACACAGTTCAATTAAGAAACCATTATACTGAACAGATCAGGTAAGGCAGAGATCCCTAACCTTTCCAGCTCTGTGGACTGGCAATGGTGTGGTGGTGTGGGATGGGGATGGTTCACAGATGAACCTGCCACTTGCAGAAATGAAACTTCACACACTAACTCACTAGCCTGCCACTTGCATGGCCTGGTTCCCAATGGCTGTGGTCCAGTCCCGGGTTGTGGACTAGGGATTGGGCACCCCTGAATATAAAGGCTATATATTTATCTAACATCTATTTAATATAGGGTTTTTTGTATTTAGCACAAATGCATTTTGTAATTGGTTTTCCTCTGCTTATTTTATCCTTGAAAGAGGATAAAATTGTGTTTTATGTGCTTTACTTTTTGTGTTTTACATGGTTGTAAGACTAATAAATAAATGAACTATTTAAACCATCTAAATTGTTCTATGGTTTTAAAAACTGAACTCAGTTTTTATGCACAATTTAATTGAATCTCTTTATGTTAAAATCTACATGCTCAAAGTTCTTCATCACATATGAGCAACTGGAAAAACCCCACCAATTTGTAAGAAATAAATCAAACTTTTGTTTAAAAGAATGCTTGCAACTAAGGGGGGAAAAATCATCAGTGACAATAACCTCTGCAGAGACTAATCTCATTACGCAGATTAACGGTGAATATAAAGGCAGTTAAGTGACATCTTAATTCAAACAAGAATCTCACAAAAATGAAGGCCACTAGAACCCATCAGTGTAAGTCTAATATAAATCAATAGATATCCACACAAAAAACATATAAAAATATCCTGGAGCATTTCTAAAAGGCTTCATTAATTAATAATTCTAGTCCTTAACCCCTACCCATGGGAAAATATTAAACTGAAAAAAATTAACACAATAATGACAATTTGATATATTTTGCATTTGAACATATCTTAATTACAATTAACAATCCATGTGCAGGAAATTGGCTATTTCACCACTGAAGGCATATCAGTGATAATGAGTTGCTTTGTACGATCTCATCATCATGAAAATATTGTTATTGTTTCTGTACTACAATTACCAGATAATACTAAATATGTTCTTGTCTAGAAGGCTTAGCCAGTGTATGAATACATATGTGCTGCTTTATTGCAACCAGAATGTGGTTTGTCACTGTTAAAATGGCAGTGTTTGAAAGGCTTATAAGGAGTATGAAATATTATTTCATAAAATACACAGGTAAATATTTTTTCAGATGAATGAATTATAAGGCAATCATTTTTTAAAAAAAGAATGCATTTATTATAACAGAACAATCTTTAACTTTACATGAAAAAGAAAAAAAGTAAATTTAAAATACAAACTAAAGATACAAACTGAAAAGGACAAAAATATAACATTTTATGCTTACCAATAGTTACGGGCTTACCAATGAATTCACTACTATAATATAAACAACACAAAATATTCATGTGATATTGTGCAATAGTCAATATATCAGCAGGTATATCACAAAATCTCTCCCATAACAAAACATATTTACTTTTGAGAGATAAAAAATATTGCCTTTTCAAAAACAAATAGGTCACACATTTCTGACAAACGTTCCTTGACATCTGGAATAAAATCTGCTTTCCAAATTCTTATTATAATTATTTTAGCTGTCCTCCATGTCTGATATAATCCTGACAAACTGATAAATTCCAAAGTTGTGGTATATAATTTAACTTTACATTAACATCTTTTCATTTATTTTTTTCCCCATAAATCTATTAACATACATTAATACGCAATCCCAAAAAGACGCTGAGTGATCAAATGACCATATCATGTGTCAGTGGACTGTCAAATTTCTTATAACTCCAGCACACAAACAAAAAATCTAATGTCCATCTTTCATATGCATTCTTTGTTGAGTCCAATACAACCTATAAGCAATTTTTGATAAATCAATTTTAATCTCAAATCTGAAGATTTCATTTTAATATATTAGTGCATTCCTAATCATTCTGCAAGGGACGCGGTGGCTTAGTGGGTTAGGACGCTGAGCTTGTCAATCAGAAGGTCAGCAGTTTGGCAGGTCGAATCCCGAGTACCACGTAACAGAGTGAGCACCTGTTACTCATCCCAGCTTCTGCCAACCTAGCAGTTCGAAAGCACGTAAAAATGCAAGTAGAAAAATAGGGACCACTACGGTGGGAAGGTAACAGTGTTCCGTGCTCCTCTGGTGTCTAGTCATGCCGGCCACATGACCACGGAGATGTCCTCGGACAAGCGCTGGCTCTTCGGCTTTGAAACGGAGATGAGCTACAGATCCATCTGGTGGTGATGTTATCTATTCCATCTTTTTCTAGCTTACCAAGGAGTAGATTGTGCCCTATTTTATCAAATGCCTTACTGAAATCTAAGTATACTATGTCCACAGTATTTTGCTGGTCTATTAGTTTGGTCACTTTGTCAAAGAATGAAATAAGATTGGTTTGGCATGATCTGTTTTTAACAAACTCATGCTGGCTACTGGTTATAACTTTGTGTGCTTCTAGTTTATTTATTTATTTATTTATTTGTTTGTTTTTATAAACCGCCCTTCTCCCGAGGGACTCGGGGCGGTGTACAGAGTAAGGTAGGTAAACATAATGAAACAATACTGAAAAAACAATAGTCAAAACAAACTATGACCCCAATTAGAGCTATCAGGCCAGGCCGGACTGCTGGAAAAGGTAAGTTTTTAAGTCGCGCCGGAAGGTGCGGAGGTCGGGGGCCATCCGGATTTCAGTTGGTAAGCAGTTCCAGAGGGCTGGCGCACCCACTGAGAATGCCCTCCCCCTGGGGGCCACCAGCCGACATTCCTTGAGTGGTGGCACCCTGAGGAGGCCCTCTCTGTGGGAGCGCACAGGACGGTGGGGTGTTGACATTGGCAGAAGGTGCTCCTGTAGGTAGTCCGGACCCATGTCATGTAGGGCTTTGTATGTCATTGTTAGCACCTTGAACTTCACTCGGAAGGCAACCGGAAGCCAGTGCAGCGCACGGAGGAGAGGTGTGATGTGGGAGTATCGGGAGGCTCCCAAAAGTGTCCGTGCCGCTGCATTTTGCACCAGTTGAAGCTTCCGAGTGGATCTCAAGGGCAGCCCCATGTAGAGAGTGTTACAGTAGTCTAGGCGAGAGGTCACAAGGGCATGGGTGACTGTACGTAAGGCATCCAGGTCCAGATAAGGCCGTAGTTGGCGCACCAGTCGAACCCGGGAGAAGGCCCCCTTGGTCACAGCTCCTATGTGATCTTCCAGGGATAGCTGCGAGTCTAGGAGGACACCCAGGTTGCGGGCCCTATCAACAGGGGGTAGTAACTCATCCCCGATGTTAAGGGGTGGGATGCTCTGAGTATCCTGGCTTGCCGGTACGTACAGCCATTCAGTCTTGTCCGGGTTCAGTTGAAGCCTGTTCCTCCCCATCCATTCCCGGACCGCTTTCAGGCAGCGGGACATCACGTCGAGGGCATCACTGATGCTGTTTGGAGTTGAGATGAAAAGCTGGGTGTCATCAGCATACTGATGGTACCCTATTCCAAAGCTACGAATGATCTCACCCAGCGGTTTCATGTAGATGTTGAACAGGAGAGGCGAGAGGACCGACCCCTGAGGGACTCCGCAAACGAGAGGCCTCGGGGTCGACCTCTGTCCCCCTGCCAGCACCGACTGCGAGCGGCCCTGGAGAAAGGAGGAGACCCAACGCAGAACCGTGCCTCCCACTCCCAGTCCCCTGAGGCGCCGCAGCAAGATACCATGGTCGATGGTATCGAAAGCCGCCGAAAGGTCTAATAAGACTAGGACAGAGGAATGGCCCCTGTCCCGGGCTCTCCAGAGATCATTCATCAGAGCGACCAATGCCGTCTCCGTGCTGTAGCCCGGCCTGAAGCCCGATTGGCACGGGTCTAGATAAACTGCTTCATCCAGGACCTGAGGAAGTTGGTGCGCCACCACGCTCTCAACAACCTTCGCAAGGAAGCGAAGATTGGAGACTGGACGAAAGTTATTCAATGAGGATGGGTCCAAGGTGGGCTTCTTGAGGAGAGGTCTCACCACCGTCTCCTTCAAGGCGGTGGGGAAGTGACCCTCACTCAGAGAAGCAGAGATGACCGCTAGGAACCAGCCTCGTGTCCCCTCTCGAGCTGCATAAGCCATCCAGGAAGGGCATGGGTCCAGTAAGCATGTGGAGGAGCTCAACCTCCTCATAATCCTGTCCACTTCCTTAGGAGTCACAGGATCAAATTCCTCCCAGATGACGTCGACAAGACTGTCCATGTCCTGTTCTTCCAACTCTGCCCAGTTGGAGTCCAGGCCGGTTCGAATCCGAGCGATTTTATCCAACAGATATTGACCGAATTCCTCGGCTCGACCCTGCAAGGGTTCCTCCCTCACCTCTTGGTTCAGTAGGGAGCGAGTCACCCTGAACAAGGCAGCCGGGCGATTATCTGCGGACGCGATGAGGGTGGAAAAGTAGTTGGATTTTGCCACCCTTATCGCAGCGAGATAAGACCTGGTGAGGATTCTTAATCGCAATCGGTCGGATTCGGATCGACTGGATCTCCATCGGCTCTCTAGGCCCCGTCTCCGACGCTTCATCTCCCGGAGCTCTGCAGTGAACCATGGGGCTCGCTGGGATCTGCGCCGGGTCAGAGGCCGCAGTGGTACAACTCGGTCCAGAGCCTCCGTGGCTGCCTTTTCCCAGGCTTCCACTAAGGCATCCGCCGAGCTGTGAGCAGGGAGTGCATGTGCGTCCTCAAGCGCTGCCTGGAACCTATCAGGGTCCATTAGGCGCCTAGGGCGGTACCATCTGGTTGGTACCGCGCACCCACGGCGGGGGGTGGCAAAGGGGAAGTCTAGCCGTAGGAGGTGATGATCGGTCCATGACAGGGGCGTAACGGTCGTGGCACCCCCACCGATATCATCACGCCACCGTCCAGACAAGAACACCAAGTCTGGGGTGTGGCCTCCCTCATGAGTCGGTCCAGAAATTATTTGCGACAGGTCCATGGCCGCCATGGAAGCCATGAACTCCCGAGCCAGTTCGGACGATCCTCCCAGGGACGGTAGGTTAAAGTCGCCCAAGACCATGAGTTTTGGGAATTCAACCACCAACCCTGAGAGGATATCGAGTAGCTTGGGCAGGGCTGCCGCTGCACGATTAGGTGGTAGGTACGTCAGCAGCAGGCCCAACTGCGCCCCCGGGCCGTATCTCAGCAGGAGAGACTCACACCCGACTATCTGAGGGACGGTGGTCTCTCGCGGGCTAAGGGATTCCCTGATGATAACTGCCACACCCCCGCCCCTCCCATGGGCCCGAGGCTGGTGCAGCACCTGGAAACCTGGCGGGCAGAGGTCAACCAGAGGGACACCACCCTCTGGGCCCAGCCAGGTTTCCGTGATGCAAGCCAGGTCCGCGTGCTCGCTCTCCACTAGGTCACGAATGAGGTGAGCCTTGTTAGCTACGGACCTGGCATTTAGGTAGACCAGCCTGAGCATAGGAGGCTGCACACCTTCGCTCCCGGGTCCTCGGGGGAAGTACAGAGAGTCGGAGCGTTTCACCGCTTGTACAGAGCGGAGATGACACTCCCGGTGACGATACGGCCCTCTGTTTGTGCACCTTCTGCCATTCCCCACCATCCTGGGAATAGGCTGTTCGTCAGTTCGCCACTGGGCTTTGTCGGCGACTGGTCCTCGTTTTTCACCATCGCGAATGGTTGTAGGCCTGGCCTGCATTATGGTAGCTGGAAGGCCTGCCTTCCCCGAGCAACCATAGTCTTTTCCCGCCCCCCTCCCTAACCCGACAAAAAACCTGACTAGAAACTTAACCAGTTGTTCTCAGATCTGTTTTTTGATGATCTTTTCTAGGATCTTCCCAGGTATTGATGTTAAACTGATTGGTCTGGAGTTTCCTAGGTCCACTTTTTTTCCTTTCTTGAAGATGGGAACCACATCAGCCCCTTTCCAATCCTCAGATACTTCCCCGGTGCTCCAGGATTTTTGAAAGATGGTTCTGATATAACACCTGCCAGCTCCATCAGAACTCTGGGATGTAATCTGTCAGGCTTCCTGTGATTTATATTAGTCAAGGTTGGATAGGTTCTTCTCTTACCATTTTCTTGCTTATTTTAATTTTTGTTTCTAATTTATCTTTTGCAGTGGTTTTTCTTTTTTCTTTTGGTATGTTGGGCTATAGTTTCTTTTTGTGTGAAGACTGATGCAAGGTATGAGTTAAACATTTCTGCTTTCTCCCTGTTGCCTGTTATTTCCTTGCCATCTTCTCTCTTTAGTGGACCTATAGTTTCCTTGACTTTTTCCTATTTGTTAATATGTTGGAAGAAACTTTTTTTTATTATCCATGATTTCTGTTGCAAGTCTTTGTTCGTTCTGAGCGTTTGCTTTCCTGACTTCATCTTTGCACGTTCTGGCTGTCTGCAGATAATCGGCCTTAGTTATGTGCCCCTCTTTCCATTTTTTTGTATTTGTCCTTTTTGTCTTTCATTTTGTCAGAGAGATCTTTATGTAGCCATGAATTTCTTGTTTTTCTTTTTCAGTGGTATTGTGCTGGTCTGGGCTTTTATGATCACATTTTTCAGAGTTTCCCACACTTCTTGGGCTGTTTTCCCCGTTAGGATTTTCATCCATGGGATCTTTCCTAGGTTCTCTCTGAGTTTGATAGTTATTTACTTGTGGCTTGCAAGAAAACAAAAATATTGCACATCAGGGAAAGAAAAGCAATGACTGTTCTTTCTGCTGGTCAGATTTGTTCAATTTTACTGCTTTTATTTTGGTTTGCTTTGAAGATTCTAAAATAGAAAAGATCTGTAAAAAAAGATTTAAGAGTATAATAAGCAAATAAATGAATAATATATTAATCAGTAGATGGATAGGCAGCCCAAGGTAAATTATGGCTTCTTGTTGTATAAAGTTTATATTCAAAAGAGAATGCATGAATAACAGTAATGGAAAACACGAGTTTCTCTTGTATGCATCTTAACAATTAAGTCAGTTATAAAATTAATCATTTGCTTTTGGAACAATTGTCTAGTGATATCTAGCCTTTTACAATTGGTTTTCATTGCTTTTTCATTTCTTGTGATTTGTTATAATAATTAACACTTACATTTTAGAAAACCAAACTGAAGTTTACATATATAATAATGATAAGTAATATCAAGCATATTTGAGAATTGTCAGTGAGTTTAAGTATCAGAATGAACTTATTCATACATAATTTTGGTTTCTAGGGAGGGAAAACAGGCCTGAGTATATTTTGTTACAGCTAAGACAGCATAAGAATGATTTATTTGTACCTAAAGGGTTGTGCCTTTCTTCTAGAAATGTAATTAAATTTTGATTAACTTCATGTTCAAAATGCCTATTGAATAGGAAGGATCCAGATGTTCCCTGGTGCAACCTTCCTTCCTTCCTTCCTTCCTTCCTTCCTTCCTTCCTTCCTTCCTTCCTTCCTTCCTTCCTTCCTTCCCTCCTTCCTCCCTCCCTTCCTCCCTCCCTCCCTCCCTCCCTCCATCCATCCCTTGATATTCAGAAGCCATAAGGAAATATAGCACTTGAAAAATACACTTACTGTATAATAAAACGAGAAAAAATAAATGGAAGATCTTGTTTCTGATGCAAAATCATAATTTACCAAAGTTAGACATTAATCTTAGAAATAAATAAGGCTAAAATTATTTTGATTGTTTTGTGTCCTCTGGCTAGTATAATTCTTTGAAAGGAGGCATATTGTCCTGTTCTACATGCTGCTATCAAAGCCATCAATCATTAATCAAAGTCAAACTATCCCCAAGCAATCAGTGATAATAACTCTTTTCAAACCATCTCCTCTGCATATTTAAAAATTACATTATTACAAGTACTATCAAACCATTCTGATGGGCTGAAAGTTTCCTAATGGTTATGTGAAGTAGTGGAAAGGAAAATCACACCAAAACTAATTACTGAATAATGAATTGATGTCAGTAGTGTATTCTCAGTGGAGTATTATTATTTTTTTTCTGATGCATTAACCTGACCTTTATTTTAAGACAATGACCTTATCAACAAGAAGCCTGCATTTATAATAATAGTATGACTTGGCTCACAAAGTGGTGTATAGTTATTTCATTTTAATCACATCTGTTGATTGAGGTTACATTTATGTCAAGAAAAATAAAATCTAGTGGCAGTTGAACCATTATGAAAATAAAAGTTTATCTAGCATGTGAAATAAAATGTAATGAAACTTTCTGCCAAAATAAAATGCACTATTCTATAAAGCAGGGGATGCAGGCAGAATCTTTTTTCAGTCTGGACCATACTAAGAACCCTGTTTGGGCAAGCAAGGGGATGCACATGCACAAGTACACCCATGTATCTATCCTCAATCATATGGACATATACAAATTCTGTTTTTCACACACTGACATATTTTTCTGCCCACATATACAGTTTGCACTGCCCAATACAGTACATGCTTACCTTCCATATTCTTAGATTTGCACACAGGCATTCACATATACCTCGTGAAATGCTTTCCATCTTGTGTGTGTACTTGTTTTTAATTTGCTCGCCAGAGTGAGATCCCTGGATGGGCAGAGTTGTAAATTGCTTTCCAAGTTTAGGGTTTCTATTTGCCAGCTCCAGCTCCATGCAAAGTATTGCATAGACTCAATAAACAAAATAATACAAAAACAAAACAAAACCCACCAACCCTTGCCTAATTAAGATAATAGGGAACAGGTATATCTACCATTTGATGACAATATACAAAAGGGGTAGATGTTTCAGGCAATACAGCTTGGTTGTTTGAAGTTGTGCGACATTGCTGATGTTGCATTTGTGTTGTTTGGTATGTGACACAATTGGAGGAGAAACCTGCACCAGATGAGCCAGTGGCTGCTGCATTTGGAAAGGACAGGCCAGATGTCAGTAAAGACAATTGGCAAAGATGTTGAAATCCTAAAAAGTTAAGGAAATAATAGTTTCCCCCTCTTTCTGCCCTCCCATCTAGACTGAAAAGAAGCCAAGATGTGAAAGTAATGAAGCTGACTAATAGGGGGGACATATCAAAGAAATGATAAAAAGCCTTTTTGGCAAATAAGGAGCATAATGCTGGTGGTTTCACCAGAAAATCAGCAAGGGGAAACTGGGCAATATCTCTTTCTTTTAGGTACATGGTACATAGAACTCTGTATGGTTTTATATTTTCATATAACAGTTCAATACTGTAGTGCAGAATTAAACATTTTACTCATTAAAGAATCATGTTTGGCTTATAATACTTTGTTCTGCCTTGTCCTTGGCCTGGTATTCTTGATATGACATTCTTAGCATTCTTGAATGCCATTTGATTGAAGTTTCACTATTTTTCTTATAGTGCCTTGGTACAAAGTTTTAAGTACTCACACTGTGTGGTCATTTATATCCAAATCCAGAAGGACCTAACCCTGCTGCATTTGGGATGGAGCAATATAAGGAAAGTGTGACATTTGAAAAATGGTGAAAAAAGCTCGGGAGAACCATATTGTTAAGGTAAGACCATTGCATATATTAGACATATTCAAAAATATTACTTGAAAAGCACTAACAATAAATTTCATAGTAGTAGTAGGACAGAAAGAGGGTGTATATCTAGAGACACATCTTCTAACTCTATTCTTGTACATGCACGTACCTGCTATAACTCTTTTCACTACTCATTATTCAAAATTATTGTGCATCTTTCTTTTGTGTACAGAGTTTTTAGAAGAAGAAATGCAGTTATCTTATTCATTTCCAAAGGCCATCTTTGTATCCCAGCCCATCATTATTTATTTATTTATTTATTTTTGGGAGTTATATGCTGCCCTATCTCCCGAAGGACTCAGGGCGGCTAACAACAATAAAAGCAACAATACAAAAGTTAAGAGAAATTAAATAAACAGCCCCAAAATAAAATAACTAAACAATTAAAAATTAAAACATGTTAAAAACCCGTCGTCAGTCCAGGTCAGCCTGATGAAAAAGGAAAGTTTTGAGTGAACTGCTTGGGACTGTAGGAGTTTATTGACATGGGTGTCAAATTCACCACAACATGTGACGTGTTGCGACGTATCGTGACTTTTTTGCACTGCCGGAGCTGGGGTGGGTGTGGCCTCCACATGATATAACCCACCCACGGGCTGGCAATTTGACTCTCTAGACTCTCACATTGGGTCTTCTCCAGGTCTAAAGGCAGCAGTCTGAAGTAAAATCTCGGGTAACCACAAGCTCCTTTTCCCTTTCATCAAAATGATGAAAGTAATGTCTTATTGCACTGCATGTTCTCTCTGTTTGAGACATGGAGGGATATCATAGCCATTTACTGAATGGAGTGAGGCTTTCATGCTGCATATATGAATAATGCATGGATGAAGGGTTCTGTATATAAGTGAGAGACGGGGGAGGGGGGCAGCATCCGATGATGTTGATGGTGTGCTTATTCAATTCCTGTAGAATACATGTATGCTATTGTTGATTTGAATAATTGTTGAAGAATGTTGCATTAGCTTCCACTACATATTAAAATATTTACTAAAAGAAAATATACTTCTGCAACCCAATCTGTACAAATGCACACAAGAAATGTTTCCCTGGTAAAATGTGTAATACTTTAGCATTGTGCTGAAACTTTCATAAAAATTGTTCTCTAGAGTAGAATACAGAATCTCCACTTAATAGTGCACACCTGAAATAGATGGAAATGAAAATACATACTTTGCTGTTGTTAACTTGTATGAAAAAAGTATTTTGTTAAGCCATAGGGAGATTGATAGACTCAGTGGTTACTTTTCCCACCCAAAAACAGTACACAAATTACCAACTCTATCAATCAGGTTGTTGAAAGTAGTTTCAGTTTATACACAGCTAGGTTTCCCCAATATTCAGTTACTTTGAGAAATGGAATAACACTCTTAGGACTTGTGTGCCATGAATCCAACATTTTAAGAACAATAGAAAAACCACAGGTAGGCAAAATTGTAGGTAACATTTTCAACCTTTTACCAAAGTGTTGATAATTTAATCAAGAATGAAATAAAGTTGGACTGGACGTTGTAAGTATAATAAAAACTTTGGAAGAATTGATAGGTTATACTACAGTTTAAAAGTGCAGCCTGAACTGAAATTCTGGACAATGAAGTGAAAATAAATATGCTTACTGTGGATAAACTAAGCAGATAATACTCCTTAAGTATTACATTTTAGAAACAAATCTAGCCAGCCTGAAAACAAAATGTTAGAAGGATTATAGGGAAGATTAAATGAGTTCAAAATATAGTCTCCAGATATTCAAACTAATTCATGACTCATCAGTACAATAGCCATTATTTTCATTGTGATTATTTTTAAAGCTGTTTCGGCCTATCTTTTCAGTCCAGAAAACTATCTCATGCCAACTGCCATAAAAGGAAGCTGATCCAATGAATGAAATCATGATTCAGAGAAAAAAAATACTTTCCATAATGAGCACTAAAATCTCCAAGAAATTTAGAATTGCACTTTTAATTGTCCTTGTTCAATCAAAAGAAGCACAACCACAGAAAGACCCAACAGTCATGTTATTTTCCCCATCTTAGGTAGTATTCCATAAATAAAAAATACACTTATTAAATTTATTAAACTTATTCAATTTCACAGCTACTAAGTTTGTTTGGCCATGCAGGTACAAAGTTATCCAGGAAAATGATTGAATCTTGGGAAATGGGGCCCTTGTCAGTCAATAGAATTGCTGATTTACCACCAGCTTATCAGGTACTTAGGAGCTGAGCTTTTGGCAGCATAAGGAAACAACAGCCAATTGCCGGCCATAAACACACCAATTTACCAATAGGAAGGCACCACATAAATACAACACATACTCTGGTAGACAGAAGTTCCTTGAGGATGGG
This sequence comes from Vipera berus, assembly GCF_964194415.1. Taxonomy (NCBI): domain Eukaryota; kingdom Metazoa; phylum Chordata; class Lepidosauria; order Squamata; family Viperidae; genus Vipera; species Vipera berus. The sequence continues at coordinate 38,525,735 of NC_138203.1, read as the reverse complement.
CTCCAGCACAAGTCTGCAAGCTCGGATGATTAAACCTCTGGTCCCAGTGACCGACCCAGATTGTATCTTATTAAGTTCCCAGGTTTATCTGCAGGAAAGGTGCCTCCTAAAACAGAACCAAATGAAACAGAAATTTCTTTCTTTAATATAATCCAGCATGTGGAAGCTGTTGTAAATCACAGAATAGCATTGCATGGAAGAATGTCACAGCTAAGTATTTCAATATTTTTCTAAGTGAGATAGGTGCCTAAAGCCCCCTCCAAATATATCTAGGTCCAAAATTACCTAACTGTAGCACTGTCTCTTTTGTGTGTTTCAGCTCTATGGGGAAACTTTCTCCCTTTGTCTAGCCCTAAAGAATCGCTAAAGGGAAGAAGTGCTAATTTGGCTCAGATATAAAGGTGTTTGGCTCAGATACAGTATTTTAATAAAGTATTGAAAAGATGCCTGCACTTATTAGGAAAAGACAGGTGGTTTCTTCAGTAAATGATTTTTTTTCTCCTAAAAAATGCAAAATGGCACACTTCTTCTTCTGCTTGAGCATTTAGGGTTCTCTTGCTCTGCTGCATTATTTGCTACATTTTAGCTACCGTTTGGAAGTGGCTGGATATCACCTCAAGTAGAACATGCATTAGGAATGTCATCAAGTTAATGACCAGAACTGATCATAAGCAGTTTTTGCTTCATGGCTGATTTAGTTGTCAAACCCATGTTATTGCCCAGCTTTTTCTTCATATTTACCACACTATTTCAAAATACTTTCCCACAGACAACTGATATCAATAGAAACCTCCTCAGCAAGTAAAGCCTGAGAAAGATTGCTTCATATATTTGAAATAATTGTTTGAAATAATAATAATTGCATGGCAACCATTTGATTTTTAAAAAACACACCAGAACATATTAAAATTTAGATATAATATTGGCAGTTGCTTATATTAAATATTTCTGTCTGAAAAATAATTATTCTTAAATTGCAGGAGTCAAAATCAACACAATTTGAATCCAACCACAACTAATAAAATTGAACAACAACAAAGAAATAATGTGTGAGAAGTCATCACCCCCCCGAGAAAGAAATATTTTTTGGAATATTAAAAGGCAGAATATTATATTTCCCCAGAGGATTTTAAAGGCAGAAACCACCATACCTCATGTCTCTCTGCCCCAAATGCAGATGTGATAATGCAGATTGGAGCCAGGAAGCTGAGATTTGAAAGATAAAGATCCCTAGAATCAACAATCCCTCACACCGAAAATTCAACAGTCATCAGCCCCAGCCCCAGGGAAGCAGGAAGCAGGAAGCAGGACCTTTGGGACATAATAGGATTAACCCACCACCATCAGAATACTAGCAAGGTACACTCAGACTCAGGTCAAAGTTCATGCCATAGGAATAACTGCAAACAAAAGCCCAAGAAGGTATAAAAACCTACTCCCTACTACATATAGTCAGTTTTCCCAGTTTTCCCAGTTTTTTGTCTGGCTCTCCTCTTCAATAAACTGCAACTTTCTTTCTAAAGCAGTCTCCATTTTGTTTATTCCCAGCTTGGAGTGGACCCTGATGAAGATTTTTCTTTCAACAAATGATTGATGGAAGGAATTTGGATTTTTCTTTTTTTTTAAGAATAGAAAACATGGAAGAACTAAGGAAGGGCACATTGACTTGTTCTAGGCAGAGGATATTGAAAGTTTATCCACCAAATACCTGAGTTGAAAGCCTCTTAACAATATTATACTATTGACAACATTCAACCATGTTTTGAACATATTTGCATGTGTTTGTATATGTGTATGCTCTATACATACACATATCAATATTTATGAAATATTATATACTGCTTTAATATCTGCACAGAACATTTCCTTGATAGTGTTAATATACCACCAAATCCTTACTTTGTCAGTAAAAACAGTCCCCCCTCCCCTCACAAATTTCATTACTAGATTGTTGTCTCCAATCTTTTGCTCATAGTGGCTTGCTAATCAAAATGCCACAAGAGGTGGGTGATAGTGTTTTCAGGCCATATGGGTTTGGTCAATGACATAATTGACAACTACACAGTCTAAGGCAGAGATCTCCAAACTTTGCAATTGTAAGACTTGCGAACTTTAACTCCCAGAATTCCCCAGCCAGCATGGGTGGCTGAGGAATTCTGGGAGTTAAAGTCCAGTCTTAAAATTGCCCTGATCTAAGGGAAGGATATGTGACCACATCTTTATTCAGGCTCCAGAGTCTCAACAGACTAACTTAGCCACTCTGTAAAAGGATAATGAAACACTATTTTTCTTCCTCACACCTCGTTTCCTTATCAGGATTGTGTGGGATTGAGCAAGAAAAATAAAAATAAAATAAAATAAAAACCATTAGGTTTTTTTTCTGGAACTGGAAGTCTCAAGATAGGACTATTGAAATCAAAGTTTGGAGTATAAAAAAAGTGTTAATGAATGCTAAAACATCTGGTTCTAATAATAGTACAAATGAGAAAAGGTCATATTTTGTTTTAATTTATTCAACACTTTAAAGGAAATATATAAAGAAATACAAGACAAAACATGAAAAAAGTAAAATAATATTAGATAAATAAACCATGTATTTTTAAAATGTCATGAAGGTTATAACATTTTAAAATGGCATTTATTAGTTATGAATAATTATACACACATATATAATATATAGAGAGAGTAAAGACACTAAAATTCACTATTAAGTTAAAAATGAGCAGCAAAGACTCTAAATGCAATATAAATAGAACATTATACAATGTGGGAAACCTATCCGTATTGCTAGAATTAGTCTAGATGTTTTAAATATATCATAAAATTGAAATATAGATACTATGCATAACCAATATGTCAGTGCAGTAGTAGTCTATGTTTTAGATTTTAATTTAAGAATGGTTTATGTTTAAGTTTAAATCTCTATCAGATTTGCTTTTACAGTAGAAAGTTGTTCTAGACATTGAAGCATATTCCTACCATTTTTTCATTGAAAGGATAAAATGGCCTTTCCATTAAGAAGCATATGGTATCCTTGAATCTTTTATCATATATAGAGCTGATTTAGTATATTACATTTGGAAGCAATATGTAGTTTAGCAAACTTTAACAGGAATTTCACAGGTTGAAATGGGAATTCACCTTTTAATATTTGTTTCATATCAATGTGAATCATTTTCTAGAACTGTTGTGCTTTATGGCATTTACACCAAAAATAATAAAAAAATGATCTAACCTGCTCATTACATTTCCAATAAAGTTTTGAAAATGAATTATCCTGGAACAATATGCTAACAATAAAACATTATTGTATAGTACTTGGAGGAAAGGGCCACAATATTCTCACTGCTGTAAATCTGCTGAACTTGGCCAGGAAGGCAAGGATTTCATTTAATTTTTACTGTACAAGAATCTCTCCCTGTTCCTCGCACTTCCCTCTCCCTGTCCCTCACTCTCCCTCTCACATGCCTACCTACCAATAATCTACTATGGTCTAGTAGTTAAGGCAGCAGGCTAGAAAGTGTGAGACTGTGAGTTCTATTCCCCACCTTAATCATGAAAGCCAACTGGCCAATCTTAAGTCAATAACTCTCTCTCAGACCAACCCACTTCCAGGGTTCTTGTAGTGGGGACAATAGAAGGAGGAAAATATGTTAGATATGTTCACTACCTTGAGTTATTTGTAAAAGCAATAAGGCAGGAAATAAATAAATAAATAAATAAATAAATAAATAAATAAATAAATAAATAAATAAATAGTGTATCTCTCTAAAATCTGTACATTTTTTTAAAAGTGAAAAGATACAGAAAAAGCAGGTGGAAATGGGAGAGCAAAAAGATTTAGAGGAGGGTGAGAGTAAAGTTGCATACATATGAATGTATCACAATTTCTATATCTCTGACTATAGCCATTAGCTTTGGAACGCTTTCTCCCATTTTTGATCATGTAATTTAGAAGTTCCATTGTTTTTGATGGGACTTAACTCCCTTGTGAAATTAATGTAAGAAAACAATATGCTTTCTAAATGGAAAATATGTGTGATTTATTTGTATGTTCTTACAGGCTTAACCCAGCTGAATGCAAACAAAATGAATATTTCAAAATCTCTCCTTTCATGGGTAAATTAAAAATGAAAGTGAACATATAAATGGCTGTCAGCAGTTCGGCAGTTCGAGTCTCACCGGCTCAAGGTTGGCAGCCTTCCATCCTTCCGAGGTCGGTAAAATGAGGACCCAGATGGTTGTGGGCGATATGCTGACTCTATAAACATCTTAGAGAGGGCTGTAAAGCACGGTGAAGAGGCATATAAGTCTAAGTGCTATGATATTGCTAGTTATAACAAACTTCTGATCATAGTAATGCTACAGGTGTAAGTAATAGATCAGACTAAACTCAAAACACATTATATTTTTTGTCAGATGAAACTATGAATTTTGATTTTATGTACGTATTGTCAGTTTCGGTACTGCAATAGAGGCTGCCTGGTTAGCAGAATCAAAACAATATAATGGAGAAGTCTGATATCCAATGAATGATTTCATAATGTCAGATAAAGATGCAATGTATAGCTGATTAGCTTGGCTCATTCCCTACAAATTCATTACATGGCAGAATATTTGAAACCATAATGACTATGTCTTTGTCATTTTAAATACTCAAAAAATCAACTTAAGATGACAATTGTATAACTTACATCTATAGCATTGCTATTATCAAGAAGTTTGTTATTATAAGATAACCTTTATTGTCATTTTTTTCTGTGAGCACACTGGCACACAATAAAAATGAAATTCTGTTCCTGCTCTCAAAAGAAAGTATATATCTACCAATATACATACATAACACATTTATACACATGCATATGCTATATACATACATATATATATGTATACCCACACAAACACACACAAACGTATTAATCACTGTCCATTTTGAATACATAGTGGAAAGAGGAAACTTGAGCATTCACAAGGTTGATACTATATGGAATAAAAGTGTGGCTGAATCTAGATATTCTGCTTTGGATACCACAAACCCTCATTCCACAAGATAACAAGGAAAACAGGTCATGAAGAGGATGTGTAACATCCCAGAAAATGCTGCAGACCCTGATCAAGCATCGCTTATGTGCTATGTCTGGATAGAAGGGAGTGAACTGCCAATAATCTTTTCTGCCATCCTCACCACTGTCCAAAGCAGTGTAATTAATTAAATTAATTAAGTAATTAAGTAAGTATATGTTTACATAAGATGATCGGCAATATGTACATTATTCATCATTGTGATTTTGATGTCTATACTGCTATAGTACAGCTTCAAAATTCAAGAAATATATACCAAAAGACTTCCCTCTTTACTCACATTTGCATTCAAAACATCATTTTGGGAATCAACTTGTATTGGGGAATCCATTAGACATTTTACACTTCCTTATTACTAGTCACAAAATTCTACTCCTTAACTCATCCTGCACATACGTAATCATATGCACCCACACATGTAAGAAAAAGGCAAGTCTTTTGTATAAACAAAGCCACATTTTTATTGACATTTGTCAAGGAGAATGGAAAGAAAAATGGTAATATCTATACGTTGTGGCTGAAGATTTTATGGCTCTCTCCCTTTTTTTATTAGTTAAGAATATGAATGCTATCCTTTGTAGCTGAGCCTTTCTCTTAGTTTCTTGGCAGCCTTGGCCTTTTATTGCATTAGGTGTCATCCAATACTTCTCGAAGCAGCTATTTTCTTTCTGATAGGTAGATCGCCAGCATATTTTCATTGAGATTTTTCTTCCTGCTTTTTTTTTTTTTTAGTTTAGGCACAACAGGGAAATTCACAACTTTTTTGAATTTAAAATACGATACTATATTAGAAAAAGTAATAGTAGGATCTGGCTACCCTCCCTAAAGAGACTGGTATTAACCCAATTTCAGATGAAATGATGATATTCATTGCAAAGGAGCTATTGAGCTTTTGTTTTCCCTTTAGGAAAATATGAGCCACATAGCAAAGCTTTGCTTTCTACCCAAATTGAAATCTTAAATATGTTTACTCAGAGGTAGTCCTTTATGGAATAAAGTATATCGAGTATCTCTAGCCTCATTAAGAGCTAATGGTTAAATTTCTCTCTAAAGAAGAGCTTACCGTCCTTCCCATCCCCTCAGACAGTGAAGAGTATCTCTCAAGAAATATTGTTTGCTGATATTAATAACTGCTAAGAGAAGTAATATCTAATGTTTGGGATGTATGTATTGAATCTCAGTGTCATTGTAGGTTGGGTGTATAAGACTCCAGGAAGAGACAGGACAGGAGAAATTTAGAGTAGGGTTAGGCTAAGAATGTGCTTTTCATTGGTCAATAATTTGAGGGGAGGTCAGAAGAAAGTACCCTTTTCCTTTTGGAAGGAAATCCTGTTTCCCTGAAGTCATTTTCAGTCATCACAGTTTCTGATTAATTCAGTGGTACAGCAAATTTGGTAATTTAATACTTCCTGTTATATAAACATTTGTCCATATTTTTTAGTTATAATGTTTTTGTTTTGTTTTCCAGCATGCTCTAATTGTTTCTGCTGGTACAGTTAAACAAAATTAAGTTCATAAAGAATTTTTTTTTATCTCTCTCTCTTTTTCTAGCTTTAATTCAGCTTATGCTAAAAGCGGGATCCCAAATAATTAAAATGACTATTGCTCCTTGTTACTGCATATTACATTCTCTGAGCTATCATTTTCCATTGTGTCTTCCTTTCTGAATGGGAATTTTGCCTATTATTTAAGATTAGAAATTAAGAAATAACTAATCTCCAAATAGTTAAACAATTTTTTTTCCTGGTGGGTATGTATGTGCATGTAATAACACAGATAGAAAGTCTGAATGAAAAACAACTTTCATTATCATATACTTGTGACTTTGAAGATGAGCAAATGATATCAGCTAGCACTCCAACATATTTTAAAATATAAAAGAGGACATGAAAATAAAGCATTGCTCTTAGTTGAATAAAAACTCACCGTAGGCTGTCCACTAACTCCAGTGTTTTCCTGCAGCAATGCTTTCTAGAAACCACTGCAATGATATGTGCTTGCAGAGAGAGTCTACCCAGAATCACAGTGTGGATTCTGAGACAACAGGTCCACTACTGACATGGTATTTTCCCTTAGTCAGTTGCAGGAGAAATGCAGGGAACAAAGACAGCCACTTTTCGTAGCCTTCATAGATCTTACGAAGGCTTTTGACTTGGTTAGTAGGGACGGTCTTTATAAAATTCTCCCCAAGATTGGATGTCCACCTCAGCTCCTCAACATTATCTGGTCCTTTCATGTGGAAATGAAGGGCACTGTAATTTTTGATGGCTTAACATCAGATTCCTTTGACATTAGAAGCGGAGTGAAGGAGGGCTGCGTCCTCACGCCGACTTTATTTAGGACCTTTTTTGCTGTCATGCTGAAACATGCTTTTGGAACTGCAACAGAGGGTATTTATCTCTGGACCAGATCAGATGGAAAACTCTTTAACCTCTCCAGATTGAGAGCAAAGTCTAAAGTCCAGCTGAAATGCCTACGGGATTTCCTCTTCACTGACGATGCTGCCATTACTGCTCACTCTGCCGAAGACCTTCAACAACTTATGGACTGTTTTAGCAAGGCCTGCCAAGACTTTGGACTAACAATCAGCCTGAAAAAAACACAAGTCATGGGTCAGGACATGGATTCACCTCCCTGTATTACAATCTCTGCACAAGAACTGGAGATCGTCCATGACTTTGTGTACCTTGGCTCAACCATCTCTGACACTCTCTCTTTAGATACTGAGCTGAATAAACATATTGGTAAAGTGGCCATCACATTTTCCAGACTTACAAAGAGAGTATAGCTTAATAAGAAGCTGACAGAACATACAAAGATCCAGGTCTATAGAGCCTGTATCCTGAGCACGCTCTTGTACTGCAGTGAGTCTTGGGCCCTTTACACATGGCAAGGAGGGAAAGTGAACACCTTTCATATGCACTGTCTCCGATGTATTCTTGGCATCACCTGGTATGACAAAGTTCCAAATTGCGCAGTCCTGGTATGTGCTGGAATTTCTAGCATGTATACACTATTGAAACAGCAACGTCTAAACTGGCTTGGGCATGTCGTGAGAATGGCTGATGGTCAGATTCCGAAAGATCTCTTGTATGGAGAACTAGTGCAGGGAAAGCGGCCCAGAGGGAGACCAAAGTTGTGATATAAGGATATTTAATAATTTAATTTAATAATAATTTGATTTCTATACCGCCCTTCTCCCGAAGGACTCAGGGCGGTGAACAGGGCAATACACAATAAAAATCAGATACAAAAATTAAAAAAAACCATTAAAAACCAATTAAACATCATGCCCATAAAATCAATACATATCTGCAAGAGGGATCTAAAGACCTTGGGAATGGACATTAGCAGCTGGGAAACCTTGACCTCTGATCGCTCAGCTTGGAGGCTAAAGACACAGCATGGCCTTCTCCAATTCGAAGAGACACTTGTGCAGCAGGCTGAGGCAAAGAGGCAGTCCTGGAACCAGCAAAATCTGGGGGCTGGACAGGGGACAGATTTATTTATTTATTTATTTATTTATTTATTTATTTATTTATTTATTTATTTATTATATTTGTATACCGCCCTTCTCCCGAAGGACTCAGGGCGGTGAACAGGGCACATATAAAATGCAAAATACAAAAGTTAAAAGAGAATTAAATAGAAGCCCGAGCTAAAACAATAAATAATGGTATAAAAAACCTGCAATAAAAACCCCAACACATCCCCCATCAGGCCAGGCCGGCTTGTTCAAATAAATAGGTCTTCAGATCACGTCGGAAGGAGCGAAGGTCAGGCGCCATCCAGAGCTCAACCGGCAACTGATTCCATAAGTCCGGGGCACCCTCAGTGTGCAAGGGACTGCCACTCTCAAATTGGCCTTTTTAGCCACACCATATGATGCTTTAGGACCTCTTTCCAGAGCATGATACCATAGTCTCTCGAGACTGAAGGATGCCAATGAATGATATGTGAATTAAGTCCATTATATAGTATCAAGTTATTTTGTTTTATGAGTAATACACATATAAGATATTGATTTTCAGAATAGAAAGATTTGCTTTCCTATTGCCTGACAGTATTCTGATAACATGCAATGCTTATAGTTATTATTATTTTCAAAAGCAGTGATAATTTCTCTTTAGTTGCTGGGATGCATTATTTTTCTTTCACAAGATATAAATCATACTCTCTTTTTATATCACTTATGCAATTCTGGGGAGTATTTTCATTTTCAGTATTTGGGGGGGGGGGTTAGACTTCCAAAAGGCAATTGGCCTTTTTTCTTTTTGTTTTCCTTGAAAATCTTTCACTTCTCATTCAAGAATCTTCTTTACATGGTCAGAAAAGTCCTGTTTCCCTTTGAAAAAGCACCTTTGGGTCTCCTTCTCACAATTACCACCTGTTTTCTAAGGAGGACTTTAAGCTGAGAAGAATCTACAAACTCTTCAGGTCAAAGTCTCAAAAAAACAAAAGATGGAATATCGATGGAATCAGATCACTTCTTAACATGTAGCCATTTAGTTATTCATGGTCTTTGTCTTAATTGATCTTAAGCTCATTTGTCTCAATCCAAACCCAGAACAACATATAAGTTTAATAAATGACTACTACTGCTATTACTACTATTATTATTCTTAAGTTATTAGGACATGATCTTGACCCTGTCACCTCTGTGGCCTGAAGCTGACACATAAAGTTGAGTATCCTGATAACCTTGGTAATATCATCTTCCCCAACAGATTTATGTAAATGATAAATAAAAGCTACAGATGCTGGCCTTTGTGACACTCCATAACTGAAGAATTTGACACTTGTTGTCTCTGTCCTGGCTGAAACAACTTTCTTAGGAACAAGGAAAACCACTTAAAAACAATGTTTCAAATCCCAACTCTTGGAAGCAATCCAGAAGATTTTATATCCTATGGTAATATTTTTCTATTTCAGGAGTTTTAGGATGCATAGATCTCAAATCCCCAAATCATTGAAGCAAACATGCATGACTGGGGAATCCTGGGTTTTGAAGTTCAAACATCTTAAAGTTGTTGGGGTTGAGAAACAGTACTCTCTGATATTGAAAGCTAATGGGGTGATAATTGTCTAACATTTCTGAATTGAACAATGGTTTATTGTGAATGTGGTGTAACACTGCCTTCTTTGAGGCAGGTGGCAACACCACCTTAAGAATGTTTTCACCACCACTCTGATCCAGATTGTGCCTTCTGCATGGACAATCTCACCACCACAAGGGCAGAGGTCCAGAATCTTGCCCACTTCCTTGGGAGTCAACAGCATGACATTAGTCATGATTGTTGAGGCTCACAGAATTCATCCAGACCTCTTAATTACCTAATCTCATTTCAGATAAATGGAATTATTTTCTCAATGAATCATATGGACAAAGATCTCTATTGCTGGAAGGAAAAATCCAGTCTTGACTCAGCCATTGCTTTGGGATTCTGAGACTGAGTTTTTAAATAATCCTTTAATGGTAAGGATTTAAAGAAGAAGAAAATGAGACATTGCTATATTTTAACTCTCACTTTGGCCCTGTTTATCCATGCCAGTAGAAAATAAGATATTTTGGCTTCTCTGACATCAGAATGCTCTGAGAATAAAGCTAACATCACCGTGTAAAATTATAATTCTAAAAACATTAACTAGCTAACAATGGTCCTAAATATCCAGGGGAACTACAGGAAAGGAATAAAGAGAGATGTTTGTCAATTATATAACATGTATCATGACAATATGGTGCACACCACTTATATAAATTAAATAAAACTAAACTAAACTAAACTTATGTACTTGTGTGCAATGTTAGTCACAACAGGTTTTGGCATCTTTGCACTGCTGTCTTTTATTTCACTAAGTTACATGTAATTGGGCACTAGCATTCAGTATAACTTAAAGAGGCAAAGTATACTTTTAGAATTTTATACTAAATAGGTTTTTGAGGATTTTTTTAAAAATCTGCAACTAATCAAAGACTATTCCTAGAAAAACTCAAAATTAAATTCTAGTTTTCTGTGGTTGTTGTTTCCATCAAATACATGCATAGAAGGAAGGAAGTAATATGTGGGTAGCTTGTAAGATACAATCTTTGGAAAAGCTGTGTTTGAAGAACCTTTAGAGCACAACTATTCATTCTATCCCTAGAACCAATAGGAATAAATTATAAGCATTCTATTTTCCAGGAGATAGGGGGAATCACATTACAAGCAGACATTTCCAGTGTTGAAATAAATAAGTGTATTTACAGGTATCATGGGTGACAGTGATGAACAGTTCAGAGAATAAAGTTATGGGGGAAAATGTAAAAAGAGATAACCTGAACAATAATATAATGAATTCTGAGCCTCAACCTGCATATTAGGCAAAATGCTAAATCTACACAACGCTTGTCATTTAAAGCGTGAAAATTGATGAGCTGAGAAAATGGGAAACATTCTCACATGAAGAATGTCACTAATGTAAAGATTAAAGTGATGACTTATCAAAGATTTCTCCAAAGAACATCTCAACATTTTCTACAAATCAGTAACAGCAGAAAGAAGTGATTTGAGAGATTTTTAAAAAATTACACAAAAAATACACACTTCAAAATCATCATTCAGTCTACAAGTAAGTTGGTCACCAATTAAAAAATACCAAGGATTCACAAAAACAAGCAAAGTGATGGTTTGCTAAAATGTCAGTTCAAGCATAAACATGAATCTAATATAGATTAAAAGTCACAAAGAATGAGACAATTTTTTAACTCCATTGAATTTGGAAATGAAGAGTGAAGATAGAAAAATATTTGAGCAAATATTCTATTGGATTAGGAAATTACCCATTACTGTATATTAATTCCTTAGCACATACAGTTGTTAAATATAAGGATTTAAGATTTCATTTCTCTTGCCTGCTGTCTATATAGTTTGTTCTATCACATAAATGTTATGTCATCATTTGCCTCCTATTCCAATTCAAGCAATATAACATTCTTAATTTTAATACTAATGATAGCTCCTTCTCTGCTAAAAAATATTATCAAGGCTATATCATTATGGAAGTCATAATAAAATAACTAAGTTGTTTTTTTATTGACAGTTTATTTCTACACAAGGCCACTTTTACACATACTACTCTCCAACTATGAATCTCCCTGTTAAAATGTACTTTTCACCTATTTCTTTACAGCTGAATAAGGGAACCAGAAGAATTAGTTTTTCCTGTTCCGTTACAAATAAAATTGAAACTATTTAAAAAGAGAATAAGCTTGCCCAAAACAGAATGAGAACTTGCAAACAACTTTGGAATAGCTGTAATAAATAAAACTAAATATATCTTATCTGATTTTGTGACATTAACTAGGAAATGTTCCAGCAAATTGTAGTCAGGGAGGCAGCGAATACAATAAAAACTCTAGTGGGATTTAGATCCTCTAGTTGGAAGGAGTAGATTATTGATTCAGTAGATTAAAATCTACTTCAACAATTTGTTGAGGTATTCAAATCTAAATCATTCTAAGGTGTCCAGAAAATGATTGAAAAATACTCCAGATAAGGGTGGAAATACAGCAATACTGAAACTTCATAACTTCCTATGAACACTCTTATTTTTAAAGAAAACTTGCATTTATGGCCAGATTCATGCTTTCTGATATTGATGTTCAGTGTTGATGTTCACTTGCTTCCAATTCTTTTTGATCTGACGGGAAACAGTTTTTACTGTCTAACTACTTCTTGAAGTTATTGTAATGATATAAAGGTGTTTATGTTATCAATGAAGGGACGCGGTGGCTCAGTGGGTTAGGACGCTGAGCTTGTCGATCAGATGGTTGGTGGTTTGGCAGGTTGAATCCTGAGTGCCGCATAACAGAGTGAGTGCCTGTTACTTGTCCCAGCTTCTGCCAACCTAGCAGTTCGAAAGCACGTAAAAATGCAAGTAGAAAAATAGGGACCACTACGGTGGGAAGGTAACAGTGTTCCGTGAGCCTTTGGTGTCCAGTCATGCGGGCCACATGACCATGGAGACGTCCTTGGACAAACACTGGCTCTTCGGTTTTGAAATGGAGATGAGCACCGGCCCCTAGAGTTGGAAACGACTACCACGCATGTGCGGGGGAACCTTTACCTTTACCTTATGTTATCAGTGATTGTATCTGGCAATGATATGTTCAGTCACTCTCTTTTTTGATTCTTTTAATATGGCCAAACTTCAAGATGTGGTCCACGAATGTATTGTGTTCACATTATGTGTCCAAATTATCTCACATTTTCTTCATTATTAGTACATGCTTCCAGTGATTTACTCAATTTTATTTTGTTCTAGTGTTGAATACTTTTTCTTATGGTCCAAGGAATTTTGCATTAGTTTTTTCCCATTACCACTTTCATTTTTCTTAATTTATAATCCAGTATTTCCAGCTATGAAAGCATAGCTTTCATAATCTCCCAAATGGCAGAAATCTCTTAATTTCATTGCTACAGTTACGATTTCTGTGAATTTTTGAACCTAAGAATGTAAATCCTATTATAATTTCACCTAATTCACAATTTGTTGTGGCCAATGAATTCAAAAACCTTTGTATAATCAATAAAACAAAAATAAATAAAGGAAGAAGAGACATTCTCCATTTTCCATTATGCATTAGATGTTAGCAATGATATATCATGTGTTCCTGCCTCTTTTGATTATACCTCTGGCAATTTTTGTTTCATGGAGTACTGAATCATGAATTGCAAAACCTTGAGTATTATCTTACTAGTATGTAGCAGTTGTCAGACAGTTTGAGTAATTTTAAAAAATACCTTTTCTTTAAGATTGGGATATAAATTGATCTTTTCCAGTCTCTGGGCCAGTATTTTATTTTCCATACTTGCTTATAAATGACAAGTATAACTTCATCTGCTGTTATTTCATCAACTTTTGAAACTTTCTGGACTTCCGGTGGCTGCGCGGCGCCGGAGACAGCCTTCCCGGGCTGCCCGCGGCTCAGCTGAGTAATTTTCACCCGAAACAGCGCCGATCAGCTGTTCGGGTGAATTTGAAGCCCCCTCCTCGGGAGAAGAGGAGGGGGTGAGGCCCCAGGTAGGGGTTGAGTTCTCCGGGGCCGCCTGAGCTTGTTGCTTGGGCGGCTGAAGGATCGAACTCCCCCGTAGCCTGGGTCGCTCCCAGCTGGCCAGCGTCTCTGCTCCGGATTTTTTGGAGCAGAGCCAGGCGTTTGCGACCACCCCTGCCTGAAGGAAGGACTATGGAATAAAAGGAGCAGGCAGAGCGGTACAAGAGGAAAGGATGAAGAGGATTATTATATTTTACTCTCGAGCTTGATGGACTTTTTTAAACTTAAAGTGAAAGTGCGTCACAAGTGGAAGTAAAAGATGGCGGCTAAACCTCCCTCAAAAACTCTTCGGAGTGCTGGAACTTCTCCGACGCAACAATCATCATTGCAGGCGTTGCATCCTCCTGATGTATTGACACTGAAGGATCTACAAGATGCTCTTGAAAAACATGCTCAGGTAATTCTGGAATCAATGGGTGATAAATTTGCACGGATGGAGGAGAAATTGGAGAAATTGGAGGAGAGAATGGAAGAGAGGATGGAACAGAAGTTCAGTGTGATGAAGGCAGACATTTTGTCTTCAGTGTATAAAGTGGCTGAATGTGTGGAAGACCTGGATGAAAAAGTGGAAGATTTGACTCAAAAGAATGCCATATTAGAAGCAAAAGTATTGGAGAATGAAGATTTAAGAGACAAAATGGACAGAGAATTGAGTCTTGCTCAATATTACCAGATGCAGTTTGCTTTTAGAATCAGAGGCTTAAAAGAGAATATTAAGGAAGATCTAAAGCAGCTGATTTCTGAGGCTCTGGAAATGGTATTGAATCAGCCAGCATCTGAAATAAAGGGAGGCATGGATAAAGTGTTTCGTGTGAATTCATGGATTGCTAGACAGAGAAAGCTGCCTAGAGATGTGGTGGTTTATTTTGTAAAGAGGGAAATTAGAGATGAAGTTATACAAGCTGCCTATGATTCTAAAGTTGTGATTGCTGATCAAGAAGTTTTGGTTCTAAAAGAAATTCCTCCAAAGATTTTAAGGAGAAGGAAGGATTTTACATTTCTTGTGCAAGAGCTCAAACAACGAGATATAAGGTTCAGATGGGAGATCCCAGTTGGGTTGATGGTGATGCATGAAGGTAAAAGGTACTGTTTGGTTACTGTGATGCAGGTGCGTGATTTTTATAATAACGTTTTAAAAGCAACCCCATTATTACTTTTGGAAGCTGCAAAGAGATCTGGAGAAGGAGAACATCAAGAGGTTGAAGATGGACAGACAGAGGAGAACGGTGCTGGAGGAGATCAAGCTACAACTTCTTTGGATGATCTTAGAGAGCAGAGGGTGACGCGTGCTGCTTTAAAACGATTAAAAAATAAAAAATAAAAGAACAAGATCAGCAGATGCCTATGGAACTTTCACAACGTACTTATAGCCAAGCAGTGGGAGGAGCACGGCCTAAAAAAGATAGTCCTATCAGAGCAGCGCTTTAAGAGCTTTGGGATGATATGCATGACAACTAAATTTTTAACTTGGAACGTTAATGGACTAAATTCACCACAGAAGAGGAAGAAAGTTTTTCAATATTTAAAACAATTCAAAATAGATGTTATATGTTTGCAAGAAACGTATATTAGGGTTGTGGATCAAAAGTATTTACTGAACTCAAGGTTGGGTACGCGATTTGTTGCTTCTGCAATGAATAAGAAAAATGGAGTGGTTGTTTATGTTAAAAGTGCTTTAACAGCAGACTTAATTGAAGCAGATAAGCATGGAAGATACGTTATGATAGAGCTGCTGCTAGAAGGCAAAAAGACGCTTTTAGTTGGATTATATGCTCCTAATCAAC
Source organism: Vipera berus (assembly GCF_964194415.1). Classification (NCBI taxonomy): domain Eukaryota; kingdom Metazoa; phylum Chordata; class Lepidosauria; order Squamata; family Viperidae; genus Vipera; species Vipera berus. The sequence continues at coordinate 38,509,775 of NC_138203.1, read as the reverse complement.
AACAAGCTGACTTTTTTAGTTTACTTTATACAAAGCTTACCCAGTTGGATTATAAATCTGTTATTTTTATGGGGGATTGGAATGGTGTTTTGGATGTACAGATGGACAAGGCTGGAGCTTTTAAGCGCGTCCCAAGTCATGCTAGATTGCCTAAATCTTTTTTTTTTTTTGAAATGAAGATTTTATATTAATAGTGTTTGTAGTTATTCTATATGAGCTAGAGAGTGATAGATTTTAGAGTTTACGGTTGTTAGCATGTGGTTGTTTATGATTCTTTTTTTTCTGTTTTTTATACCTTGTACTTAGCTCTGGGAAGTCGGGGGGGGAGGGGGGAGGGGTAAGGAGGGAGGGATAGGGGAGGGGTAGGGGGGTTTGTTAAAGATAAAATGTATGATAAAACTTTTTAATAAAAAAAAGAAACTTTCTGGTTTGCATTTTTGTTATTACAGTAGTTTTAGACAAAACACACACACACACTTTCAATTTCTTTAGGGGTATTTTGTTTAGTGAGCTGAGTTGTTCTTTACTTTTTTATTACAGTATTTTAACTTGAGCATACATTTAATAATGTTTATCATTTAAATAAATGATACTGTATAAAAATCTCCTCTTCCCTCCCTCACTCCTCCTCCTCCTCCTCCTCCTAATGTGTTTCCAGTTCTTTGATATATGCAATGCTGGCAATATGCAGCAAGCAAATTGCATTGTAGAAAATCAGGATCCTGGATGTGAAGTAGATACAGTATTAAGAAATTGACCAAAGGCAATGCTAAGCAAACTAAGATGTTGATCTAGCAATTGTCTAAAGCTGGCAGTCAGCTTTTATTGTCAGCGTGTTCATTATTAAACATTCCTGCTCTGAGCAAAGAACTGTTTTTTTTCTTTTTTTAAAGCTAAGACTTATATCACAAAATTCAGACCAGTGTAGAAATCAAAGGACAGCTGCATTTTGAATCATGTATTAGTGAGCATTAGGTTGCTTTGTTTTAAAAAGTGGGATGAGATAAAATTTCCAATATTATTAAAATTATCTAGGTTAGCAAAGAAAATAATTCCTAACACCTAACCATTTCTATTTCATTGAGCTCCCAAAGGATAAATAGAATGGAAATTAGAATAATGAAAAATAAATGTTTGAATTCTGTAGATGTTTAAGTCAAGTCATATTTATTCAATGGATTTATCAAAGCTGAACTAGTAAACATTTTTTGGACACAATTTCTACTGTACTTTGCCTTGAAGTATGAAAGAGCTGGAATATAACTTAGTTCTTCCTCTCTTTTAAGCAGGAATCATGGTAGTAAAGTTGGTATAAGCAATTTAATGGAGAGAAATGAAATGATTATGATCTAATGGACTCATTTAAAACATATTATATTATGTGTTGTTATCTATGTATTAAGTCATGGTGAATTCTACTCATAATATTAAATTATCCAGAACATTAATTAGACTAAATACTTTCAAGATTATGAAATACTGATGTTAAATGAAATACTGATTATACCATTGCCAGTTTAAGTCTTTAGGGCAATGCAGAATATGGAGTTAAATAATGAAGCTCAAAGCTTTTTATAATTTATTTTAAATTTAGAGATATAGTAGACTATTTGTGCTCTCTTATACATAAATACTGAGTAATATTAAGACTTAATGCTCAAGTCACAAGTGACTTATATGAATCAATTGACCATCTTTCGTAGGGTTGTTGGTTTTGATTTGTTGCTATATTTTGATGCTGCCCAGTTATCCAAGAATTGTACCTTAGTTTTGCACGTTTTCGCTGCAGAATGGTGAGATCGTTCTTTTGATTGATGGCAGAATAAACAGTAAGTCAAATATTGAGTCTATTATGCAGTCAATGGCCAGAACCTACTTTACAGAACAAAGATGAATTTCAGTAGAAACTATGGTTGAGAGGTGGTTTGGAATTGAAAGCAAAAAGTGCTTCAAAATGCACAGTTGCAAAAATATAACTGCTATTTGCAAGACAGACAATGAGAGTATGCATTCAAAATGAACTCACCGAGGCAGATTCTCCTGGTATCATATGGCAGCAGCAATTAGAATAAGATTATTATGAAGTTATCTCCATTTTCATTTCCTGGCAATAAGATGGCAGCGATTTAGCCTGCCTTCTTTTGGTGGTTTTTTTTTCCTCTTCACTTCCTTGTCTAGTCTCCGGCCCTGAGTTTTGCTGTTATGCAGAGTTTTTAAGAAGGATTTTGCTTAAAAACTCTGCATAACAGCAAATCTCAGGGCAGGAGACTAGACTAGGAAGTGAAAAAAAAATCTGCTCATCAAAATAAAGTATATTTTGCCACATCGACTTCAGCATTGAAGCAGAGCAAACTGGAATTGCATATGCCTAGTATTTACAGGAGATTATAATTTAGTGATTGTTTGCAGTTATGACAGTGATAAAAAGTAACTTTGGAACCACTCCTCACATTTATGATTTTTGCAAAGCAAAAAAAAAATATGAAGTTTGTAAGCACAGCTTTCACTTAGCAAACACTTCACATAACAACTGATTTTCTAAATCCATTTATGTTTACTAAACGAGGACTATTTGCATACAGTTACATCATATAGATTTATATTAATCAGTCTAGAGAAAATTGCTTCATATTGAAATATGTTAAAATCTATTATTGTTAGATCAAAAGATTTCTTTGAAGTTTGTGTCAGAGAATCATCTTAGTACAGCTGCATGCTGAAAACAAGTAACATTGTATGCTAAAGACCTTTAGCCAGCTTCATGATCAGTCAGGTATGGTTGAAGATAAATCTCTGACAAATAACCTTGGAGACTTGGAGACTCAAACTCAATTGACAGTTTGGAGAGCACACCCTGCTCCTTTTGAATAACACACAATTTTAACATCACTTTTTTTAATAGCGAAACATTGACATTTGCAAATATGTTACTGACAAAAAAACCTAAGTATTTACCACAAAAGGGCATTTCAGTCAAAGATGAGGAGAAAAGGGCACACAGTCTGTCTCATTAATTAATGCTTTTAAAATATTTAAACGTACACAAAAGAGGTAACTTGATAAAATTCTACCCATTCAAATTCTTAATTTACTTTTTTATTTCTACATTACTAAAGAGCCAATAAAGGGTTTATATTACATTCAGAAAGAATTAATCACATCACAATTTCTCTCTATATAAAGTCTTCTTTAAAAATTCATCAAAATAAATTTGCTATATTTTTAATTAAAAAGTATACGTATTTTGTGTACATTACAGTAGGTGTGTCCAATCTTGGCAATTTAAAGATTTGTGGACTTCAACTCCCAGAATTCTCCAGAGGTGGGCTGGGGAATTCTGGGAGTTGAAGTCCACAAGTCTTAAAGTTGTCAAGATTGGACACTCCTGCATTACAGTTTTGTAAGTGGGTATGTGCATAGGTATAGATAAAATGAACTTGGACATATTTGTAAAAGTAATTCACAAATACACATAAAAGCTAAATGGTTGATAAAGGTTTGTCTGAATATACATGTTGTCATAAAACTGTATTCTGTAATTGAAATTCAGAGTTCTTTGTTTCTTAATTTAACCTTTCCTAGAAAGTCCTTTGCTGTTTTTCTTTCTATCAGTACCATTGATCTAAATTATGTACAGTATTTGTCACAACTCCTTGTTAAATGGTTTAAAGCATATCTCATACCAAAGAGAGAGCATGAAAAGACTTCTATATCAGAAGTTTTATTTTTTTTATTATTATCCTAATTTTCTGCTTCAATAGCCTTTTCAAAATGAATGTGGATTCTCCAAGGCAGGCACGCAACTGTTGAAATTTAGTAGATAAGCCTCCACTTTTTCCTTGCCAGTACTGCTGCCCTCACAGAAGCACATAATTGATCCAAGGTGAATAAAGTTCTCTTTCTCCCTTTCTCTCTATGCCTAGCAGCCTATCTTTTCTTTTGTTGAAATAGCAGTGCTCTGAGGGTGTCCCTCTAGCTGTGTCCTGTTATAAACCTACGCAGCATGCTTGGCGCCACCATTTATAACTGTTACGTGTAGCCTATCTGCTGTTACTACCAATTCAGTCCATGTCTGCCCCACTGCTGTTTTCTCTCACTATGTTTCTACATTCAGAAGTTATTGCTGTCTCAGTGGGGAGCTTTTCCCATTGCTGTAATAGTTCCGTGCTCCAATGCGGTGATGAAATAGGGTCAGAAGTATTTCTGAGTCTCACCATTATTTTCACATGTATGGTTATTGCCAAGAAACATTTGCTGCTTTGATGCCTAATAAAAGCGTCTTGCCTTAAATTACAGGGGCATGATTGCAAGAATGGCAAGGATATAGGCGGCGTTGCTTGCCCACCTCTTTCCTGCTCATGAATTATTCTAACAGTGCACTAAGTAACACAATCCCTATTGATCACAATGCACTGATGGGGACAGATAGAGTAAAGAGCAAAAGCTAGCACTGTTAGGAAACTCAGAAGACAAGGTGTATGTGATCTTTCTTCATGACAAGGTTTATTTTATGAGCATTTATTACACACAGCCACTATACAGTTGACTGTTCAAATAAAGATGCATCAAATAAATTGTATTTTATTGGGTACCTACTGCTTAAAGAGCTGGAGAAGATATTTTTCCCCAAATAAATCCTTAACATTTGTCTTCCTTTTACATGCAGAGTCAACCAGGTTTGGAATTTTCTTCCCATCTTCATATCTCATTAGTTACTATTCTTCCTATACTACTTCTTCAGTCTAAATTAAATTAAATTAAATTAAATTAAATTAAATTAAATTAAATTAAATTAAATTAAATTATTAAAGATTAGATATTATTTGCCTACTGTGGGGCATTTCCTCTCCTTAGTCATCACTCAGAGGCCAAAAAAAAGTAACGCACTCTTGCAATAAATTGTTGTTTTGGGAGGAAACTAAAAGACACAATACTGTTTTTACTGGCATGATCAGCCAACTTTCTTATCTCCATTTTTCATTTTAAAAAAATCTTTAGATTTATAAAAAAACTCTATAGAGAAATCTGTACAGTTAAAAAGGTATTTTTTAAATTTCTTCTAATCAATAAATAATAGATGGCATAAATTAAGGTAATTGATTCTCTTCAGCAGAAGATCTTAAATAGAAAAATATTTTCTAGGGGCAAAGAAGTGACAAAAATCAGGAACAAGAATGTGACCTAGATACATAGAATGGATAATCTCAAGGTCAAGAAAAGAAGGCAGCAGCAGCAGAAATGGGAATATCTTTTACTATAGTACAACAGAGCTATTTCTATACTATGCCAGAACAATACTTTGATTAAAACCAATCATGGGTATTGTTGTGTGAGAAGTGATTTTAGAGATGATACAAGGCTACTTTCCCAAACACTTTTCACAGAGAGGGAGTTATAAAGTGATGTTAGTAAGATAAATGGCTGGCAAGGTCAGAAGAGTTTTCAGGGAAGTAATTTGGGATACTATATCACCCAATTCCTTGAAGAAAAAAAATCTATATGACTGATAATGCTGTAGTGTTCAAAATACAGAAAATTGTTCTACCAGAAAGATTATTGAATGTACAGGAGTGAAAATAGATTTGGATTTAAAGAAGAACAGTGCTAATAGTTGGATCCAGGTGGCTGAGATGTTCAAATTGCCTCGGTTTTGAGAAAAAATACAGAAAAGTGAAAACAAATCCATTAGAATACAAACTTCTGAAATTAAAAGTCACTCATTTTTAAACAATAACCATGTCTTATAGTTTATTTAGAAGGTGCGAATTGAATTATAAAAAATACTTACTGTATACTCTACACAGATAATAATGTTTCTAAGCTTTTCCAGAAGTTATAAAGATATAGAGGAGAAGGAGACTCACATAGAAAACAGTAATTTCTGGGACATGGTGATTTAGACATCCCTGAAAGAGCAGGGATTGCATTATGGCTAAGATTAATAACAAGATGATGCATCTTTGGCCAGCAAAATCTCCCAAGAGAAGGAGAGACTGTGATATTGCCCACATATAATTTAGATAGCTGCTTCATGTGAGTAGACTGCAAGATCCAATATTTTTGTAGTTGGTTTGTGAGTAAATCCACTGTGAATCATGGGAATTCAGGTAAGCTCACAGTCATAATATGGTCAATATGGTTACTAAGTTTGGCCAAGCCTAATTTCTTAATAATTTTTGGAATTATTATTCAATTATTTTTTCAAGTACAACAGCAATGGCATTCACTGGATGCCATTCGCTGGATGAATTCAGTGGATGAATTTCTTTTAAAACTTAGCAAAAAGAACAGGTTTTAAATATGAATTTAAGGACTTAGTATTTTTTTTAAAAAAATGCAAATGAAATTGGCTGATGTCTTGATAATTAAAAGTGATATACAAATAACAAAGCAGAAGAATGACTTAATGACTTTCTACCTTGGATTTACAAAAGAGATCTGTTAAAGTTATAAAACATAAAAAGAAAATAAGTTCTGGGACATTGTTTGAAGGGATTGAAACCAAGATTGTTAAAAGTACTGGGAAAGAATATAAAGTTGATTTATTTGATCAAGGATAAATGCATATGTAATTAATAATAATTAATGGACTTTTGCACCAGGACTGAATGACAAGGCTTTATGGGTTTTTTTATAGATAAGGGTTGAGATTTAATAATAATCATTATTGTATTTAAAAAGGTTATCACAATTACAAAAAAAGTTTGTACTTGTGTGACAAATGCAGAAGTCATTTATTTATATTTATTTATTTATATTTCCTTTCTTTTTCTTTATTCAGGTGACATTCATTTCATACTACTAAGAAATGAAGGTCAGCTATGATTAAAATGATTAGATTAAATTATCTTAACTGTAAGATTCTTTAAAGGTTTTTTTTGTTGCTGTTGAATAAAATTTTTCAGCTAATGCAATTTCCAAAACTGTAGTTCTTATGAGATGTATATGGGCATCCTGGTAGATCACATATTGAGTACAAACCAGCAATGTGCTGCAGCTGTCAAAAGAGCTATTGCAGTCATGGGTAAAAAGAGGCATAGTGGTAGCATCACTGCAAGTGATAATTCTGCTCTTTGTGATAATAGTTAATTGGTTCCTGGAATATTGTGTCTTATTTGGGTCAGCATAGAACAAGAAGGTTGCTGAAGAATTAAGAGTGCAACAAAGAAGAGAAATGGCTGGGAAGTTAAATCTTATAAAGAATGGTTAAAGGAGCCAGCTGTCTATACTCTAAGGAAGAGAGAATTGAAGAGAGACATTATAGCAGTCTTTCAATACTTGATGGGCTATTACAGGAAAGAGGCCATGGATTTATTCTCCATGGTGACTGAGACTAGGATAAGAAATAATGGATTGAAGTTTTACAAAGAAAAGTCTAAACTTGAAATAAGGAGAACTTTTCTGACCATGATGGCTATTAAGCAATTTATAACCTGCCTCCTTGAGTCATGGATGTTCCATCACTGGAGGTTTACAAGTAAAGGTTGACAACCATCTCTCTAGGATGCTGTGAATATTCCTGCCCTTATTTAGACCAGAAGTTTTTTCAGTTCTCTTCCAACTCTATGATTCAATTATTTGGTAAGCCAATGACATATGTAAGAGGCTCAGGAACACTCCTTTATCTCAATGAAGATCATACACCAGAACAACTGAAATGGTTCCCATCCCATGGATCATGTTGAATTCTTTATAATCTATAACAGTGTTTCTTAACCTTGGCTATTTTAAGATGTGCTTCAACTCCCAGAATTCCACAGCCTGCATGGGGTATTTTAATAAAATATATTACAACCCATACTCTATGTTACATCTGTTGCAGTACTCCTACAGTCATGTGATTGAAATTGGTGAGTACATGATAAAAACTTCAGAAAATTTCTGGTCCTTACCCTGTCAAGTTTCCAACGTATGGGCTTTTCAAGTGACTCTGAGGCATTGTTTACCTTAAAAGTCCTTTATTAGCCTAATACACCTGCAAATGCTTGCTCGAAGGAAGCTGGAATCTGAAATCTCTGCCCCTTGCACAATATATTAAAACACAATTCTCCACCTTTCTAATTTTGTCATTAATCATATTCTCCAATTAATTTAAAGAATCAGTTTCCCTTCCGTTAGAAGAACCGCCAAAACCATATCTTCTTTAGAGAGACAAATGGCCTTGAAAGTGCATTCCTACTCTTCCCTCCTCCCAACTTTTAAACTAAAGCAATACACAAGTCTTAAAGCAATACACAAGTTTAACATATGAAATAGCTACTTCTTCACCTCGTCAAGCAATAACATTCCGTGTTAGCAGCGTTGACATACCTATTCTCACATTGCTTCAGAAGACCTTATTCTCCAAATCACCTGTGCCATTCTTTTTCCCAAATAACAATTTTCTGAGATCTGCAGAAAAGCAGAAGGTTTCTGAAGGATTATGAGAAAGGGATGTGTGACTTGAGGAATGAATTTCTGGATGATTCACTAAGGTAAGGAACAATAAATAATTAAAAAATAGCATAGCAACTAGGTTGAATGAAAGAAATCAACAACAGAAACAGGCTATAAGCAAAGGCGCTTGGAAAAATGTAGGAAGCATGCAGCATAATCTGAACCCTGAATGGATGTACCATTTACAGATGTCTGGGTCACAAATTTCCCTATATGATCTTGGTTTGTTTGCAAGGCATTGGTTTGTTAGCGAACTGTATTCAAGGGAATGGTACAGCAGAGGACAGAAGCCATAGGTTTATCTGACTCATTGGGACAATTAAAAAAATGCTTCCCTGTCTGGCAGCCAAACTTTACATTTTAAATGTTACATTTACACCTTTAGTTGAACTCAGTAGCTCACAGAACAAAAGAATTCATGAGTCATGCATACATCCCTGCTCAAGGAAACAGCTCTTTTTATACTTGAAGTGCTAAAGGAACAGAAAAAACGGCAGCATATGAGTCAAATCAAGAAGTTCAGGCATGCCTTTGCATGTTCAGAATTTAAACCTTAGGGCATACACAGAGAACCAGAATATTAGCTTTTATAGAAGCCTCTCTTCATTGTTACTGCCATTGTTTATATCTGTACTAAAGCAGCTTATCTACTCAAGAGTTCTTGTCTTCCTGTGAAAGCACTGACTTCCAGAGAATGAATTATTATAGAGTGTTTCAGGTAGCCTTTGACAGCATGGGGCTTCAAGCACAAGATTGAAGCACTCCAATATTATCCTACTTTCTGGCCTGAATCATAATCACTTGGATAGTTGGGGTAGGCTGCTTGCATGTCTGGATCACTGCTAACTCATGTGCTCTGGATTAGATTTAAATTTAGCTTCTCTCCTGACCTTTGCTTCAGTTCCCAGTTGTTATTGGATGGGAGTGGACTGCAACATCAACACCATTACCTCCTCCATCCATAACTTATTTAGCATAACACCAGCTGATGTCACTACTGCTGCTCCAAGATAAGAAGGCAAGGCATTAAAATTAAGTTTCTTTCAGCAGTTGTCTTTCATCTCTCTTGAGCAGGAAACATGGCACTGCTCTTCCTTAGCCTTGCCATCTTATGGCCTTGCTTTCCTAATCATGATTTCTTCATAGGGTTTTTATATAATGATAGAGACTGAAGTATGTACCTAGCTGATCCTAAACCTAAAAAAGAATGAAAAAAATATTATAATAGAATCAGACTGTAGAGGTTGCCTCAGAACAAAGTAGCAATCAAATATTTACCTCCAGTTGCCAACACTCAGCATAAGCACCAGTTCAGTGCTGAGTCCCGTGTTCCACAACAGCAATTCCTTCCCCTGTAATTCACGCTCCAATTAGTCTACAGTGCAATTAGCTCCAGAATGGCTCCCTCAGGGTGCCATGTGCTCCTTAAATGTTTCCTTTTTTCACTCAAATTAAATCTTCTGAATAAATGAATAGCAGGAGGGGCATGACCAGTTCCTCCTGTTGTACTGGTACATGGAATTTCAAAACACATCTCAATTGCAAAAGGCAAGAAAACCTATAATCACAGCAGCTAAACAGAATGAAATGCTTGAACCACTTCTAGTTGTAATATATATATCAATAATTTATTTAAAGGCACAAGAACTATATATAATGCATGAAATGGTTTATGCCCAGAATGTTTTGCACACCTCTAATATAATTCCAAATTTAAGCATGACTCAAAGTAGCTCAAAAAGAAAACACGAAGCAAAAATGTCCATGCAATTACAAGGCCTCATTAAATCCTAATCTTTATATTTACTAGTTAACTGTGTTAAATAAACCATTTCATTCTATTAGCAAAGCATGTTGTAAAAATTACATCCCTATTAAGAATATTTCCTTTACCCAAAGGGAATTGAATAGCTTGGTTGGTGCACTTCAAATTAGCTTTTCCTTAAAGAAATATATCCATCAATATTTTTTATACTATTGGAATTTAAGAGTTATGTGCTGACTTCTCATATGGTACATACTTATAGTAGCCTTTCATCAATACAGTATTGAAAATAAATAGATCTTTTACAGAAATTACAACAATGAAGTGTTTGCTTGGAAAGAAGATCCCTTGAAAGGATAATTTATTTTTTAGAAAGACTAGGGTCCTTAATTTTTTACTACTTAGCTGTGCATTTATTTGAATCAATCTGAATTGATTTCTGATTCAGGATAATAATACATTTGCATTCTTGTATAATGTAACATGCACAACACAACACCAAAACAGTTAAATTAATGCATATTTCTTTGTCCCTGAGTTACATTTGTTTTGGGGTACAGATTGTAAACATTTTTCATATACCAATTTATCAAAACTATTTATAAAATGAAAGAAAGCATGTAAAACGTGGGCCAACTTTTGCTTTCTCCTGAGTTTGTTGTTGAAATTACTTTGGAAGCATCAGTAACCTCAAGTTACAGGCCAAGCCTTTGATCACTACATCAGATGACTTTCACTTATGGATCTCCATTTTTGGCAGCATTGGCACTAATGAATCATGCCACTGGCAGAAACAATTATTAGGGTGTCATATGGCAGAATCATATTTCCAGAGTTTTGACATTTCCAATACAAAGAAATCCAATTGATTTGCCATTCATTCCTTCTGTCATTCTTGTTCATTGTGCCAAATTTATCCATGTCTGATGTTTATCTCTTTTGCAGGTTGAACATGATGGGAAGAATTAATGTGAAAGAGAAAACTTTTAGAGAAATTTAATGATAAACTATCTCCTAAGCTTGTTGTGATAAATTTGAAATTTGGTTTTAAAAATACTGATCTGGAAGCTGCAAATAATCCACAAAGCAGTTAGGAACAAGTCTTTCATGTGCGTAAGTATTTCTTGCCTACATCATGACCTCTGAGAAAAGTCATCTTGACAAACATATGAGAAATCTACTTCAAGGCAGGCAAGTTATATTTAACCTCTTCCATCCAACTTTCCATAGTAGTTGTATTATTTGTTAGATTTATAGCTGTCTTATTTCTCCAGGAGTTAAAGGTGAGCTATATAGCATTCCTTCCTTCTTTCCTCTATAAAAAAAAGGCTGTGTTTGGGCTGAAATATGGTGGCTAGCCTCTTAGCTTCCGTGCTGAAGACTGACAAATCTGGGTTTGTCTTTTCCCGATTCAACATCTTAAACATTATATCACATTAGCTTAGTTTAGGTTTGTATCTACCTCAAAGGTGCCTTTCAGCAGTTTCTTGGTGAAAAGAGAAAGTAAAAACAGGAAAACATTTCTATAACCCTGATTGTTAGGTTTGGCCCATATACTGTATATATCATCTGTCTAGAAGTGTTTGGGTGTTCTTCTCTCACTGTATGCAGATTTTACTGGTACTACAAAAGGCTTCTTTTAAAAAAAACAAAAAACTTATACTTCTTCACTTCACTTTTTAGTTCTTCTTGAAACAGCTTTTCTTTAAATGTGCCCATCAAACTACCATTCTGTATAATATTTTATATAATATGCATTTTATCCAAAAATATCCATCAAAACTTTGAAATCCACTCAAATGAATTCTGAAGTAGGACAATGAAATATCTACTGACATCTATTGTTTTTGATTGATGAGATTCATCATTGAATGCTCAGGAATACTGCAAAACTTTATTTGGAAAAGTTGAATTTTTAAAATGATGCTAGGGCAAATTTACATCAAAATAGTTATATAGTAAAGCTAGATGCTGAAAAAAACCCATATATGGAAGGTTGTTTTAAATGTTATATCTTTATTGGTGCAATTATATAAACCTCATAAAAAGATATACATTTAAAATGTTTTAGATATCAATATAATTGAAGGATTTTTTTGCACTTTCTTTATAAATAACATTTGTTTGGAATTTGATAGAAATGAATGAATACAATACAGCCATCTGCATTGTTTACAAATACTACATTCAAACTAATATGAATCTTCTTCTCTCAAATATCTTCATTTTATTTACAACTGAAGACACTTCTGAGTTGATAGAAGACAAATTCCTCTGTAAGTCACCACAAGTATGATTTTCAAATGTTTAAGCCTGATTTTTATATTAAAAAAAAGAATCGTCAAAGGAAGCTTTCTTGCTATGTATCAGTGGTAGGTCACTGATCACTGAGAAACATGAAATGACAGAAGTTCAGAGGCTGAAGTTTGTAATGCACATAAATATGCTATGAAATTTCAGTTTTATTGATGTGCCTTACTGACACAGATACTCCTATTTTATACATCACACATTAAATTCTATTATTTGTTTATATACACTATAGTCTCATCCTGAACAACATTAACATGAAATGTTGTCTTGTGAATAATAAACATCACAAAGATACCCAAAGAAAAGGTATCTACCTCATTTCATCTATAGAATTCATTCTTCATTTTCTAATAAACGAACAAAAGCTTTCCTATGTTATGAATCATTCATGACAGAAATCATTTTTTCCCTTCAGGTTACCTGGAAAATATATATTAAAAGGCCCAATATAGTATTTTGTTAAAATATCCTTGTAGCAGAAAATAAATTCAAAATATTTACAATCTCAGTGCACCTTAGCAGTATTCACAGAAATCGTACAGTGAACCAAATGTTTTGACTTCATTTGCTGTTTTTTTCCATCTATTGAGTCTTTCCCAAAGACCTGGGATATGCAGGTATGGATGAAGGCCCACTTTCTGACTCCTGATAGATACATCTGACTCAGTGATAGATACATTGAGGAGACAGGCAATGCCTCAAGTAGCCAGGCTCTATGCCATAAAGAGCCTTATAAAAGAATACATGAATGAATATGAATTGAATGAATGAATTCTTTCCCAGGGCCTTGAGACTTTGAAGGTCTGCTTACCTCAACCCTGGCAAGATGGACTTGGCCCACCAAACTTGATAGAGAGGACATGCTCGGTGTCTCTTTTATTAAACAATGTCATCTTGTTGTACCCTGGAATCAGGCCTTCTAAATGGCAGCATATCCTGCGAGATTTTGATGGCCCCAGCCCTGTTAGTTTTTCATAAGGTAATGAAGACCTGGTAATGAAGATTGCTGATGAGCTCTGCTGCTGTTGATAAGTGGGGTTATTGTTTATCATTGAGCACTGTGGGACAGTGTTGTATGAGATGGTTTTCTGTGTTTTAATCCTTGCTAACTACCCAGACCAATGTATGAGATGTGCAACTATATAAATCAATCAATTATATAAAAGCATGAAATAATTAATAATTCATCTGCCTATAACATTTAATATTCACAATGCTCCTGGTTTAGCTGTTGGGCAGACCAATTCAAAATCCCAGCTGAGAAGATTTCAGTTTTGATTATGCTTCCTAGAACTTTTACAGGAAAGTTATAAATTAAGATGTGTATATATATATTCCTGTATGTTCCTATTCCTTTACTGTCATTATGAATTCTCTCATTGTTTGCAAAATGTTACACTAGTTTGATGGCATGGAGATTGACCAGGTAAGCTTAGTTTATTTTACTCTACAATCTTTTTCTGCTTTTCTGACCACAAAATTTCCTGAGACCAAAGGAGGGAGGGAGAGAGAAAGGGAGGGAAGGAGAGAAAGAGAGAAAGAGAAAGAGAGAAAGAGAGAGACTTGGGGAGTAAGAAAAAGTGGGAAGGACTCCCATCTTATGATCCCTGGGACAATTTTCAGGGCTATGGATAATGATCTAAAACTAATTAAAATGGTCATTATGGATATGGAAAGCAACATAGTATGCTTCTATGTTTTCAGTTGGAAGCATTGAGATAGTACACCTCATTTTTTCACATCAAGGCAGTGCCTTCTAGGAGATCCCAGAAATCACTACCAAGCTAGCTTCATGAAGCAAAGAGCGTTACTTTTCACAGGCCAGATAATTAACTGATGGAGTTTAGCTCTACAAATTGTAGTAATGGGTTAAGAACATTTTAAAAGAGGATTAGACAAATTGATAAAGCCCCAATCGCTTTCATGTCAAGCCAGTGGGATTCCTAAAAGCAACAACCAGGCCACTGTGGGTAAGAAGGTGCTGAACTGGATAAATCCATGATCTAATCTCATTAGCTATGCTCTGATGTTCATGCTAGGCATTATTCAGTAGCATGGCCAGAGCACAGCAGTTGCCACAGGCAACACTATGTCAATGCTTTTCAGAAGGCAGCAAATCATCACTTCTTGTTCTGCCATTTAGACTTGCTGACTTGAGCACAAAGATATCCTGAGCTATATCTTCATGGAAGAGATTATATGGTAGGTTGGGATGGTGGAAGAATAATTCTTACATGTGAAATGATATATATGACCACACTAGTAAATCATTGCAAAATTAGTGGGCAAAATTTTAAGATTTCTGGACCTGGAAATAATCATAACAGTAGTACTAATGTTTGTAATATAAATAGTCATCAGGAAATGATGATAAATGGGAATGGAATTTCCATCACTAAGTGGTACAATTGTAAAACATGATGTCACATAGCAATAGTAATCCTGGCAGTCCCTATTGCCATCATTAACTGAATCCTGATGGTCATTAGATGAAAACCTACTCAATTCAAGCCATTCCTAGCTTTGTCCCTGCCAGTTCCAAGCCTCAGTAAGGTAAGGGGTTGACTTCTCTTCAATTCCCCTACCTGGCTATCTGCCCACCCCCCACATCTATACTTTTTGGCTGCCCTGCACAGCAGCACTTCTAAGTGGTGGTGGCAGCACTGACACTGTGGGTGAAAAACAGGCCAGGGACCTTCAGAAGTCTTAACCACTTCAGCTCCAGCAGCACCGTCACCACCCCCAGTGCTGACGAGTGCTGCCTCAAACCTTTACAAGACCTTCAGATGTAATTACATCCTGTTATTATGTATGATATATGGAAAGTTTGAAGCTTTCAAACATAATTTACATATTTTTTTCTTCCTCCAGAAAATAAGATAGCTTTTGTAATTTAAAAGTGAAGCATATTAAATCATTGTCCAAAGAGTATAGGTCTTACTCTGATAACAAGCTGTGCTACAGTATTGGAAAACAATGGTAAGGTAGAAGAATTTGCAAGGCTTCGATAAAGCTTTGTTTTAGTGAAGGTTTTACTGTCTCATGGCTAATCCACAACTCGATCAACTCAGTGAGACAACATAATGCTGGGAGAACACTGGCAGAGATCCCAGGGATTGATTACCATTAGTTACTCTTCAATATATATCTGATCCTTGTGGTTCAAAAATCCATAGATGATTACAAAGACAAATGTATACAGTATATCAAAAGCCCAATGTCCTTTGGTCCACAGATTTTTTTTCCATGGGAATCAGGCACACTTTAAGAAAACAAAAACTGTTGCCCTGTCACAACACACATTCACACAGACTGAATTTATGTATCCTATTATTAATGTGCAATTCAAGATTGCATTACCGTAATAAATTTAAATGGTAAAATAGCCAAATGTCAATAATGTGATTTTGCTGTATCCCCCAAGTAATGAAGACAACGAATAAAAGATTTTTTCTCCCATTGTCATATTTAAACTAGACACAAATCCATTGCCACATGCAGGCTAAATTTGGTTCATTCTGTTGACAAAGGGGTGGACAGTGGGGTAAAGATGGAATAGGAACTGTCTGAGTTGCAAACTAATTCATTTATTCCTTTATTCCATAAAGACTCCAAAACAGAAGTAAACATTTAATTTGGGGTAGTTGTATAGGGCTTTAGTGTTTGCAAAGGGATGCTTTACTTCTCAGGCCCTTCTCCTTCCTGTAATATTATAACATCATCACATGGCTCTTCAGAAAGTTGGAAAGTTGAATTATCTACTGGATTTTAAAACTTTGCCTTCTACTGCTTGTAAGTGAAAACTAAATAGACTCACATTACAATTTAAGCATAGTACTTAAAAAAAAGAGCCAGTCAATAGTTGCAAATTTCATGTCCTTCCCAGTAATCTTGTCCCTCTTTTCAGAAAAGTTTTCTTTTTAACAATTATACTAAACTGTATTTCAGCATTTGAAGTGCAGATTGCCAGCTACTTAACCTCCCTTCTTACATTGGAAATCTACTAAAAAGATGATTATATGCATTAATTTGTGACATATTTGCTAGTGTTTCTACACTGTTTTGAAATTGAAGTTGAGTTCCTCTCAAACTGGATAACAATTGCAACAATACAAAAATTTATATATGTATATGTATATGTATATGTATATGTATATGTATATGTATGCATGTAAAGGTAAAGTTTCCCCCGCATATGCATGCTAGTCGTTTCCAACTCTAGGGGGCTGGGCCGGTGCTCATCTCTGTTTCAAAGCCGAAGAGCCGGCGCCTGTCTGAGGATGTCTCCATGGTCATGTGGCCAGCATGACTAGATGCCAAAGGCGCACGGAATGCTGTTACCTTCCCACCATAGTGGTCCCTATTTTTCTACTTGCAATTTTTCATGCTTTTGAATTGCTAGGTTGGCAGAAGCTGGGACGAGTAACAGGCGCTCACTCTGTTACGTGGCACTCAGGATTCGACCCGCCAAACTGCCGACCTTCTGATCGACAAGATACATTTTATCCTTCCTCATATTTATTCAGTGTTGCTTTGGGATTTCATAGAGAAATGGCATATTTATAGAGATGTCTCTTTACAGTTAACACATTTTTCCCTAAGAACTAATGTAGGACTAGAACAATCTTTTGTTGCTTATTTCAGTTTAGGTGACACGATAACATCAGGAATTGCAATAGCACAAGAATTGATGAACTCTGTGAAGGAAACATTTTTTACTTACTCTATAGATGCCTCTGTACTGGATCTTTAAGGCCAAAATACTTACATACCAGCACAGGGGCATTCATAAAGTAGGTTAAAAAAATAGTCAAGGTGATGGCTCTTCCTGCGAATTTGAGCTACATCCATATTATATGCATCATGAAGGCATAGAGCTTCAATTACATAGTTTTGGCCCCAGCTGTCCCTCCAGGATTAAGCAAGTTACTTATAATTTCCTTCAAACATTCTTACCTTACTTGGTCTTGTGAAAATGGATTGTAAAATACTACTAAATTTAAAAGAATCCTCTGACATAGTCAGAGACAATGTTCAAATAGTGAATTAAGAATAGACTCTAAGCTAATATTTCTCAAAATTTCACTTCCTTTCCCCACTCTGGAGTTTTCAAAATAATACAGAGTTTGGAGAATGTTGTACAGTTCTTAAAGCATGTATCTCTGGACCTTATTCACTAAATCAATTATGATGGATTTTGATTTGGACTCAGCTTGGTCTAGAGCAGTGTTTCTCAACAACTTTGACATTTATAGAGTTTATTTCCCAGAATTCCCAGAAAGTGGTCCGCAATGGATGAGACTCCATACTTTCTCTAGGCAAATTATTGCCCAATGTAACAAAATTTGCCATTGAAATTTCTCCTAATATTTAGCATGAACCTCTTTTCTTATAATTTTCAGCTATTAGTGTTACTTCTCCTCTCAATATCATCAGAAACCATGCCTACATGCTTTTGATATCTTTTTAGATATCACTAGACAAGTGTTACTCAACCTAACCAACTTCTGGACTTCAATTCCAGAATTCCCCAGCCAGCATGTCTACACATGTCTACACAGCATGTTTACACATATGAAAATTGTTACAGTTGATAAACACTGCTCGAGGTCCTAACTTTATCTGAACATCCCTTAAAGCTCTCAAAAGCTCCATTTGAGATTTATCCAAACCTAACAGACCCCTTACTTTTAAGGAATATTTTTCATGAGCATATTTGTTCTTTGGCCATTGCAGAACTTTATGTTTCATTTTAGTCTAAAAGCTTTTGTTTATCTTTGGGATTTCCTGTCAGTAAAAGGAATTAAAATATTAATTAAGACCTCAAATTATCCCTTAAGAGCTCTTTTTTCCACTACAGAAGACAATATTATACACTGGCCATCATAAATTATAATTGCATGATTTGATTGCCTATTTCGTTTGGCTTGCCAAACAAATGAACAGTCAATGCCAATATCCAGCTGAGCTTATAAATATAATATTAAGTATAATGGTTTTGTGGGGATGCCTAATAGTTAGTCATATGGTGCTCACTAAAAGAATATTAACACAGTCCCTGAGATGAGAGATACTTATATTTTGAAGTTCCATTAAACTACTAGCTGAGAGATACATCTTAAGGCCATACAAAATTTTGCAAAGATGCTTTGCTTTGATAACATGAAAAGCTATTCCAGAAGCTGCCTAATACTGTAAAGTAGAACAGCAGAACAGGTGTGTTGTTTCATTTGGCCTTACTCCAAGCCATTCCTCTGGCAGAAGATGCACCTAATTCTTTCAGGTAGTCATTAACTGTGATAGTGGAGGCTTCTGTCCAAGCACAGTGCATGGATAGGAAACTGTGTTGTATTGTGTTGTGTTGGATTGGATTGGATTGGGTTGCACTCCACTCCACTGCATTGCATCTCTTTTAAAAAATTGTATGGCCACCTATCTTAGAGCACAACTCTGGTGTGCTCATAATAATAATAAAATTACAAACCATAAAACCAAAAACTAGACCCTCAAAACTGAAAACCCAGTGCTTCAATCATCTCCAAATATTCCTCAACAACCATCCTTATGATCTATCACTCTGCTCCAGGTCCTTGGTAAATAGCCGGTCTTGATAGCTTCCAGAAGGTTAAAACACCTGCTGGGTGTCTGGGTGGAGGGTATTCCATAAGGTAGGATTACCTATTATTATCTGATCCAGTGGGAAAGAAAGATATTCTCAGAGAAAGGCAGGTCCATAAAGAAACTGGTCCCATGCTATGTAGAATTTTAAGGTGATAAACAGCAGCTTGAATTCCACCCAGAAGAAACCTGGGAGCCAGTGCAGTTCACACAAGAGATGTGTAACATGGGTAAACCTAGGCACAGTCAGGACTGCATGTGCCATTGAATTCTGGATCAGTTGTAACTTCTGGGTGGTCTTCAAGGACAAGACCCATGTGGGTCACAATTCAGTAGTCCAAATGGGAAGTGAGAAAGGCATGCGTGACTCTGAGCTGGGCCTCCCAATCTAGGACAGGCCCCAATTAGCGCACAACACAAATGTTTACAAAGGCCTCCAGTCACTTCTGTAACCTGGTCCTTGAACAAGAGACATAAGTCCTCATTCCATTGCATCTCATCTAGAGTTATTTTGAGCATAATTGTGTTCATAAAATATTATACAGAATGTGGAGAAGCCATTTTTGATGATTTTCTATTTCCAAATTCATTCTTTTCCAACAACAACAAAAAAAAATACCTGGACTGTTGGGGGAAGACATATGCAGAATAGTTTTGCATTTTCTTCTTACTGCTGCTTTTTCTTTTTGATGAACCAAATATTTCTTTAGAAATTATTTTAAAGGAAAAGGCAATCTACTGCAAGTTTCAAGGGGACATAAACTGTAGATAAAATAAGATAACCTTTATTGTCATTTTTTTTACTGTGCGCACAATGGCACACATCAAAAATGAAATTTAGTTGACCGCTCTCAAAGTGGAACACATACATGACACACACTTAACCATACTATATACACTTATGTATAGACCCACACCCCTACATATACATAACAAATAAATATTAAATACTGTCCATCTTGAATATCTAATGGAAGGAAGAAGTTTGAGAGTTCACAAGGTTAATGCTCTATGGAATGAAACTAGGGCTGAATCTGGATGTTCTGCTATGGATACAACAAAGCCTTCTCTCAGAAGGTAAAAAGGAAAACAGGTCGTGAAGAGGATGTGTAGTGTCCCAGATAATCTTACAGACCCTGCTCAAGCAACGCTTCTGTGCTATCTCCTGGATGGAGGGGAGGGAACTGCCAATGATCTTTTCGGCCATCCTCACCACTCTGCACTGCCTTCCTGTCTGAAGCAGTGATGCTTCCAAACCAGACTGTGATGCTGTATGACAGGATGCTCTTGATCATTCCCCTAGTAGAAAGTAGTCAGGACAGGGGAAGGAAGATGTACTTTTCTCATGCAACACAGAAAATGCAGGTGGTGCTGTGCCCGCTTCATCAGTTTCTTTAGTGTTGAGCGACCAAGCCAGCCTACTCATTAGCTGCACACCCAGGAATTTAATGCTGGTAACTATCTCCACAGGTGAATCATTTATGCACAGAGAAGAGTGGCTGTGCCTGCCTTTTCTGAAATCAACAATGATCATGCATATTGATTGTTTTACAAAAAGGGAAAAAACATGAAAGACATTTTTTTATTATTTCATTTGCTAGATACTGTTGTTAAGAGTGCCAGAATCCCTTCCAGGTTGTCAAAAGATGGTGTCCATAACTACATGATCAAATCATCATGTCCTTTTTATAAGCATTGCCTATGTGATTCATGCAAAAAAAGGAGGGGGTTTGTAGTCATCATTTTGATATTTTAACCCCCTTAACAGATGCCTCTGATTCCTTCCATGGATTCAAGAAAACCTATGACAATTTTTTGCATGAGCAGAAAGCAAACAAGCCACTTTCCCTAGCTGAATATAAATTTTTGCTGTGCATTCTTGAGATCTCGCGAGGTTAGAAAGTCTGATGGAACTTTTTTTTTTACCGATAGTCCCACAAACACATCACGAAGGCTGAGAAGTGAACAGAGAAACAGAATGCAGCTGAAAGGCAGGTTAGTAAAAAAATGCATGGGGAGGTGGGCATGGGCTTGGCAACCTTACCCTGCATGGGTATTGATGCAGGTTGCTCGTGGACAGGACTGAAGGCCTAGGATTAGGGCGATGCCGCACGTGCCCACAGAGAGGGCTCTGCGTGCCATAGGCTCACCACCATGGGTCTATAAGGTTGAGAATCAAGCAAGAGGATAATCTCCAGCATTGTGCGAAGGGTCCATTAACATAGTTTTCATTTATATGAGTATAACATTCCTTTTGTTTTCATGCACATATTTTGGGGGCATGGGAGGGGAAGAAAAGACATTTTACAAATGAGAAAGGAGGTCAAAATAAACTTACTGTTGAAGAAATGAAAACTGTTAGAAACCAAAATTGATAAATACATCCTTTCCTAGCTATACCAGCAGCAGGGTAGTAATAAGAATTCCAATTCCTTTTGCAGAGGATGGTATCTCTGATTTTATGTACATTAAGATGCCTATCTATTTCATGTTTATGATTCAAATAATCCTATGTATTATTGTTCCATAACTGAACAATGAAATACAAACAGCATTTTAATGTAGATATATTGACATACAGGTCATTTTGGTTGGAGACTTCATCCATCTTAACTACATTTTGAAATTAAAGCTATATATTAAGTAGAAAATTACCTTGAATTTGTATTGAAAATCTGGGTCTTTCTCAAAGAACAAAAGAATATTTGTTGTACTTTCTTTATAATTACTGATTCAATCAGATAAAAAAGTTGCTTTAGCAAATTCTTCTTCTTGAATCCTTTTTTTATTATACTTTTTGTTCTTCTTTTTAATTAGGCTTCCTAAAGTCCTACCTCATTTATTTCTCTAGGAACATTGATGAAAACAATATTTTAATATCTTGGATGAGAAAGCAATGGCATTATTCAAACATTTTTCAATAAAGGGAGTTTTTTAAAATAAATAAATAAAAGGGAATCATTGCAAATATCAAAAATATTTCAGGCTGATGTAAAATGTGATCTTTTTTCTTCCCCTCTTTTCATAATTCACAGTGGAAGGTAAATTCTCCTTTTGGAACCTGAATCAAGTTATTAGAAACAGCAGCCGATATTTTATCATTGTCATCAGCAGGTGAAGGATTAATTGCTGTCACTGTTAATACTGTGGCACCTTGTGGGGTACAAATTACATTTTTGTAACCTCAGGACCTTAATCAAAAACAAAATGATCAGAGCTCATATTAATCTCTTGCAGCCAGAAGCAGCCTTTCCATTGCAAACGAATGCAAGGTCAGCAGTGCAGCCTCAGAAAAAGAGGGAGCAGACTTATCAGCCATGTACACATGGCATGGCCCAGAAGCAACAACACTGTGAAACTGAAGGGAACATCAAATTAAATGGCACATTCAGTCAATGGCCTTTTCAGACAATTTACTGAAAATAGAAGTCAAACAATTGTGGTGATTTTTTTCTCTCTGCTTTTTTGGCCACAAAACCCCACGAATTCATCTAGCAAAGAAATAGCTATAGGAAGAGGGGAGGGAGAACTGAACTTTCATTAAACCGGAATTGTCATAATGTTTTCTCGTCTATGGAGTGTTAGAAACTTCAGGATGATAGCTACTAAACAAACTGTGCGAATTTAATATCCTGATATGTTGTATAAGTTTTTAATGTGCAAAATAGGTTTTGAAAACATGGATGGCATATTATCTCTTCAACTTTTGTCTGAAGTGTAAGCTGAATCATGTCTATATCATTCTGAATACGAATGTATAGTTTTAGCTTTCCAGTATATTGATTCTATACTTTTTCAATCGTAGTTGTTCATAACATTCTAATGAAAATATGAATGCTGTTACAGAGAGAGAGAGAGAGAGAGAGAGAGAGAGAGAGCACTAACTGAAGCCAACAGTTCCATATTATCTCCTGTCACTTGGTTCTATCACTTTCTATGCATTAAAAAAGAATATCTGAACTGGGATTTTAATAGTAATCTTGTATATTTAAACCTCTACCTCAGGGGTGTCAAACTCAATTTCATTAAGGGCCGCATCAGCATTGCGGTTGCCCTCAGGGGGCCGGGTGAGTATGGCCAGGGTGGGCGTGGCCTACTGGGTGGGCGTGGCTAGAGTGCGTATGGCCTACTGGGTGGGCATGGCCAGCTCTACATCATTTGCATCAAGGGTGCTTATGGGGGCCTGGGCAGGAGTGGGACAGATCTAAGGGTCTCTGGCAGGAGAAGGGTCTCTGGGCCAGGGCCAAGGCAGTAGGGGCCGTTCCCTCACTGTTTCCAGGATGGCTTCGTGGGCCGCATGAAACCACTTCGCGGGCCGGATCTGGCCCCCGGGCCTTGTGTTTGACATGTCTGCTCTACCTGATCAATTTAGGACTATCACAAACTGATGGATGCTGTCTTCCAACTGATCTAAGCCTAAGCCAGATTGGTTCCTTAAAATCATACAGTGGAGTAATCACACCATTGGACAGGGTTCAGGCAGGACAGATAAATGTTTCAGTGCATTTAAAGAAAGAAGTATATGTCTGAATCTTACGTTAAAAAAATCAGAGTTGGTCCATCAAGCAATATTATATTTCCAGTTAGGCATTTAACTGAATTGTTGGAACTGTTTTTAAATAGATTTTTATTCAATAGTTTAATATTTCTATTTTAATATATGGAAATATAATTGGCAGGTGGGAGTAAGAGGGAGTACATTAGAAGGAGTAGGATACAAAGAGTAACAAGAAATGTACAAATGTCATGGAAACTACAATTTTCTAGTTCTTCATTAAATGATTGAGAATAATTGAATTTATAGTGTTATATTGTTTTAAAAACCTAAAATCACTATTAAGCACTATGTAAAGCATAAATATTAGGAATCATGATCAATACAATTTAAATCGTAAAATGAACATTGAACTGTAATAAATTCTGTTAATATTACTAGAAGTCTATAAAATTAAAATATAGACTTTATGCAGAGAGAAATTCAAGTATTGGATGTGGTACAAATCCATTTTTGAACTATAATCTAGGAATGGTTTCCAATTTGAATCTGAATTACTTTTAAGTTACAAGGTTATTCTAGACATCAAAGCATACCCCCACAACATAGTTAAGCATTTTTCCATAGAAGGGATCAAACATCCTTTTCAATATAAGCCAAAACTCCTTACAGCAGTTAGCATGTACAAAGGTCATTCAGCATACTTTGTGGAAACATAAGGTTTAGTGAAGTTTGGTAAAAAGTTCACAGGTTGAGAATGGGAATTCAACTTTTCAGTTTGGTTTCATTAATGGTTTTTAAATGAGTTTTGCAATATTGCCACAGATACGAAAGGATAGGTAATTATTTCATTCTCACCATTTTTTAAGAAAATGAACTATGCATTTTAGCAATGGATAGTAATACTGTACACTGGTGATAAAATATCATAGTAGTTTTCTCTAATATTCTGTGTCACTGTTGCAATTTTTAAAGGTATTTCAGATGGTAGCTGAGGTGTACGCCAGCATTTAAATTTTCTAGAGACATCTCATAAATACTCCGGCAGATACCATTCTTGAAAAGATTCTTTTAAGGATTAAATGTATTTGTATATTTTGATTGTCCATGAAACTAAAGTGACATGGAGTTACCATCACTTTGTAGGAAATGGAGGAGAAGGTCATGTCTTTTAAAAATGAATTCATTTCTGTTGTTTGATCCATCAGAAAATGAAATCAATTCTGAAAAGATCATTTCACAGTTACTTGATATCCCTGAGGCAGCAAGATAATCACTTTTACAGTGCTGAAACTATTAACTTTATTGTTAATTCATCATTTCACTTTAGTTCAGTTAAGCTTTTTGCATATAATGCCTAACCCAAGCTAAGAAGCTTTACAGGAGGCAGTTATTAAAAAAAAAGAATGGTTAGGCAATTCTCTTAAATTTCAGTTGTATAAAAAGATAGGGTTCCCAGGTTTCCTTTGCCATCAATATTTCTTACAGCCACATATGTATTCCATGTATTATATAAATTATAGAAAAGTTCACACTAAGTAAACTCCAAAACCATTCCAGCATGCTTTTATAGAGAAAAGCTGTTGAAACATAACTATAAAGCAAAATTTACCACAATTTTCAATGTTTCTGTCTTTAAAATTAACAACTGTTCATAAATTTGTAATTATCCAAACTTAGGTTTCTACCACAATATTACCAACATTTGAAATGGAAGACGTCCATCATGTTGTCATGAAAAAGAAATGTACGGTACTTAAACCTAAGGTAGAAATATACTGTAGAAGATGTCACTGAACAGGAAAAAACAATCTTAAATGTTGGAAAACAATATCTTTTGTATCATGTAGTGTGCTTCACTAAAACACACTCTTAATTAACTTGCAGAACATCTCAATTTTATTTATAATCTTGCACTTATTTCAGTTTACAGGTTTGTTTTGTTTGTGGGAATTTCATTTGTTTATTATCCTTTTATGTAGTTTAGACTACATATTATCCTTTTATGTAGTCTAGACTACAATTGTCTATACGGTTAACCTGGGAGTAAGCCCCATTGAAATCAGAAGGATTTAACAAGAGATAATGCTGCAGGAAACAAATGGCGGTCAGTCCTTGTTACTGCCTCTTATCAGTGGGGATCCTGTCATTACAGATAGCCCTTGACTTACAAACACATTTGGGACAGAATTTCTGTTGCTAAATGGGGCAGTTTTTAAGTGAGTCGTGCACATTTTTTCCTCCCACAGCTGTTAAGCAAATCACCATGGTCATTAAATCAATCATGAAGTTGTTAAGCAAATCCAGGTTCCCCGATTGAATTTGCTTGTCAGAAGCCAGCTGGGAAGGTCACAAACAGCAATCACATGACCCTGGGATGCTGCAATTATCATAAATACATGCTGGTTGCCAAACATCAACATTTTGATCTCGTGACTACTGGGATGCTGTGGTCCTCAATGGTAAGTATGAGGACTGCTCAGGTTCTAGTGTCTTTGTGGAAGCCCAGTTCAGTGAACATTTGGGAAAGCTTCCACATTGAGGAGCCTTTGTTTCATGAAGGAATGTAGCTCACTCAGCTATTGTATATCTTTTTTAAAATGTATGTATGTGGGGGAAAAAATGAGATTGGAAATGCTGGAGGCTTGAAGATAAAAATGGCTGTGCACCAGACAGAAAATATGTTGGCAGTAGTATAAATGTTGATAATTTATAAACGTATTGCCATGTGTTTCTCACTGCCTCTCCTGGTCCTTTAAATCTCTTCGGACTCAATCCTTTAAATATTTATAAAACTGTTCCAAGGTTTGAATAGCAAGGGGAGAAGATTGAAGTGTAGCTGCTGAAAAACTAATAGCATTATCAGCAGTGGCAACATTTTCCACCAAGAATGTGGAAGCCATGGGCTCTAATTTATCCACTCATTTCCTCCGTTTTTCCTTCTATACCTGTTTTTATTTTATTAAAGGCTGTGTATATATAAACAGATAAACAAAGGGGAAAATTGCATAGTGAAAATTTCACACCTTTTATATTTCTAACAATTTATTTAAAGCTCACAGGTTCCAGAGGTGTTACCGGCTGCAGTTCTTTGGAGTGAATCCATCTGCAATGTGAAAAAGACAGAGGTAAGGTAGAAGGCAATAGGGGATGGATGTGGACTTATGAAATGTTTGACAAAAGGGAAGACATGGCTTCCATTTTTCTCCTCATGTCCTCCAGCACAGCTTTAAAATAAAACATTGTGTGACTTACTGAGTACCTTGTTTTTTGGTCTTAAATTTTTGACTGTTTTCACAGTAGCAGACTTTCAAACTTTTGTGTATAGTGCACTTGTATATTGTCTGCTTTGTTTTCCTTTGTCTGTGAACAGATCTGACAGCCTAAATTTACATGATTTGACTTATTTTCTGATTCCAGCAATCAAGTTCAATTCATCTCTTTCAAATCTTTGATCAGTGCAGTCTTTAGAACACATGAAATGTTTCTATAATGACATTTGGAAAATAAATTGTCATCAGTTCTATATTATTGCCCCCATGTGGTCAAGAAGTTTAGAGATTCTTAATGATTATCCCATATCAGCCTCTGGTGTATGCATGTGTGTATGTCTCTCCCCACACACACAATTTGCTTCTCAGTTATTTCAAAACATAATATATCTTAGCAGTTAATGATTGCAAATACATAGCTCCCTCTTCTTTAACTGACTTCAAATAACTTTCAAATAAAACTTAGATATTGAGGACTATGAGAACTGAAAAACGGCTGGACTGAGAGATATCTGTAATTTCGACATATTATAGTTTAGGAAGCACAGACTTTAAAGAATCTCTCTCTAGTCAGAATCCTATCCTTCATTGTAAGGATCCTCCCTTAATACATCTTATGAGATAATATTTCAGGGGCTTTCACCCTACATGTAAAGTATATAAAGTTCTCTAACATATTTTTGGATAATTAAAATCTTTTTTGGAGATGGATTTAGTTTAGTTAGGGAATCAACCTCTGAACATAATTTAACATTTTTGTAATTAATTTTAATCCCATATTTAATTATTTATTGATGAATTGATTTAGAACATCTGATTATCTCCTTTCATATCACCTTACGTGCTTCCTAAAATGAATAGATAAGGTTCACTTAGGTATCTCAGCTAGAATGGTAACAACAGATATTAAAATCTTAATAGCTAACTCATACTGTGGAACATGTTTTCCCATGTTTGGGTTATTACTAGTTCATAAAAATATATTTCAGAATATTTTGCCTATTAAGTTATTTTTTGTTTTACCTAATGCAAGCAGGGTGGGCAAACGTAATGACACTCAGCCTCATCTACAATGTTCCAGATTTTTGCAACCATAAAAATTAAGTTGGGCCAAAAAGATAGAGCAAAGGTTCAAAAGTAGAGCAATAAAAATGAAATGGTGTGTGAATTATAGTATGCAGGCTTCAACAATGATTTGAAAGAAACATTCCAGACTTCACATGAGCACAAACCTTCTACTATTTACCATATCAGCCTGACGTTTTTCAGGAAGGAGAAGGAAGGAGAAGGAGAAGGAGAAGGAGTCATATTATCTTTAAAGTCAGTTCCTTAAATAGCAGCTCTGCTGCTGTGAAATCTAAAGCACCATTTAAAACCCTTTGTGAAAAATGCACAGCCAGAATATGCATTAAGATAAATATAAATAAATATTTAGCTTCTCTTAATATTTTACCAGTATAAAATAATATCATGTGTTGCCACTGCTGCCCAATTTCATTTTCTAAATAGTGAAGCTAAATCACCATGCATTTTCTCTACGGGTATTTATGCATTAAAATTAAACATAATATCTCACAAAACACAGAGTTTTATTCTAAAATATCTCTAAAATTTAATTTAATATAAAGTTCACATGGGAGATAGATATATATATATATATATATATATATATATATATATATATATATATATATATATATATATATATATATATATATATATATATATATATATATATACATATTATTTCAATATTTTTGATTTGTCAGGTTCTTTTTCACTCATCCATATTAGATTTGTAGCTCTAAGTATTTGTGTTTAAACTGCATAAGGAAGAAGATTGTATAAACTGTATAAGGAAGAAGATTGCTGCAATATTCATTTAGAGAAATAGAATAGGAAAAAATACATAGCCTTCATTATTCCTTTACTCCAAATATTTACTGTTTTTTTAAAGAATCATTAATACTTACATTCTTTTTATCATATCAACAGTATTTTGAAGTTTTTTTTCATAAGAATATTTAATTATACAATTCATGTAAATGCACTCATTTTGGGGTATTTAACTCTCCTGATGAAATCCACAGCAGGGTTTATAAGTGAAAATAGGAAAATGCCAGCATGGGTTAAAATTAGAATTCTTTCATATCCACAATCACCTATATCATTCCCCTCACTAAATTACTTTAAAAGTGAAAATAGCTATTGCTCTCAGTCTCTTCAGGAAATAAATTGCTCTTGCTACTGTAGTTTACACAATCTGTGTTAATTGCTTAGAGCTTGAGACAGATGTTTAAAATGTAGCAACACCCTGTAAGACAGACATGTCAAACACAAGGCCCGGGGGCCAGATCCGGCCCGTGAAGCGGTTTCATGTGGCCCATGAAGCCATCCTGGAAACAGTGAGGGAACGGCCCCCACTGCCTTGGCCCTGGCCCAGAGACCCTCCTTCTGCCAGAGACCCTCAGATCTGTCCCACTCCTGCCCAGGCCCCCATAGGCACCCTTGATGCGAATGATGTAGAGCTGGCCATGCCCACCCAGTAGACCATACACACTCTAGCCATGCCCACCCAGTAGGCCATGCCCACCCTGGCCATACCCACCCGGCCCCCTGAAGGCAACCACAATGCTGATTCGGCCCTCAATGAAATTGAGTTTGACACCCCTGCTGTAAGAGTATCAATGCGAGTTTCATATAAGATGAAGAAACCAAAACCATCACACTTCCAATGCCTGAAAATGTTTTAACTAAATATTATCATCTGTAATTGTCACAAGGCTGGTCTCAAAAAAGGTAAACAAATTCAAGTAATACCTGAATGGGCGATAATCCCAGGGCTATCCTATCTTAACCAGGTAGTCAAAAAAAAAACCTGTAGAAGAAGAGAATGGTAAAAACTCCATATTTCTATTCTAGTCTTTCTAAAGAATCTGCAACATAGTGTAGTCACCGTGAATCATATTTGACACAAGGGAACGTCTTCATGAATAGTTCATCAATAGGAGCATAAGTATCTCCCCCATTCCTTGGCTTACACATATGGTCCAAAATGTCAGCATCTCCACTATTATTTTTATATATACTGTACAAACTAGTGGAACATTGGTTATATCATCGTGGTCACCATCTTAACATTTTGACCAGACAAAGAAACCCCTGAATGAGCGTGTTTGCCGAAAAGCTGTTGTTTTTGTAGTTTATGGAACTCCTTCCATAATTGTTGAACACCATTGGTGTAGTTTCATCCTATTTTGAGCCAGGAAGAAATGAAAAGCACACAGTAAATTTTACTAAAACATTAACATAATTTTTAAAAGATTTTTCCCCCACAAAAAACAAAGAAAGACCATGAAATTTCTTGGCCTGACATGGCCTTATCAACTTTGCATGAAGTACTTGCCATTCAATCCCCAACATGGCATCTCCCCTAAGAAAAATAATAATAAAACCCTAACTTTCACTTTAGTTTATTTTGTTGGAGTGAGGAATTCATCAGCCAGGAAA
This sequence comes from Vipera berus, assembly GCF_964194415.1. Taxonomy (NCBI): domain Eukaryota; kingdom Metazoa; phylum Chordata; class Lepidosauria; order Squamata; family Viperidae; genus Vipera; species Vipera berus. The sequence continues at coordinate 38,479,366 of NC_138203.1, read as the reverse complement.
TGTAATGTTAGGTATATGTATTCTATATTAAGATGAAAGCTTGAAGTGCTGCTGGATATATTGTAGTCATTGGTTGATGATAAAAAATATTGCTAGGAAGGAGGAGGAGGAGGAATCTCTGCAAATGAATTATCATACGTGAAGAAGAGTACTTGATTTATGAATTGCTGGAACAGAAAGTGAAACTGACACGGGAAGAAACTAGAAAAAGCACCATAAAGCAGGGCTTTTCAACCTTTTCACCCATTGTACCACTTTTAGGATATGGCAACATATGAGTACCACCAGTCGCCTAGCAAGGTGTCAAAAACTTGATGACCCCCCCAAAAGAGGAAAAAAAGTGATGAAGTACAGGTAGTCCTCGACTTACAACAGTTTGCTTAGTGACTGTTCAAAGTTACAATGGTACTGAAAAAAGTGCCCCCCCCAAGCCATAGCTGAGCAAGATACCTGCCTGCCTGCCCGATGGCGCTCTTCCTTCTGTCCGAAGTTTTCATTATTGTAAGCATTTCTGTTGAGGATTGGCAGTGGGGGTGGGGTGGGGGGTGTTTGGTTTTTATTACCCCTGTCTGCTGGGTGGTTGCAGCAGGTTTTGGTCACTTCACATGACCCTGGAACACTGTGACCGTCATAAATATGAATCAGTTGCCAAGCATCTGAATGTAAATCACAAGACCCTGGAGATGCTGCAACATTCCAGCTGATCGGCACTTCTTCTGGACTCAGCAGAAGCACCAGGATCAGCGCCGAGCTCCAGCTGGAGCCTGGCACTGATCCTGGTGCTTCCACTGAGCCCTGACAGCCCTGCAGCTTCAGCTGTCTCTCGCTCAGGCTTGTGCAGTGCTGCCACTGGTCCAGCTCATTCCCCACCCCCGCTACCACTTTTCTAGGATGGTCACATACCACCTGCCAGGTGCCAAAGTACCGCAGGTGGTACCTGTACCACTGGTTGAAAAGCCGTGCCATAGAGGACTGTAGAAGGTTATTGATGAGCTGATATCAGTAGTCGGAATCAGCTGGTTTGCACCACTTTGGAAGAACTGATAGCTAATTTTTTGTGGCCCAGGCCCAGAATGGTCTTCCGGAAGCGGCATCCACACAGAGAACTGGTTGTTCACATATTTGAATCCCATCACTGGCTGATATGCTGGCTGATGTCTATTCTTTTTGCTTCCAGGGATTCAGGTTGGGAAGTGGTATATATGAATACTGGTTTAAGTTCCCTGACAGATGTAATGCTGTCTGCCCTTTTCAATACTGAGTACTAGAAATAAAATATCAGCAGATCTTGATTAATAGAATTTGAACTTGAAGAAAAAGCAAATGTGCAGAGAGCAAAGAAGCAACCAAACAAGTCTAGTTATCAGCTACCAGAGATAAGAAATGCCATAGAACAGGTCACATCCATCAAAATTAGATAAGGTCTTGAATGACAGCCACCAAATATAAGTACTGCCTTGCAGCAGATCACATAATGGCCCGAAATACAAACAACCCAAAACCCCCAACCCAATGTGAAAAGGAATGGGTGACAGATAGTGTTGAGAAGAGTTTTAAAGGAAAGTTATGAGGAGCTTTATTTTGAGAAAGTTCACTATTTGTGTACTTTAGCATCAGATTCTCAAATGTTATCTCTCCCAACACTCCACCTCTGAACTCATCCAATTCATAGTGGGGAAAAACATAAGTATGTGAACCATTTTAAATAATAATGCTTTTATGAGACTCTCTTATGTGTTGTGACCCCTTCAGCATTCTGTTACTACACAAGATCCTGAACTCCTGCATTCATGTTGAAAGTGTGCAACTATAAAGGGATAAATTTGTAACATTAGGAAGGAAGAAGATATATGTAGGTAATATAATTGACAACTTTACATGCCATGATGTTACACTGTTTCTCTACAGTTTTAACAACCACTTCCACATTTAATTGTACTTCTTAAGATTCTATAGTAGGAGAGGTTATCATTTTTAAGGATATTTGTTTTCTATTTATTTATTACTCCTTTTTATTTATCTAACTTAATAGTAAAATAATTCCACTTAGTATTAAAAATATGGTACATAACCCCCGGCACTCTATACTTCCACTCTGTTTAACTGAGAATGGTGAGAATTCTTCTTATTTTTAATATAAAGTTATTGTTTATGTATATCATCATAAACAGAATGGGAGCACTCTCAAATCTGGAAGAAAAATCCAATAGGGACTAAATTGTACCTGACAGATTAATGTACCCAGGTGGACAGCACTGCATGCTCAGATTTTAAAACTTAGACTTTGGATCATTTTCAGCCATGTTTCTGTTGTTTCATTAAGACAGCTAACTCACTATTAACAGCTGAAAATAGATGTGCCTACTGAAATTAATCAGTAAATATAAATGAAAATTTAAAATCCATTCTTTCTCTTTCTGCATAAAATCTTATCATGTTTCATTGATTTTTTTATTAATTGTAAAATTCAAAAGTTTAAAGAAATCCCTTGAATGTTTGCTGTTGGGGAAACAGAAAATAATATGAAGATTCTTTCTAGCATCTTCTTGAACCTGAGAGCAGAATTTATCAATAGGAGTGATTCAGAGTGATATAAAAAATCATTTGAAAATCCTACTGATATTGGTGAGCTGGGAAGAGCCAAGATCTGGCACATTTCTAAAGTGATATGATGGCTGGGGTCCTCTGGTAGGAAATGAATTACAGGAATATGGTGACAATAATGATTACAGTGATAACTGTTAATTTTTAATTATGTCCTTATTATAGGAATCTATGGGATCCAATGTTCTCACCTAAATGACAAAACTAGTGTTTTATATTGGTCCTCAAATTCCACCCCTTGTCTATGTGATTTCCCATTGTACTCCTAAAAGGGGTGGAGCTTGCATCATGATGGTGTAGAACTGCTTCCATCTTCTGCCCTCTCTTTCCACCTATGCCTATGTGTCTCATAATTATATCATCAACCTGTAGTAACAAAATGTAAATGACATGATAGATAGATAGATAGATAGATAGATAGATAGATAGATAGATAGATAGATAGATAGATAGATAGATAGATAGATAGATAGATAGATAGATAGACGGACCAACCAACTGACCCACAGACAGACAGACAGACAAACAGACAGATAGATAGATAGATAAAGATAAAGGTAAAGGTTCCCCTGCACATGCATGCTAGTCATTTCCGACTCTAGGGGCCGGTGCTCATCTCCGTTTCAAAGGCAAAGAGCCAGCGTTTGTCTGAGGACATCTCCGTGGTCATGTGGCCGGCATGACTAGACGCCGAAGGCGCACGGAACGCTGTTACCTTCCCACCGTAGTGGTCCCTATTTTTCTACTTGCATTTTTATGTGCTTTCGAACTGCTAGATAGATAGATAACCTTTATTGTTATTTTTTACTGTGGGCACTTTGGCACACATTAAAAATGAAATTTAGTTGCTTGCTCTCAAAACATACACATACATAACACACATTTAAACATGCTATATACAACATATGTATAAACCTACACCCTTACATATAATTATTAATCACTATCCATCCTGAATACATAATGGAAAGAGGAAGCTTTAGAAGGAAGCAAGGTTAATACTGTATGGAACAAAACTATGACTGAATCTGGATGATTTGCTTTGGATACCATGAAGCCTCCTCCCAGAAGGTAACCAAGAAAACAGGTCCTGAAAAGGATGTGTAGTGTCCCAGACAATCTTGCGGACTCTGTCACGCAATACTTAAATCCTATGTTCTGGATGGAAGGGAGGAAACTGCCAATAATCTTTTCTGCCATCCTCACCACACTCTGCACTGCCTTCCTGTCTGAAGCACTGATGCTTCCAAACCAGACTGTAATGCTGTATGACAGGATGCTCTTGATCAGGGGTGTCAAACTCAATTTCATTAAGGGCCGCATCAACATTGCGGTTGCCCTCAGGGGGCTGGGTGAGTATGGCCAGGGTGGGCGTGGCCTACTGGGTGGGCATGGCTAGAGTGTGTATGGCCTACTGGGTGGGCGTGGCCAGCTCTACATCATTTGCATCAAGGGTGCCTATGGGGGCCTGGGCAGGAGTGGGACAGATCTAAGGGTCTCTGGCAGGAGAAGGGTCTCTGGGCCAGGGCCAAGGCAGTGGGGGCCGTTCCCTCACTGTTTCCAGGATGGCTTCGTGGGCCACATGAAACCACTTCGCGGGCCGGATCTGGCCCCCGGGCCTTGTGTTTGACATGTCTGCTCTTGATTGTCCCTCTGTAGCAAGTGATAAGGACAGGGGAAGGAAGATGTACTTTTCTCATGTGACGCATAAAATGCAGGCACTGCTGTGCCCGCTTCACTAGTGTCTCACTGTTGAGTGACCAAGTCAGCCTACTCGTTAACTGCACAACTAGGAATTTGATGCTGGTAACCATCTCCACAGGTGAATCATTAATGCACAGAACAGTGTGGCTGTGCCTGCCTTTTCTGAAATTGACAATGATCTCTTTGGTTTTTCCAATGTTTAAAACTAGGCTGTTTTTCTTACACCTGTTCACCAAACCCTCAACCTCCTTGCAGTAAGCACCCTCATTGTCATCAAGAATAAGGCCCACTACTGTTGTATCATCTGTATACTTCACAATATGGTTGGTGGCAAACCTAGCACAACAGTCATGGGTCAACAGGGTGAACAGCAGTGGACTTAGGATGCAGCCCAGAGGAGAACCTGTGCTCAAGAAAATGGTGTTAGAAATGCTTGTTCCAGCTCACACATACTTGGGCCTCTTAGTAAGAAAATCCAGTTGCACAAAGGGGTGTTTAAGCCTAAAAGGCCCAGTTTGCCTACTAGATGCTAGGAAATGATTGTATTAAATGCAAAACTGAAGTCAACCAACACATAAACACACATGAGTATTTCTTTTCTCTAAGTGCTCCAAGATCAGATGGAGAACAGAAGCATCCTCTGTGGAGCAATTTATTTGGTAAGCAAACTGAAGTGGGTCAATTACTAGAGGGGGGCTAGATGCAATAATGCCCTTTATCAGCCTCTCAAAGCATTTCATAATGATGGATGTCAGTGCAACCGGACGGTAATCATTGAGATCAGTAATTGTGGACTTTTTTGGCACTGGCAAAATGATGGCCATCTTAAAACATGATGGGACCACTGCCTGCTACAATGAGAGATTGAAAATATCTGTAAGAATACAAGCCAGCTCATCAGCACATTCCGTAAGAACCCGCCCAGGGATGGGCCTGCTGCCTTTCTAATGTTTTCTGGACAGAAATAATATAATACACAAAACTGCACCTAACCACCAACAGTGGGACTTTATCAACAGTGTATGGCACTAGGAGAACAGTAAACATATTCTGAAGTTATGTTTGTTTTCTTTAAATAATTCTGAGTGCATATATTCAAATGTGGTCTTGTATTAATTCCTATATGTTTGTTAAATACCTACTAGGAACAATTCTGAGTCCTCACACTCATAAAATATCTCCAACTCTGTATAGTGAATGAATAATTTCTAATTCATCTAATATTTATTAAACATTCTGTGGATTCATTTTGTATTCATGAAATTGCCAGAAAATAAATAAATAAATGAAAACATAAACATTTGATTGTGTCAGATTTAGACATTTGATATATAATGTATAAATCTGAAAAGGATGGAATATGGTAAACTTCTGAAAATACTACTAATAATAGTTAATTAGAAATAACAATAGAGAAAGATATTTACTTGGAAGAATATACTCTTAACTATGAATAATTTAGAGAGTGATCTTGCATATTTCTGCTCAGAAATAACTTCTAGAATGTAATGAGGCTTACTCCTACACAAGCCCACATAACATTGCCACACAAAGAGTTATAATTAATTAAACATTTAATATTTCTTGTTTATGACAGATGATAACTCAGCAAAGAATATCACATGGATATTTCTTTTTCTTTTTGAAAAATTGTCATACATAAGAATTTAGATTTTTAAATAGAAATGAATAAACTGCCATGTTGGTATTGTTAATATATTAAATTTTGTAGCTGGAACAGTAAAGGGTACAATGGGCCAGAACACACAGTTGTAGTTGATTCATTGGAGAATGCTGGCTGTACACTATGATTGGTTGATGTGGGTGAAAAGGGGTGGTTTACCTTTTCTCCTGCCTTTTTCTTTTGTGTGCTCTGTATACTCCCTCTCCCCCCCCCTCTCTCTCTGTATATATATATACTGCTAATAAAGAGAGAAAGAAGCTGTGGCTCAGGGAGTTAAAACAACTGCCTAATATATAATCAGCCCAGGTTCGAATCTCAGATAAAGCGTATGACTGACTGATGAGAACAAAATAAGTTCGAAATGGCCATCTCAGCCTCCCTAATTCTTTATTAGCAATTTGAATAATTTACACAAATAATGAGATGTCATAAGTTGACTATATCCTGTGGATAGCTTTGGGTTAGGCAAAAACAGGAAAGAAAGAGTTAATTAGCAAGGTGTATTCAAAAAAAGCCTTGACAAATACTTAACACATACCTCCCTTGCTTCCTGCTAATAAAGAGAGAAAGAAGCTGTGGCTCTGGGAGTTAAAACAACTGCCTAATATATAATCAGCCCAGGTTCGAATCTCAGATAAAGGGTATGACTGACTGATGAGAACAAAATAAGTTTGAAATGGCCATCTCAGCCTCCCTAATTCTTTATTAGCAGTTTGAATAATTTACATATATGTGTGTGTGTGTGTGTGTTTGTGTCTGTGTGTGTGTCTGTGTCTGTGTGTGTCTGTGTGTGTGTCTGTGTGTCTGTGTGTGTGTGTGTGTCTGTGTCTGTGTCTGTGTGTACTTTATACTATGTATATGTATATGTAAAGAAACTACACATTGTGTCAGTGTCTCTGACTTTATTTGGACAGCTGCTGTGCAATTCCTTGAAGCATTTATAATAGACTGGTAACATTATTTTTAACTATTGCATCAGAAGCAGAAAGATTTTACTGTCCTAAGTCTGGAGAAATGTGATTCTACACACTACTAGCAACTTGGAAAAGATCAACCTGTCAAGTTTTCAGTTTTTGTTGTTTTTGCATAGTTTTACAGTTCTGCTTCATTTTCTGACTAAATTGCAATTTTTAAAAGCATCTTTTTTCAAAATATAGGTTTTGCAGGTTGCATAAATTAGTGGAAACTTTGTTGCAATATTTATAGGAATTAGAGAAGTGTGTGATTTCTCAAAAATTGATCTTAACTGCATATCAGTTTAAGAGCCTTATGATATAGCATTGCTTATAGAAATTAGATTTTGTATGAACTCTGAAATTAGTTCACTCTAACAAATTTCTACTTTGCTCTGGGACTCAAATAAAAAGAAACTATAATTTCCTATATAACATTTCCAATATGTATATGTAACTTCCTCATATTTGATCTGCTTTCTACGTAATGCATATCTAAATATGTAACATACATTTTTCTATACGATTTTATGTGAAATATTTGAGCTGCATTAAACAGAGGACAAGTGAAGAAAGTAGGGAAAAGCACTAGGCTACTCAAGTAAGAATTAAATCATATCCCTGTTGAATATACTGTAGAGGTGACAAATACATTTAAGGAATTAGATCTGACAGACAGAGTGCCTGAAGAACTATGGACAGAGGTTCGCAACATTGTACAACAGGTAGCAACCAAAACCATCCCAAAGAAAAAGAAATGCAAGAAAGCAAAATGGCTGTCTGAGGAAACTTTGCAAATAGCTGAGGAAAGGAGGGAAGCGAAAGGCAAGGGAGAAAAAGAAAGATATGCCCAATTGAATGCAGAATTCCAGAGAATAGGTAGAAGAGATAAGAATGTCTTCTTAAATGAACAGTGCAAAGAAATAGAAGAAAACAATAGAATAGGGAGGACCAGAGAAAATTGGAGAGATGAAGGTAACGTTTAATGCAAAAATGGGCATGATAAAGGACCAAAATGGCAGGGACCTAAGAGAGGCAGAAGAGATTAAGAAGAGGTGGCAAAATTACACAGAAGAACTATACAAGAATGAGCTTAACATCCCTGATAATCACAATGAGGTGGTCACTGACCTCTAGCCAGACATCCTAGAATGTGAAGTGAAGTGGGCCTTAGAAAAGCTGAGCAACAACAAAGCTAGTGGAGGTGACAGTATTCCAGCTGAGCTATTCCAGATCTTAAAAAAACAATGCAGTAAAAGTGCTACACTCAATTTGCCAGCAAATTTGGAAAACTCAACAGTGGCCACAGGATTGGAAAAGATCAGTTTACATTCCAATTCCAAAGAAAGGCAGTGCCAAAGAATGTTCAAACTATTGCACCATTGCACTCATTTCTCATGCTAGTAAAGTTATGCTTAAAATCCTACAAGCTAGACTCCAGCAGTATGTGGATCGAGAACTACCAGAAGTACAGGCAGGATTTCAAAGAGGCAGAGGAACTAGAGATCAAATTGCCAACATATGCTGGATCATGGTTTTCTGATGCTAGCTTGATGGAAGTTTATTGCATAAAATGCATATACATGTTAGAAGTTTTTCAAAGTGTAACTGTCATGGTTCCGACTAATAAAACACTTTAAAAACTTCAGGCATTGTTTATCCTAAAAAGTCTTTAATAATGAAAGCAAAGCATCGGCACAGCATGGTGGAATGCCAAAATCTGCATTCCCCTCCCTTCAGCACCTAATATGTGGCACAATTCCCTCCTCCAGTTAGCAGTCATAAATCACGTTCTCCAATCAGTTTGAAGGGCAAAGCTTCCTTTTCTGTTCTGTGATGCTGCCATTTCTTGTCTTATTAAAAACAACTGGGGGAAACATTCTCCCTCCTCCACCCAGCTTCATCTAATTCTAAGAGCAAAACAATTTAAAGGAAAAGGCTGCCTCTTATATTGTTGAAGCAAAAACGTCCAATGTTTGCAGCATTGACATCAACACACTGTGAAAAGATTTTTTTAACATTATGCCATTGTGTTTACCTTTCTCTGAAAACAAAATGGATTTACCAATAGCTTCTTGTTTAAATAATCTCTTTACTGTTTTTACTCTTAGTACAAACTGTTAAGTGTTGAAGTATTTCAGCAATGTACATCTTTATTTCCTTAACCTATTTTCCTTTCTTTTTTTATTAAAAAAAGATTGGTCAAAACAATGTTTACAACACTTTTATATTGAAACTGCTTCCCACCCACTCTCATACACCAAGTCCAGCTGGTGTGCTGCTTCACAATGGGTGGTGGGAAACTGTAGCATGGGGAAATGAGTGAAGAACAGAGGTAAATGCCTAGATTGTATATCTCCAGAAGGATCAGCCCAGGCATAAAAGTCACCCATCTGCCCAAGCAGGCACCACCAGTAATATAAGATGCTGGGGTCAGATGATTACTTTAGTGGCAATAAAGGCATTGATTCCTACTGCGCAAAAGAACACAATTGTGAACTCCCTCTGTATTTTACCAAGAAAACTATATGGATAGACGATATAAAGTAATTAAAATGACAAGACAGACAGCACGCAACTCTTACTAAAGAAGAGCTGAGGTTCTTTTACATTATTAATGGCATTTATGACCACAGCTAGATTAAAGCCATCCAGATGTCTAGTTACTGATCCTCTCATGCAGGAAAAGAATACCCAATGATACCAAGCTCAGCAAAGGGAAGCATTAAATGAATTGACTACACATTGACATCTTTAGCATCAGCAAATTTAAAAGGACCTGAATTTGACACTTTCAGACAGAAGATCCTACTGCTTACTACTAAAGATGCAAAATGTAAAGAAAGAACTGCAGTCTTTCAAACTCAGGAAGGATATAGCAAGGACAAGAATTGAAAATACTGCAGCCAATGACTGAATAATATCAATTAGATTTCACAAACTATCTTTTCATGTGACAGTTATCCATATTTAGGTTCCAACTAGTAAGCAGAAGAGAAGGTTGATGAATGGTATGGTCAGTTCCAGCTGAAATTGACAAAACATGCAAGCAAGATGTGTTGCTTGCAACATTAGGAATAGTAAGGAGGAAGAAACTGTTGAACTCTATGGCCTGGGAAACAAATGAAGCAGTAGAATAACTTATCAAGTCTTGCCAATTCAATGATGTCTTCACTGTTGTCACAATCTTTAAGCCATCAAAATGCACCTGTATCTGTGGATATTACCAGACAGACTACACAGGATTCACATTCACTATATTATTGGTAGAAAATGTGCAAGACCTCAGTTAATACAGCAAATATGTGGATGGAGGCTGACCATGGAACAGATCACAAACTGCTCATGTGAAAGTTCCAAATGTAGCTGAAGCTGAAATAATGTAAGTAAAGAACAAACTATCCAGTTCCTGCCCCATAATGCTGAGCATATACCTAACCTATTCGAGCAGAGTATCAGGAATTGAAGTCCTGAACATCACTGGCAGGAAATAAAATATAAAAAGTTATTAAAAATGCTTGTGAGAAGAGACTGCTAAAGACCAAAAGAAAAAAAGAAAATTTGATGCCATTATTTGGGACTAATATTAAATTTAAAGACCAACCTATTAACAGATACAGTAACCAGCCTGGAATTTATAATGGCTATATTGATTTGGTTGAAGTTTCAGCTTTTTGGGATCAATTATCAATAGTGGGGAAAAAACCAGCAATCAATAAATAAGACACAGATTAGCACTTAGTAGGGATAGCAAGAAAAGCTTTGGAAAAGATTTTCAGAAGCCATGATATGCAAATATTTTCATATTTATATATATTTATGAAGGTCAGAATAATGGCAGTTTCCTGTGACAATCGATGGAGAAAACCTGGACTTTGAAGAAGCAGGATAGAAAGATGATTGATGCTTCTGAACTTTGGTGGTAAAGAAGAGATGATCAGATAAAATCAATGACCAACTGATTATGGGCCATGTGTAGCCAAGAAACAAATGGATCATGGAACAAATCAATTTAGAGTTTTCACTTAAGAAATTACCAGTTTCAAATGATCAAATTATATTATTGATATTATATGAAAATCTAACTCTCGTGAATTCTATAAATATAAAAATAAATATAGTAAATATAGAAAAAAAGAACAACCAGCAGCAAGCTGGATGGGATGGGACCAAGTTAAAGAAAAATAATTCTTCAGAAAGTCCATCTATGTGGTTGCTAAGAGTCAACACTAAGTTGATGGCCCATAATCAGTTGGTCATTGATTTTATCTGACCATTTCTTGCAGCTGAAGCGTGTGTTCCAAGTTTTGAGAAAGTGTCAAAAAAACCTTAGAATGGACAATGAAAGAAAGATTAAGGGCCAAATGGTATAATAGGCAAGTGACAAAATACTAATTTCAGCGAAAGACAAACAGATGCATCTTTCACATCAGCAAAAATCAAGGCAAAATAATGTATAAATCCCTGAAAACCACCATATCTCTTTGAATGGTCCAACTGATTCAAGATTATCCTTAGCTATGTCTTGTCTTACTTCATCTGATGCTAAAATTAGCTGATGGGTTGAAAGAAGGAGTGGCAGACCAATTAATCCTAAAAGTAATATTAGAAAGATATATGCACTAGCATTATATATATATAATGCATAGGACTCAACCCCATTTTTCAGGATTCCCTAGATTCTGCCTGTAAAATTCAGTTGCGCCTTTATATCCAAGATGTTAATGGCAAGAAATATCTTAAAACATTATCATTCTTAATATATCTGTAAATCTGAAAAATAAACACCTGTCTCCAGTTCTCCAAAAATAAGGAAAGAAGGAAAAGGAGGGGAACCAGTTCAATGCCATATTCCCCAAGGTCCACATAAAACTCATGAACGATTCCCTATGGTAGGATTTGATTTAAATTCTGTAAATTGCATGAGAAGTTCAGAGCTGAAATAACTAACAATTAACTGGTGGAGCCATTATCTCTGAGGATAGATTTGAAGACTGACAATTGTGACAACCCTCTCTAAGCAGTATAGAATGAGACACTGTATGCTATAGGTGCTTAGAGATTTGTCCTCATTATTATATATTTATTGTCTTCTTCAATATCTGAGTGGGACAATAAAGGTTAGTGTAGCTCCTAACTGTAGTCTTTGTTGATCTTTCTGTGGCTACTGGAGGCATATTTGTAATTTCTGATGTTATATTTCCTACGATTGACTTACATTAGTGGCATTACGTTGAGTTGTTTTTCTGTGAGTTGCAACAACAATTGATAATACTGTAAGGACATATTGCATCCATTATAAAAACAATTTAAAATTCTGGAAAAGATTTCCCAAGGAGTTTTCAGTTTACATCAGATTGTTTCTTTGAAGAAATATATTTAGAAGCTAGCCTATAAATTCTAGCCTTATTAATTATAAGAATTCAAATGGTTTTGACAATGCTTTTAAATTGCCACAATTGGCATTGTTGCTACCTAGAAATAATGGATTTTACCCTTTACTTCAGACATGTCAAACCCACGACGTCATGTGACATCACATGACATATCAGAGCTTTTTCCCCATTGCTGGCAATGGGGTGGGCGCAGTTTTGTCGTGATGCATCCGGCCCGCGGGACGGCAGTTTGACACCCCTGCTTTACTTGAAGAGAGTGATTGTCCTACAGGTAGTCCTCAAATTAATGACCATTCATTTAATGATGGTTTGCTGTTACAGCAGCCTTAGTAAACGTGACTTATGGCCCATATTCAAAGGTAAAACTGTTGCACCACCCCAAAGTCACATATTTGCAATTCAGTTGCTTGCCAATTGATTTGCATTTATTAGAGTTGCATTATCTTGTTGTCAGGTGATCATGATTTGCAACCTTCCCAGCTGACTTCCAACAAGAAAAGTCAGTCAAGACAGCTAGATTTGCTTAATGATTCATTTAACAACTGTGGTAAAAATGGTTGCAAAATTGGATCTGGTCACATGACTTATTGTCATCATAAGTTAAGGACTACCTGTATTTTAAAATAAAAAATTACACAGAAAAGTTCTTTGGATGACCATTTAAGGATTGTATCAGGTGGCTGAAGGATCTTCCATTTTCTTGCCTCTGACATTTAAAATATCTCATATTCTTAGAGCAGTTTGAGACACTTCATAGCTATATGTCCTCATGCAATTTTGCATTATCTATGCAGAGTCCAATGCAGCTGTAAGTCTGCTAGTTGTTTTAAATGTTAACAGGAAATGAGTAATGTCTTATATATCTTATACAGTGGAGAGAGTAAGTCCACATATTACTATCCAAACTTCATTAAAGTGTCACTGCCTTGATATATGACTTTAAACTTGATAATGTTGCACCAAGACAGCTTTTGTGATTTTTTTTTACCAATCTGTCTGTTAAAGTTTTAGTTACCACATTCAAAATATACAGCTTAGCAATAAACTTATATACCACTCCATAGTGCTTTACAACACTCTATGAGCGGTTTACAATCTGAATATATTGGTCCCACCAATCTATGTCCTTGGAAAGATGGAGGGCTGAGTCAACCTTGAGCTAGTCAGGATCAAAATCCTGACTATGGGCAGAGTTAGCTTGCAGTACTGCATTCTAACCACTGCATCCTCACGGCTCCAAATATTAGATTTATTTCAAGATATTCAATCTATTAAATTCATTTCAATGTTTTTTTTTATTTTTGCCTCATTGAATATAAATCAGAATATTGCTGCTTTTATTTATGAAAGTGGCCTGAAAATTAGTAGCATACAAGAATCACTCTCCTTATGATTGGTGTTTATTGTAAGTAACAGGATAGACTAGTCTTGCTTCAGACAATTTTTCCCCAGATCTATTACTATGCTGAGTGTTTTGCTTCCAGGTATATTGAGCATAGCTTAGATTTATCACTGTCAGATTTGAGGGAAGTGATTGTCTACTAACTTAGTTTCAGCGCAATCTGTTTAGCCAACTGGACCTAAAGCTGTGAGCAGAATTGTCTTTACTTCAAAATAAGCTAAGATAATCATGTGGTTTTCATGCTGATGGATGAGTTTGCATGACCTGTTAAGACAAAAAGTCCAGCTTTTGACCCATCCATACAATGTTACATTGCACTGCACAAATCATAGTAACCAAATCCAAAAATGCTACTGTTTAGGATTCATGACTATGTTAATTATTGATTATAAAATCTGTTGTCTGCAAATCTAAAATGGTGGCTCTTAAAGGTTCAAAGATGCTAATAGAAGAAAACCTTTGTAGAGCAGAGTTGAACTGTGGGTCCTTGTTGCTTTCTGAGTTTGGTGGTTTTCTTACAGATGTTTTATTACCTAATAAGGTAACATCATCAATGCAAGAGTTGGTTGTTAATGTATTTTTGGCCTTCCTCAGTCTGAATAAGACAGATGCCTGGATTTCATTTTCCAGAATTCTCACTAATACTTGTGTTGGCTGGGAAGTTTAGGATCTGCAACTCAAAATTTCATCCAAATCTATAATTCCCAGGTTGAGGAAGCCTGGTTTAGGAGGGATAGCAGTATAGAAAACAGCATGGGACTCACAGAGATTTACTCCTCCTCTATGATTAATGAGACACATTGCAACCTACTACTTCCTTTGTCATTGTATGTTTATAATTATTCTCTTATGAAAGCAGATGTTTATCACTATTAGAACTTCTTAGCAGTGTGCTTGCTTGCTCTCCTTGGAATTCCTTAAACCATAAGTCTGGTAGCACTCTCAGGATCTACCCAATGATTATCTCAGTACTTATAAAAGGAATAACATTAGACCTATCATAATGAAATAGACTGATCCATAATGACCTGCCTCATGAAATTTTAATTCCAATTCCAAGAGCACTTGACTGGGCACAATCCATTAGAATGCTAGTTTAGAACATTTACAGGAGAAACTTTTATTTTATCAAAATAGATGCCCATATCTCTATTAGCATCAGACTAGAGAAACTGAAAATTACATAGCAGATGACAACTCAGAACAATGGATGACTACATTTTTTGCCAGCTAGTTTACAATATAAGGCCAAAAGTGTTATTGGATCCAGTCCTGGTCAATCACCAGGAGTCAGAGGTTTTGTCTTCTGAGCTTTCAGACTCATGTTGGAGCCCATCTTCAGAGAACTTCTCTCTAGCAGTGTGAGTGTGAGTGTGTGTGTGTGAGTGAGTGAGTGAGTGAGTGAGTGAGTGAGTGAGTGTGTGTGTGTGTGTGTGTGTGTGTGTGTGCTGTTCTGTGATTGGTATTTATAGTGCCTGTTGTAAGTAGCTTTTTAGATGTTGATTGGAGTGTGCTGGTGGCTGGTTTTTAAGTCATTAGCTGTTGTTTGCTTGTGCTGCTTTGCCCTCGCCTTCTAAGTACTTGATAGGCTGATGGTAAATCAGCACTTACAAGGGGCCTGTTTCTCAGGCTTCAATCACTTGTGCTGGCTCATCCAACAATCTTAGTAGCTAAATGTATCCAGAAATAAAGCAATGGGGGCTTTCTAAAACAACCTCATGCCACATTTTGTATGTATTATGGTAAAAAGGTTTGAAAGATAAATCCACTTCATCTGAGGGCCATTGAAATTGCTACAATAAATTTATTCATTTAGGTACCATAACACCTAAATCACCTTTGCAATTCTTGTTAATTTAAATTTCTTGAAAAGTCTCTTCCTTTCCACTAATATTTTCTGAGACATTTCTCTGAGAGGTTGGGTTCTCTCCTGAGAATACGATGGATTGTAAAGTCATGATATGCTGGGGAAGGAATGGACATGAGATTTTGTAAACTATCTAGATTTGCCTTTGGTGAGGTGGGTGGCATCTTAGTTAAATAAATGAATGGATGGATGAGTGGATGGATGAATGATTAAAGCCATTTCCTAGCTGGTGAAGCTGAGAGCATCTCTTTCCAAAGGGGCTGAGCTGCCAAGATGTTCTTCTGAATCCTTTCTACCTCCCCAAGCTAATCCTCTCTCCAAATTAGTTGTGGGGAGTAGAATCCCAGCTGGGTAAATGGATGCATAGAGAAAAGCCAAGGGCTCTTTCCCTGTTGCCTCTTGCTTTCTGACAACTAATATAGGGTATAATAAACAGTCATCTGTTGGTTCAAAACTTCTCCCCACTCCTCAAAATATTTTTCCCCCTCCTACAGTATATCCTCTCCCATTACCTGAACTGTTAAACCAGGGGTGTCAAATTTTCTGGCCCACAGGCCAGATGCATCCTAGCAAAACCGCACCCAGCCCATTGCCGGCAATGGCAAAAAAGTCATGATATGTCGTGACACGTCACATGATGTTGCGAGTTTGACACCCCTGTGTTAAACAGTAACTCTAGACTCTAGGATATTTTAAAGCAAGGGAAAGCCGTAACATTTCCAACAACCTAACATTGGGCCAGGAATTTTGATTTTCTGCTGGCTTGTTCCAATTTTACTTCTCAGATCATTTGCAATTTTTTTTTATTAAAGAGTTTTACAAAAACAAAATTTTACAATATATCCCCAAATCCCTCCCCCCCAACCCCCCCCCCACTTCCCAGAGCTAAATACAGGATTATAGTTACAATAATCATATTCTAAATAAAAATTATGCATAATATACAATTAACCAAATTCATAATGTGCTTTAACTCCCCTTTAACATAACTACAAACAACGTGCCAATAACAATATCCCACTAAAATCTACTCATAAGCTAAATGGAACTTTTTAGTGCCATATTTGTTCTGAATATAATTTATCCATCTCCTCCAAACTGAAATATATCTTTCCTGTGAATGATCTTTCAAATAAGCAGAAATCTTAGACATTTCTGCAAGATTCGAAACTTTAAACACCCATTCTTCTATAGTGGGCAAACTATCCTTCTTCCAATATTGTCCCACCAGTAACCGTGCTGCCGTTATCATGTTCAACATCAAGTTAGTTTCTTTAACATCACAATCTACAACAATGCCCAATAAAAACAATTGCGGAGAAAACTTTATCTTTCTCTTACCAGATCATTTGCAATTGACTGGGTTGCAATATATTTATTCAAACAGAAATGGGGGAAAGTCATGGTAGCTCTTTATTTAGGTCACAAAATGTATGCTATGAGATAAGATGCAATTTTAGCATAACAGAAAAATCACTGAGGTTTTTTTTTTTTTAAGTGGAAGGAAATCAAAGCACCTTTATGTCCTTACCTAGTGAAAAGTATAGAGCAATTCTATAATGTTCCCTTGAATTTAAATCTCATTTATTCAACAGAGCCTGATTGCTAATAAAGGTTTTTAGCATTGTTAGTTGTCACAATCTGAACAATCTGTGAACTTTTGATAAATATTTCTCAAAATCAACAGAATGGTGACCTACCCACACTAATGATTCAAATTCATAGGCTTTTTTTTAGTACTGAGAGCACGTTGTACCTGCCTACTATTTATATATAAAGAGAGGATAACTCCAATACAGTATTATTGAATCACTTTTTAAAAGAACTCAGCACTGAAAACTCTTTTTCTTCAAAGTGCTTAAATTTCAAATTTTCCTCATTCTAGCAGTGAAGACAAACATTTTGAACACATTTTAAATTGTCAAATTAGTGCCTGCTAAGCAATTGGAAACTAATTGCAGATCTTTCAGTGATAGACACCATATGATCCTTGTTCTCTCCACTGATTACCAAACTAACCACTGCGTTTCTACCAGTTACAATTTCTGGAGACTTTTCAAGGATAATCACATGTCCCATGTAAAGCAGGCAGTGAACAAATTATGTTAAAC
Organism: Vipera berus; assembly: GCF_964194415.1. Taxonomy (NCBI): domain Eukaryota; kingdom Metazoa; phylum Chordata; class Lepidosauria; order Squamata; family Viperidae; genus Vipera; species Vipera berus. The sequence continues at coordinate 38,461,645 of NC_138203.1, read as the reverse complement.
AAAGCATATAAAAATTACTGGCTCAGGAAGGATAGCAGCAGCTGCACTGTGAATCCAGCAATAGTTGATAATTAAAGAATAATCCTAGGCAATGCACTTGTTCTTTCAGAGGAAGCACAATATCACCCAAAATAAGCTTCACTTAAATCATTGAAATGAGTTTTATCTTTTCTAGCACCACCTATATCTTACTTGAATTAGATTTTACTTTACTTTACTTCATCCAGACTGCTATTGAAGTTAAGCAATATTCAAGGGTGATGATTTATTTTTAATTAGTTGGTGAAAACTAGACATCCCAACAAACTTATGGCACCTCATTCCGAAGCTCTGAATGACTTCCTTAGCAGTCTAATGGAAGTATTAAAGACAATAGCAGACAAGGTAGAAAAATATGTGGTAAACCATATTTTTCCTCATAGGAAAAATCAAAACTCACTGCAAAGCACTTTTCCACCAGATTTCACAGATATTTTCCTTGGTTTGTATTAAAAGCTAGCAAGTGATAAAAAAATCCCAAAAGAATCCATACGATTTGAACAAATGGTGGCCAAAATGATCTCCCTATTTTCTACCTTAATCCTGGAATCTAAGTTAAGATGAATCTGAACAACAAGGATACTTGTTCAGAGTGAAACTTCACCTGATGTTAGTAAGTTGGTTAAGTTCCTCAAAAGTTTATTTTACAGACATTTTAACCTCTATACCTGTAGTAGAATGTTGGGTCATAAGCCAGTCTGCCTGAAATACTCGTAAAGAAACAATTATTTGATCAAGAATTCTTTATAGATGGCAACCTGATTTATGCACATTTTAACAATGCTCATTTCCACTATGATCTCTCATTTCACTTTTAAACTGATACATTAGTTGATTTAAGAAATGTAAAACTTAAGTAAAAGTGCTTCAAAATGTGCTATGTTGCCATAAGTCTAATAATATTTTTTTTAAAACCCAACACACTTTCATTGAGTCATGCTGAGCTAAAGTGGTCATCACATTAGTCTCAAGGATTTCTTTTCATAATACTTTCTGAAGTTTGTTCTGATTTCAAGCAGCTAGGAGAAATAGCATATGAATGTTCAAATATTCAAAATATTTAAACATAAATATCTCAGTATAAATGTTGTCAAATATCCCATTACAGTGTAGTACTTCATGAACACGTACAAATTAAGTTCAGTTCAAAAATACAGCAGGCATCAGTGATATAAAAGTAGTTTAGATTTTTCAAATTTCTCTTAAATTTTATATGTGTGAGTCCTCGTTTTCTGATGCCTCTTCTATCACTAGAAATGGAAATGGGGACATTGAATTGGTGGTCTTGGACAGGTGATGTGGGTGTCTGATGAGCAGAGATCATGATTTTGTCATTGGCACTTCCGGATTATGTTATGGGTTTTTATTTTTAAAGAATCTCTTAGATTTTTCCTCTATGCGTGTTTATACAGTAGGGCAGACATGTCAAACTCGCGACGTCATGTGACGTTGTGCAACGTATCGGAGCTTTTTGGCCATTGCCAGCAAAGGGGTAGCTGTGGTTTCCCGATGACACATCTGGCCCATGGGCTGGCAGTTTGACACCCCTGCAGTAGGAACTTGGAACTTGAAAAACTCTGTGTTATGGCTATAGGATCATTTAAATGACACTACTATTTCTATAACAGGAAAGAAAGACTCATATTGTACCACAGTATGTAATAGAGAAATCATTCTGTATTAAAAAAAAGCTTTAACAAATTTGATATATACATCTAGACACAACACACACACACACACACACACACACACACAGAGTGTTAGCCCCAAAATACAAATCTTAAGTTGCCTTCTCTCATCCATTGCCTTCTCCCATCCATCTAATTCCCCTTTTTGCTACTCTTTTCCAAATAGAAAAAGCCTATGTCAGATAATAAGCTTGTCTGGGATGCATGTTCTGCCTTGCCAGCTTCACCTCTCAGTGACCTATGCTCCTGTCCTGTCCAAATACTATACTGATATTTTCTCTCCTTATTTCTCTTCATCTTTAAACTGAACCTCAGGTAGCAGACATAGAAATGGAGAATATCTTCAAACACAATCCTGTGACAATTCTACATGACTTTAGGAATGAAGTAAAAGCATCTTGCTGCAAGAGTTGAGAACCATTGTTTCTCAGAGCAGAGATGTCAATCATGTTACCCATCCCCTGGTATCCAAATTCAAAGCTGAAAAACACAGGGGGAAGAGTCAATTAAGCTGTACAAAATATTGGAAAAAAATAAACCAACAAAATTAAATTACAGTGAGTATAAGAAGGGGTTGCCTTTCATGTTGCTAGGTGGTTTTAGCATGCAATAAAAATTCTTATCTAGGCATGCCCAGTCCACTGTTTTATAAACTTCAGATATTCAAGCCATGCCATGGCACATATATAGCTATGCATCTCAAGTTATTGTCAGGAAACCTGGCACTTGTAGATGGAAAGACTTGGAAGGCAGATACAGGTGAAGAAGAATATGTGGCCAAAAGTAGTGCTTCAAGATCTAGCTTGTAAAATACTAGATGATTAGCATATGGTTAATAAGTAGCTTAAGGCTATTTACAGTATTCATTCCATCCAGATCCAAAACCCAAATGTGGTAGCCCTATTCAGGCCAAAAGCATTCCTTAGATGATGCATTAAAATATATTTTAATAATAGGCAAAATATATTTGGATTTATACTACCTTTTCCTCAGCCTGCTTTTACTTATATAGCTTTTTTATAACTGGCAACTGTATTTAACTATCAGATAAAAGATTTAATTGGACAATTTCTTAAATAGAAGCTAATTACTTCCTATGTGCACTTAGATGCCACTTGAAAATACATTTAATTCTAAAGAATGCAAATTTTTTTCAATTGCTCAGAACTTACCATCTCATAGCTCTGCAGGTCAATAATGTCTTTGCTTAAGAAAAAACTAACATTATCAGCAAAACAATGACACAATAGCTTTTGTAAATTTTAAATAGCATATTACATTGATATTATCTAATCAGAATCAGTATTCATCATGGATGTTAATTAAAACTAAGTTTGGGTTTGGATTGTATGCTGAAACAATTAGGTAAAGGTAAAGGTTCCCCCGCACAAGTGTGCTAGTCGTTTCCGACTCTAGGGGCCGGTGCTCATCTCCGTTTCATAGCTGAAGAGCCAGCGCTTGTCCGAGGACATCTCCGTGGTCATGTGGCCGGCATGACTAGACGCCAAAGGCGCACGGAACGCTGTTACCTTCCCACCGTAGTGGTCCCTATTTTTCTACTTGCATTTTTACATGCTTTCGAACTGCTAGGTGGGCAGAAGCTGGGACGAGTAACAGGCGCTCACTCTGCTACGCGGCACTCGGGATTTGACCCGCCAAACTGCCGACCTTCTGATCGACAAGCTCAGTGTCCTAACCCACTTATCCACCGCGTCCCCTGTTCATTTATACTTCTGCAAAATATTCTAGGCAGGGCTAATTCAGATTTAAACTAAATTAATTAATTTATACCACAGTGGAGTTCTTGGTGCCCGCTGAGCATGCAAAGAGCATGAGAAGAATTTATGGTGGACAGATAAAGTGATAGTATGTATGTCCCTCCAGTTTAGAATGTGCCTAGCAATCCTGTGAAAAGATTGTTAAGTGTGAGGTGTCATTCCTTTTATAATAATATTATAGAATGTAAGAAGTAGGAAAGATCTTGGAGATCATTTATGTACAGAGATGGATTTGTAAAAGGAATGAATCATTTAGTAAAACATGACTTAAGCCTGGAAAGAATTTAGTAGAATTTCAATATTTCTTGTGGAGTTTGTTGCCTAGTCTGCTTCAAGGGCTCACAATCTGGTCCAACTCTTTGTTCAGTACCTCTATTACTACAGCAGCACTCATAATAGAAAGTCTTCTATTTCCAGGGAAAAAAGAAACTCTCCTTGCCAAAGAAATCTATTTCTAAGTTCCTTGCAGTCAGAGAGGCAGGAAGTTAACTTGCGAATTATAGAAAATTAACACAGCATTCCAAAAATGTAGAAAACCTTGCTGTGGTTTATTCTTTCCATTTCCTTAAGCATTCAGGATCAGAGATTGAAAAAAAGTCTTTGTGGGGTCTCAGCATTCTAAGTACTCAAAAGTAAATTCTCAAAATAAAATATCAAACCAAGCGATAAAAATGGGACAGCCATCAGCAGTTTGAGGTTTGTTATCCTACTTCACTTTGGCAGACTCAATGGGCATCCCATCCTGAAAACACAGTCAAATCCCTTTTTGTGAAATCTGGTCCCTTCCTATTGTCACACAAGGAATTTCAATGGAGGTACCAGCTCTATATAGTGCCTGACAAATGAGCCAGTCCCAATCTGGCAGCATAGACATGTGGAGAATCTGTTTATACAGGCCTTGATAATGATATTTTCCTGTGCAGACTTCTCTTTTTTCATTCTCTGATGTCTGCCATCTTGCTCAATCTTCTCTAATGGCTTGTCAGCTTTTAAAGCTAGGGGCATGTAGGCACTTAAAATCAGACACTGTGTCTTACTTATGAGATGACTGGTGACTTCCACCACACTGTTCTATTGTTGAATAGGCCTTAGAGCTAGTATTTGTTGTCCTGATGACTAACTAAAATTTGCATACTTATATTTTAAGATCTTTGTCCCTTGTACTGTCTTCTTGAACAACTTTGAACAAGTCTGCTCCAAACTCTACCTGATAGCCTTACAAGTAGTTATAGAAAACTATATCTTTTCTTCTCCAGACTAATCTATTCCAGGGCTAATGGTCAATGTGACTCTAGAAGACATTAGAAAATATTATAATTGTTGAATTCAGCTGAGGTGTCTGCAAAGTAGTCAAAAGTGCTGGAGTTTAGACTAGAAAATAGTAAATGTATCACATGTAACATGGAGAGCAAAGCTTGAAGTGACACAAGTAGGAAAACAATACTTTAAGCTGATGCTTTAAGTTACAATCTTGATAGCTAAGAGTTGAGGTGTCAATTCCTGCTATCCAAAAACACTTATTGGTCCATACTGGTGGCAGTGAACCAGGCAGTGTGTGGATAAGCCCAAGACTAAATCCAATCCAAGAATTAGAATATACATTTTAATACAAGCAAGGAATATTTTATTGTCTTTATTTTACCTTTCAAAAGAAATAAAAATAACAATAGTTTCAACATTACTTTGAATATCTTCAATTCAGCAGTTGAGATTGGGGGGAGGGATTGGTGCAACAGTTAGAACAATTATTTGGATCATAAGCTAACATTTCAGGTCTAGTGCACATTGCAATCGACAGCTCTGAAAAAGTGTATTAAGAAAAATAGGTGTCTTGTTTTTCTGTGCTTTTTTCTCTCTGTTTGCCTCAGCTCCACTCAGGGGCACATCATAAAATCTTGACCTACCAAGCACTGAGAATTTTCCAGCATCAGCACACAAAAAAATATACCCAGGGCCAGTGGCACTGCAGTACAAGAGAAATGAATACCATAATAAAGAAGAGTTTACCTAATATTTTTGTTGGCTACTAGGTAAATACATGGGTGCATCTTCTGAGGTGAAGAAAGTCTTAAATGAAAATTGTTATCTAGCTGAATCAAGAACATTTTCTGAACCCAATACACTCCAGGTACGTTGAACTACTACTACTACTACTACTACTACTACTACTACTACTACTACTACTAAAGTTGGAAGGGACCTTGAAGGTCATCTAGTCCAACCCACTGCTCAGGCAGGAAACCCTATACCATTTAGGACAAATGGCTGTCCAGTCTCTTCTTAAAAACTTCCAGTGTTGGAGCATTCACCACTTCTGGAGGCAGGTTGTTCCACTGGTTAATTGTTCTAACTGTCAAGAAGTTTCTCCTTAGTTCTAGGTTGCTTCTCTCTTTGGTTAGTTTCCATCCATTGCTTCCTGTCTTGCCTTCAGGTGCTTTCGAGAATAGCTTGACTCCCTCTTCTTTCTGGCAACCCCTGAGATACTGCTATCATGTCACCCCTCGTCCTTCTTTTCATTAAACTAGATATACCCAATTCCAGCAACCATTCCTTATATGTTTTAGCCTCCAGTCCCCTGATCATCTTTGTTGCTCATCTCTTTCTAGAGTCTCGACATCTTTTTTACATCATGGTGACCAAAACTGGATGCAGTATTCCAAGTGTGGCTTTACCAAAGCATTGTAAAGTGGTATTAATATTTCATGTGATCTTGATTCTATCCCTCTGTTAATGCAGCCTAGCACTGTGTTGGCTTCTTTGGCAGCTGCAGCACACTGCTGGCTCATATTGAAGTGATTGTCCACTAGGACGCCAAGATCCCTCTCACATTTACTACTATTGAGCAAGGTACCACCTATACTATACTTGTACATTTGGTTTTTCTTGGCTAAATGTAGAACCTTACTTTTTTCACCATTGAATTTCATGTAGTTAGATAGCACCCAGTGTTCAAGTCTGTCCAGATCCTTCTGTATCTTAAGCCTGTCTTCTGGAGTATTGGCTATTCCTGACAGCTTGGTGACATCTGCAAATTTGATGAATTCTCCATCTATCCCCTCGTACAAATCATTGATGAAGATGTTGAAGAGCATTGGGCCTAGAATAGAGCCCTGAGGCATCCCACTACACACTTCCCTCCATGTAGATGCAGTTCCATTGAGGACGACACGCTGAGTACGGCCAGTCAGCCAGCTACAAATCCATCTGGTGATGATGGTGTCTAACCCACATTTTTCTATCTTATCAAGTAGTAGGTTATGATCTACTTATCCCCTACTGAAGTCCAAGTAAATTATATCTACAGCATTCCTCTGGTCCACTAATTTTGTCACTTGGTCAAAGAATGAAATAAGATTTGTCTGGCATGATCTGTTTTTGACAAACCCATGTTGGCTTTTAGTAATCACTTTGTTTGCCTCTAGGTGTTCACTGATTCGTTGTTTGATTATCTTTTCCAGAATCTTCTCAGATATTGAGGTCAGGCTGATAGGTCTGTAATTTCCTGGATCCATTTTTTCCCTTTTTTGAAGATGAAAACTACATCAGCTCTTTTCCAGTCCTCTGGTAGTTCCCCAGTGCTCTAGGATCTTTGAAAAATATAGTTCAGTGGTTCTAAGATCACATCTGCCAGTTCCTTGAGAACCTTGGGGTGTAATCCATCTGGTCCTGGTGATTTAAACTCGTCTAGACTGGACAGGTGCTCACTTACCATTTTCTTGCCTATCTTAATTTGTGTTTCTAATCTGTTTTTTACAGTACTGTTTTTGATAGGTTGGACTGTTTTTTTTCCCTTTGTGTAAAGACAGATTCAAAAAATGAGTTAAATAGTTCTGCTTTCTCCCTGTTGCTTGTCACCTTCTTGCCACTTTCCCCCACTAATGGACCAATCATTTCCTTAACTTTTTTCTTGTTTTTTACATGTGGAAAGAAGTTTTTTTTTACTTTGGTCTCAAACATTAGTTCATTTTTAGCCTTAGCTTTCCTCACTTCATCTTTGCAGGCTTGGGCTATTTGCTGATATTCTGCCTTAGTTATGTGCCCCTCTTTCCACTTTTTATACTTGTCCTTTTTTATCTTTCAATTTATCAGAGAGTTCTTTATGCAGCCAGGCTTGTTTTTTTTGAGAGCTGTTATTTTTCCTCTTTGTTGGCATTGTGCTAGACTGGGCTTTTATTATCTCACTACGCCCATAATTTCTGGAGAGCACATTTTAAGGTATTATGGGAGTGATACTCTAGAGCTTCAAGAGGTCACCAAGTTGGGCAAGTCTCAGTAAAGGAAAAATGGAGAATAACAATACTTGAAATACTTGTATTTTCACAATACAAAAATGAACAAAATATAATTTTGATACAGCAATAAAAAGCAGTAATATATAACTAAAGCTTAGCTCAGAAGGTATCAGTATAAAAATATGTAAAAACTTCAATAATTAAAATGATGATGGTAAGGAAATGAAGACAAGGTCCCAAATTTAGATTGGACTGCCTGAGTGATTTTTATTCAAAAGCGACTGCTTCCATAAAAAAACCTATAGGATTTGAAGATAAACATTACATTTTGTATTGAAGTCAGAAAGAGACTGAATGAACTATAAGCAATTTATATTTCCACAAAAGTAAGATAGTTACTGGGATGTAAACTAGCAAAGTTTTCATTCAAATCTGAGTGAAATAATAAGCAAGATTAGGTAGAAATACCAAAATGTAAGTGCAGAAGAGAAGATAATGTAATAGAGATAAAACTACTAATAAAATATATTAAGCTAATAAAGAATTGGGGCAGATAATTGTGGATTAAAGTAGGAATGAAAGAAATTATTGGTAAGTGGAAGAAAATTAACTGATAGTGTTTAAAAATGAAGGAAGTCAGCTGAACACAGAAAAGATAAATCAATTGATATTTGTTTGTTTTGTAGAAGAACTAGACTCAGGTAATTTAAATAAAAGGGGTAGTATAGATATAGGGACCATATTTTCTTAGCAAAAATAAAGGACTAATCTGACAAAGGGAAAATTTTTTGAAAGAGAGTCATAAGGATAACAAAAAGAAAGCATTTATAGTTATAACTTTACAATAAAAAACTCAAGGGCAAAATCAAGCAAAAACACATATTATAATAAAAATATCTAAAATCAAACAGGATAAGTATTTTTTTAAAATAAATAATTCAATTTCCATACTTTTCACATGAATGTGAGAGACAATTCATTAAGTAGTAAGTGTGTTGTAAAAGTTAATTACCACAATAATAGACAAAGCTTAGTTTTGAGAAAAGAAATAAATAAATCTAAAGCAAAACTTTCTGAAATAAAGGACTGCCATTTATAATAAAGGACATATAAAGCATAAAAGTAAACATATTAAAACATTAAACTATACATATAGAGGGAAAGAAGAGAGGGAGGATTGAGGAAGGAAAGAAGGAAAGGAAGGAAGGAAGGAAGGAAGGAAGGAAGGAGGGAAGGAAGGAAGGAAGGAGGGAGGGAGGAAGGAAGGAAGGAAGGAAGGAAGAAGGAAGGAAGGAAGGAAGGAAGGAAGGAAGGAAGGAAGGAAGGAAGGAAGGAAGGAAGGAAGACCAAAGTGTTGTCAGTTGTGATAGGAACACTCAGGACTGGAAGGAACAACTTCAGAGCTCTCGGTTCAGAAGAGAGCAGTGCTAGAAACAGCTAAGATACTATGCAGAACTGAAACTCCCAGGTCCTTGGCTAGAGGACCCAAGATTGAAGAAGATCCATACAACCCATAGACACCAAATCCAATCCAGTCTAATAGAAACCATCTTCAAAATAACAGAGTTGGAAAGGACCTTGGAGGTCTTCCAGTCCAACCCCTTTCTCAAGCAGGAGACCCTGTTCCATTCCAAATAAGTAGCTGTCCAGTCTCTTTTTAAAAGCTTCCAGTGATTATGTAGCTTTAATAAAGTTATGAAAATCACTGTTACTATTTCTGTTTATTTTCCTCTTTCCTTAACCCCTTTCCCTTTAATGCTTTGTAAACCTGAGAACATAGCTTCTGCTTTTGTAGCTGTTTTTAACTGATGTTGGCAATATTTTTTTTTCATTTCCCTAAGTATCTGCCAAAAATCAGAAGGTTAATTAATTTTATTAAAATGCATTAACTTTTATGCACTACAGATCACTTCATCAGATATATGGAGAGGCTAAACTGTGTTAGATTTAAATGTAAGGCAAATTCACGCACAAAATTAGAGTGAGCATTTAAAGTGAATTCATGAAAGTTTGTACATTTTAATAATTTTTTAGTCTGGAAAAAGTGACATAAGACTCCTGATTTTTGGTTTCCACAGAATAACAATGTTGCCCTTCTATAATTCCCAAATACCAGCATTTTTATGGATGAATGTTAATCTGTCATTGATCTAATATAAGCTAATTTAGGAAGCTTTTTATCTGGATTACTATGGAATAATTTTTTTTTTAAATTACACCAACTACAGGTAGTCCTTGGCCTACAACTACAATTGACCCCAACATTTCTGTTGCTAAATGAGATAGTCGTTCAGTGAGTTTTGCCCCATTTTACGACTTTTCTTGCAACAGTGACTCGGAGTTGTTTAGTTAGTAACATGATTATTAAGTGAATCTGGCTTCCCCATTGCTTTGCTTGTCAGAAGGTCACAAAAGGTGATCACATGATTCCTGGACACTGCAATCATCATAAATATGAGTCAGTTGCGAAGCATCTAAATTTTGATTATGTGACCATGGGGATGCTGCAGTGATTGTGTGAAAAACAGCCATAAGTCACTTTTTTTCAATGAGTTATAATTTTGAATGGTCACTAAATGAACTGTTGTAAGTCAAGGACTACCTGTAGTAGTGAATTCTTTTGAACTGGGTGGTTTCGAATGAAAGCTAGATAGCCATCTCTGAGAATGTCTTAACTTGAACATGGAACAGTAGGCTTTATGTTAACATCATAGTTTTATGTTATGCCATCAACTAATTCTGACTAATAAATCATATAGCCCAAGAGACTACATAGAATCCATTGAGAATTTACACTGCAGTGGACATACCCTTCCTGGAGTCCACTACTATCTGTCTTGAAAATTTTTCTTCTGAACAGCTGTTTAATAATATTGAAATATTTGGGAAAATTAATACAAGAGAAAGAGAAGGAGGAAACAGAGGAGCAGGAGTAAAAAGGAGAAGGGGGAAGGAGAAGGGGAAGGAAGAAGAGAGAAGGGGAAGGAGACTTTGGCACTAAGGTCATTAAAACTGAGCATTAAATGTACAACTCTGTTACAATTTTTGATATTTTTATCTATATTAACTTTTTATTTACTTCAAGTTTTTCTTCTTTTTGCTAAAATAAATAATAAGAATCAAAGAAACAAAAAGTTATGTACAAATATTGCTTTGAGAATCCAATGAATTTCTTTCAAATTATTCATTTGATCTGGGTAATTAATCCAATTAGATTTTTTTTTATTTGGACCTTTCTTTTGATTTGGACATTTCATTTAAATTGGGTCAATTCAATGTACAGTTCTTAACTGATTCAGAAAAAGATGTTGAAATATTTCTGGATCTCATCCTAGTTACAGATACAAAATGTTTTCAATGAGTGTAGTTTTGCACTATCAGGCTGGATGGCTTAACTTTTTAATATAAAAAAGCATTTAAACTTACTTTGTTAAAAAAAAAAAAAAGCATGCACCAGCTCTTTGAGAGTTCACTAATCCTATCCTGGTTTCTTAGCACGAACAATTTACTGCTTCAGCTGCTCTCCCTTCTGGCCTTCCACCTCCCTGCTCAGTGTTCCCTGTCTTTTAGTTGCCAGCTAGTGTTTTTCCTGTTTCCAGATTTAACTCTACGTTTTCATTTTCTTGAAGCTATGAACAATCAGTATAGCCCCAGGAAATTCCTTTTTAAGAATTATAATAAATTTATACGAAAATATTGGTAAGGTTCTCAGATCTTGAAATTTCTTTATTGGACAAGCTAATAATCAGATCAGATCAGACAGACGGCAGTTTGGCGAGTCGAATCCCGAGTGCCGCGTAACAGAGTGAGCGCCTGTTACTCATCCCAGCTTCTGCCAACCTAGCAGTTCGAAAGCATGTAAAAAATGCAAGTAGAAAAATAGGGACCACTACGGTGGGAAGGTAACAGCGTTCCGTGCGCCTTTGGCGTCTAGTCATGCCGGCCACATGACCATGGAGACGTCCTCGGACAAGCGCTGGCTCTTCGCCTTTGAAACGGAGATGAGCACCGGCCCCTAGGGTCGGAAACGACTAGCACACATGTGCGGGGGAACCTTTACCTTTACCTTTACCTTAATAATTAAAAAGAGAAGGTGGAAAAAAGAAAAGAGGAAGAAGAAGTTTGCTTTTGTTGAAATTATTAAGGTGTTCATAGGTTAATTTGGAAAGAATAATTCTAAAACTAAATGAATTGGACTTTACTGAGGTTCTATTCAGGTGATCTCTTGAACATGGGATAACCATGACATGGATGACTGAGAATCTCTATAGATGATTCACATGGGAATATTCTGCAGATGGAGAATAACCTTCTCTATGGACCATTATTGTTCAGATGGAGTAAAAAACTTGATATGTATTGGCAGATATTTGGAAGGCACCTCTAATCAATGGACAATCACTCCTCGACATCTTTTTGAAAACTTTTGGTGCTCTGTTTTAACCAGGAAGGAAAACAGAGTTCTTCACTCCCCCCTTCCCTCCAAAGCACGTGTGCAGAATCTACTTCCACTGGAATGAATTGAATTATCTAGAATAGATGGACCATTTGAGGTTCTTTGCCATATTAATGCAAAGCAATTTCCTCTACAAGGAAAAGCACCTTATTAAGTGAAATCTGCACAAGCATGATTCTTAATTTCCCTCTTGATGTTCCGTTTCTACTGTATATTAAATGAATGAGTGAATCAGACTTAGCTGTCCTCAGGATTTCAGATTATATCATAGCACAGAATTACATTCAGAAAATGCCAGCCATTTTCTCTTTCTAGTAACAGAAGCTGCCCACTAGAAGTTTTTGTTTTCTGTAACCCTGTGTTCAAGAAATATTCTTCTGTCAATATCACATTAGAGAGGACTCCTTCTTTTGAAATTCTCAGACTGCTGTCAATCAGTGATTTCAAATAACAAAACAGTGTAGCAAAAATCAATATAGATTTCAGCTTGCAAAAGAATTTGAAGCCTGATGCTGTTTTAATGGTAGGATTGCTCTTTTACCTCCTCATAGGTAATATAGCTATGTATCTCCTTTACAAAATTGTAAAGATAGAAGAAAATATTTGTAGCTCAGGGTTGAACTGTAGGGACCTTGGTTTTCTCTGAGTTTAGTGCAGAGGTCCTCAACTTTTTGGTTTGGCAGCCCGCAAAGGAAGGAAGGCACTGTTACACATATGTGTGCATGCACAAATGAACCATTCATGAGTGCATATGCACATACAAATGGGCTGTGTGTGAGTGCATGTGCATGCACAAATGGGGCCACGTGAGTGCTAGTGCCATAAATGGGGCAGCACTAGCACCGGCAGGATGCTTGGTGCAGAGTAGTGCTAGCACTGGCAGGATGCTCAGTACAGCGCTAATACTGGAGGGACACTTGGGGCACCACAGGGCTAGCACCAGTGGGACACTTGGGGTGGCACTAGTGCTGGCAGGACACTTGATGTGGGGCAGTGCTAGCACTAGTGAGATGCTTAGGGCAGGGCAGCGCTAATGCCGGTAGGATGTTCATGCTGGAGGGATGCTTGGGGCTGGGCAGTGCTAGCACTAAGTGTGGGGGGCAGGTGCACACACACACACACATGCATGCACTGGCCATCCCTTTACGCAGCCTGGAAAGGGAGGCAGGCACTGTTATATGTGCATGCGCATGTACAAATGGACTGCGTGTGAGTGCTTGTGCACACAAAAATGGGCTGTATGTGAGCACATGTGCATGCGCAAATGGGGCCATGCAAGTGCGAGTGCCACAAATGGGACAACGCTAGCACCATCAGGATGCTTGGCGCAGGGTGGTGCTAACGCTGGTGGGATGCTTGGTGTGGCGCTAGTGCCAGAGAGACACTTGGAGCAACATGGTGCTAGCACCGGTGGGACACTTGGGGCAGTACTATTCCTGACAGGATGCTTGGTGCTGGGCAGCATTAACACCAGCATGATGCTCAAGGTGGCACTAGTGCTGGCGGGATGATTAGGGATAGGTGGTGCTAGCACCGAGGCACGCTTGCAAGGGTGCTAGCGTGAGTGTGGGGAGTGAGTGCATGTACACACACGAATGCACTGGTGATCCCTTCACATGGCCCAGTGGCCAAGACCATGGCCCGGTAGTGGACCGTGGCCCACAGGTTTGGGACCCCTGGTTTAGTGGTTTCTTGCAGATATTTCATTACCAAACTAAGTAACATCATCACAGTAAAACATTCTGAACTTACTGCCAGAAAGATTCTGAAGACAGTCTACAAATGTGTGAAAATACAGTCCAATAACAGTATTCATGTGCCACTCACTGCTGAAACTTGATAGTCAAACATTATGACACTAAGATCAGAATTCTGCATGACTTTGTCGAAGTCAAATGATTACTTATTTTATTTTACAATTCCCTTTTTCAGGTATATCTATTAGCCTGAGGGAAAAGTCTAATTGCAAATTGTAATAACATAAAGACAAGAATAAAATATAATAAGGTCTGATTTCTTTATTATGAGTTTCCACAGGTGATCATCTACTCTGGTACAGGAGATTTGAAGTGATTTTAATTAGACAAATGTAATTAACATGTGCAATAATAAAAAAGAAGAGCAACAAAACAAAACCCCTAGTGCTTCCTGGGCCATAGAAAGTGGGGAGATTTTGAAAGCTTTATCAGGTAAGGTAATGTCATTTTAATAATTCCATAGTGGGGATATTTTCTGTTATGAAAATATCTAGGAAAATGAAAGAAAATCATGTAAGGACTCTTCCTTCTCATGATCCAAGCTCAAGTTGTCCTTTGCAAAATGAAGGGAATTTAAGTCTGAAAAATTAGGATATAGGCAAACCTGATCAACATACAAACTAGCAATAAATAAAAAAACACAAAATTCATTTCAGAAAATATGTATCACTCATTAATTCTGATCTGGAAGTTAGCCATGTGATAGTTTTGTTCTCTTGCCTTTTTTTTGTAAAGATAGTTGTCATAAGAAGGGCGGTATACAAATAAATAAATAAATAAATAAATAAATAAATAAATAAATAAATAAATAAATAAATAAATAATCATTTTCTTTTATTTCAGAAATGGAAAATACTGTTATTTTAAAATGGAAACTAATACTCACTGCTAGTTAAAAATAGGTATCTGCCTTTCCTGATTACACTAAGGCCAGTCTTTTTTATTTCATAATTCTTTGGAAAGCCAAGGGTCACTGAATTAAATAATATAATAGATTATTTTGTACATTAAATATATTTTTTCCAGTTGAAAACCAATTTAATGAGATAATTACCCATTGAGATTCATGTTTCTTTTTATAATTATTACAAAATATGCCAAACCACTTAAAGGAATTACTTAGCGAAGTAAGCATATTAAAAAAATCACAGTGGTTTCTGCAGTTATTAAATAAGACAACTTAAAACATGCTGGGAGAAATTGATACTGGGTGTAGCACTAATTGTGCCCATTCATGAGATGAAAATTCTGCACCCTGTGGGATATTGCCCTAGGTACCACAAGACAGGGTCGAAGGCTTTCTGAATAGCAAGAGACTAGAGAATCCAGTCTTGAAATATTCATGACTGTTCACAAGAAAATTCTGTAACCAAGGTACAAATCTCCAACAGTAAGAGATGGGGAAAAGAAACAGAATTCCAGCTATTCCAATTGGGTGATTCTGAAACATACAAACCCTAACTTAGCAGAAAAGGGTATCTAGAACAGTAGCCCCCAACCTTTTGGGCACCAGGGACCGGTTCCGTGGAGAGAGGTTTTTCCATGGACCAGAGGAGGTGTGACTTTGCATGTTGCCTGAAGCCCGGATTGGGCTTCGTTTGTTTTCATGGACTGGTTTCTGGCATTCCATGGCCCAATGTCAGTCCACATTGATCTAGAACATTGAATTTGGAAAATTATGAATTCATTAAGGGACTAGATGGGCTTGAAAAGAATCTCTTGAAACTATTATAATAAACTGTGTAATTGGCAATATCCTTCATAGCTTGCAGGAAAATGGATGAGAAAAATTTTGAGAATAAAATGTTATTTTTTTAAAAAAAAATAGACTATCTAATGATGCTTTATTAAACAGTTTGTTTCAGGCAGAGAATGGGAGTAGTAGGCATCAATATATATCACTTGTTAAACTGAAATATTATTATTCTGAGAGAATAGTGAAAAATCTGCACAATAGACATCACTGGAGCATGACAGTTTGCATTACAATGTAAACAAAATTACAAGTTTAGTACATTATAAGTTGTATCATGCAAATATGGTTGGTATAAAAGTAATGATATCTGATTTATTATGCATATGTTAAAACTAAAAATTTATAATTCATGCCCATCTTATATTGCTAAACTACACAAATTTACTTTCTTGACAGCTCAGGTTTTTTAAAAAAAGAAATTAATTTTAATACTGAATCAAAACAAGATTTTGCCATTTTTTTAGTGTAACTATAATTCTGTCTTCTCTAAGGACTCCTAGTGCAACTTTATTAACAAGGGAAGAATAAATGTCCAAACTGCTAAAATAATTCTCTGTAAAATAGTGATATGATAATGTAGCACTTTGAACATGAACAACAGACTGATTTTTTCCAACATTTGAGTAAGGATCTGGGATACCATAAAAGACTACTACTACTATCAGTACTACTACTACTACCAACAACAACACCTATTGGGCACTAGCTTGATGTGGTTGTGGGAGTTGTGTATTCTGAGAAAGATGAGAGCTATGCTAGAGGTTGAACCACACAAGGCAGTCTCATTAGAGAGCCAGACAACAAACCTCTCTCCCATAAACAACATGGTGAGACATAATTTACAAAAACCCATACCATCTCTGTCATTGCCTGGCCAAGAAAAACTGTGCTAGGTATTGGAGTTCATAAAATATCTGGTGACAAATAGGCTATAAGAGTCAGGATTGCAAGTTAGCAGTTGCAAAAACTGTTATCAAACAACTGGAGTGGCCAAAGCTCTTATAATAATAATAATAATAATAATAATAATAATAATAATAATAATAATAATAATAATAATAATAATAATAATAATAATAATAATAATAATAATTTAATTTTTATACCGCCCTTCTCCCGAAGGACTCAGGGTGTTGTACAGGGCAATACAATAAAATACAATATATAAAAATTAAAAGAAATATTAAATACAATAGCCCAATTCAATAGATTAATACAAAACATTAAAATACCCCTAAACCCATCAGACCAGGCCGGCTTGTTCAAATAAATATGTTTTTAGGTCACGTCGGAAGCAGCGAAGGTCGGGAGCTGTCTGGAGCTCCACCGGTAAACGGTTCCAAAGGTCTGGCACGCCCACAGAGAACGCTCTCCCCCTGGGGGCCGCCACTCGACACTCTTTGACCGACAGGACCCTAAGGAGGCCCTCTCTGTGGGAGCGCACTGGACGAAGGGAAGTTGATGCCGGCAGCAGATGCTCCCGTAAGTAACCCGAACCCATGCCATTTAGGGCTTTATAGGTCGTAACCAGCACCTTGAATCTGTAAGTCTTGCTCAAAGGAGTATTGGGACAAGATTGTCCCTGAGATCCATATCATTCCCATCCTCATAATGTTCTGGAAGTCTTTGATAAACTTGGTTATTTACCCAGACTAGGTAACTCCCCCATCTGTAATGTTTTATGTCTGCTTTGCTATTTAATAATTAATTTTAATTATTTTTGTACCTTTCTGGTTGTTTGTTGGGCAGAATCTAAATTGAATTTAGAAATAAACATGTAACTTCTGTGAAATGATTCAGCCATCCAGAGCATTTTATAATGACTCATTAAACACATAATGAAAATATTTTCTGATTGAAATAAAGCTAGCAACAGGCTAGAAACTGGGAAACTATGAGTTCTAGTCCTGCCTTATTCAACAAAACCAACTTTCTCAGCCCTAGGAAGCACACAATGGCAAACCACTTTTGAAATCATGTCAAGAAAGCTGCAGGGACATATCAAGCTATACACCAGGAATCCAGACTGACATGAAGGATCACATATGTTTTTGCTGGTGAGCAGTTTCTGTTGTATAAATGCAACAAAATGACAATGCTATCATTTACAAATGTTACCTCACAACATTACTGAACATTCCTTATACATGGAAACAGGTTATTTATTCTATTTCAATTGTTGCAAAATGTTTTCTGTATAGAGTTAAGCAGTATTCAATGCAATGATAAAAAAAATTCCACTTGATTGGGGCTATTGTAGAAAGTATGAAGTATACCTTGTGTGGTTTGCAGTATGGGAATTAAAGCATGGTTTATAGGCTGAATGGACAACTGAGCACCTGCCAGCTGTTGCTGTATTACAAATCTTAGCATCAAGAAAAACCTATAGAAAATAATGTTATTAAAGTATGCAACCATAATTACTTGCAATTATTTGGCTATATTGAATCGGCATAATGGGAGTTGTAGTAGCTAAAGGGAATAGGTAAAGGGTAAGATGTAGAAAACAAATTAGTATTTCTGTTGTGAGATATTACATATATAATGCTGGCATGTTATCAGGTGTATCAGACTTGAAAAAAGCAATTCTGCTTGTTTTATGTTTGGGCTAAACAAAATCCTCAAAGTATATGAGTTACAAAATAAAATAATTGTCATGGTGGCAGGCCAGTGATACTATCTTGTTATGACACAAACATTAGATAAGTGTTTTTCACCTTAATTTCCCATCTTTTACAAGAATGAAATCTTAGAATCAACATCTATTTCTTTCTTCTATTTGATATTATTATGCATCACAACTGCTGGATATTAATTCTTTTGATCATTTGATGAAGTAAAAGTAGCCAATTGAATCCCATATCAGTCTGTTTTACCAGGAACAAAAATTGCATCAGTTGTCCAATAATGATTGTGCACAAAGTACAGAAAATCTTCTACTGATGTGGAGCATTAGTTTGCAATCTGTCCATTTAGCCATAGAGGAAACTTATCAGTGATCCAGCCAAGTATTGAGAAGAATTTCATTTCATATTCACACCTAATCAAGAATCTGGCGAAGTAGGAGAAAGGTAATTTATCTCATCACTTGGGTGGATAACCCTACTGGGGAAAAAATGAGAAAGGTATTATGAAGGTTTCAAAAGAACAGAGATTAAAGAGACTAAGTATATTTTGCCTGAGGTTATTTTTTTTCTTCTTCTTTTCATAAGAATAGGAAGATTTTCACAACTTTCCATGTTTACTTTCAAGAGCAGCATTTCCTACTGCCTCAGAGTTTTTTTTCCTGGAAATTAGACGATACAGAAATTGAGTGCTATTTTGCAATTCTGGACTCACTATAGTGCTGAAAATTGGTGGCATTTTTACTGCCATTGTTTAGATGAGATATATATTATAAGTGTAATACAAACTCTACTAGAAATTTGACATTTTAAAAAAGTGTGGATTTTCCCAAATTGAGGAAAATCCTCTTTTTAACACAATTAGCTTTGAGCACATTAATACATGTATATGGTTACCCAACATAATGTTCCTAATGCTTGATTATTTAGGGAAGACTAAAGTTAGCTGCCTTTACCTTGATCAATGACTGCAAAGCTAATAAGCTTCTTTTTTGCTTCCTCATTAAGACTTGTCTTCCATACCTATGCATATGACTTCATTATTGTTATTTGTTACCTGTAGGTAACAAAAGAAATGCCTGCAATACAGTACATAATTCTGTCAAAGAAAAGATATTTGGTGATTGGCTATATTTTTAGTCTGTCCAACAATAAGAATTCTCTTGCCAGGGTACAAAGCTAGTCAGAAAATAAAAAAAAACTGGTAAGATATGATAATAACCTAGAAAAAATAAATACAATAGGGCATATAAAGTCACTATCTCAGTAAAATGCAGGCACCAAAATTTCAAAACTAAATTCTCAAAATTTATATCATCCTAAAATGAAAAATGTGTGCATAAGGGAACTATTTATTTCTTTAATGACTTACCCCATCATAGAATCTTCTTCCCAAAGAAGACAATGCTGTAAAATCACAAGGCAAAGCCTGTCATCATAAAAACCTGTATTTGATTTAAAAGCCTATTATGAAGTCATAATATAAAGAAGACAAATAATTGAGCAACACAGAACCAACAACAGCTAAGAGAGAATATTGGAACTGTGCAGCTTCTTTAATGAGATTTTCCTTTGCTATTACTTTCACAGTTGTTTCTTTATAAAGAAAACATCTTGTGCAGCAGGCCTGAATGAATTTTTGGTAGTGTGAAGAAAGAACAAAGATGTTTTTGTAGATTAAAAGCAAACAGTGAGGGCTGTGCTTCTTATTTCTCTATACAACAGAACATTACAGAGGCAGCCTTATGTATAGCTTGTTCTTTCTGCAGGACCTTGAGTGAACATAAGATAAAAATTGTTGAAGGGACATTCTAGTTCCACATCCAATTTCTAAATGGGCAAGACAAATTATTCTCAATAAACAAACCACATGCAAAGCCAATAGTTTACATACATTATTTGTCCCTTAGCAACTCTATTAAAAAGCCACCTATAATTCAGAAAATGAAGGTCCTTTTTGGTTCGCTGCAACAGACATTAATCTATCTGCTTGCATATGGTTTCTTAAGTGTGTTTCCTTATTTATGGTCAACACATTTATTTCACAAACATTTGATTTTCCTTTGTTTTCTTCATTTGGGATTTTTTTTTAAAAAAATTATTCTTGTAGCTTCCTTGATCCTGCTCATTAACTACGTTCTACACTCTGAATTCGTTGTGCCTATTGTAATTTAAACATATCTTAGTTTGTTCTGCTAGACTAGTGTGGGCAGAATCCAGAGAAAGAAATATTTTGGGAAATATTAAAAAGTCAGAATATATTTCTCCAAAGGAATAATGGAGAAGATCTTTAAAAGGAAGAAACTTCTCCCTCTCCCCAGCCAGAAAATTCAGCACAAACTAGCTTTCAGAAATGCAGATGTAATAATCCATTCAGGAAGGTTGGGGCCAGGAAGCTAGAAGCTATGAGATTAGGAATACAAAGACCTCTAAAACCTACATACCCCACCCAAACTCTAAAAGACATGACCTTTGGGGACATAATAGGATTAACCCACCAATACCAAAAGGGCACACTCAGACTCAGGTCAAAGTATATGACACAGGAAATACAAAGACTCAAACAGGAACAGGAAACAACCTCAAGAGCCCCAGAAGGTATAAAAACCCACCACTCCCAGCAACATGTGGTCATCTTTCCCAGAGCCACACTTCTGCCTGGCTCTGCCCTTCAAAAAATTCCAACCTTCTTTCTAAAGCAGTCTCTATTTTGTTTATCCCCAGCTTGACTGGACCCTGATGAAGAGTTTTCTTTCAACACTGGTTTTAGTTTTGAGGGCAGGACTATTGTGAATTTATACTGTTTTTGTAATAGCTCTTTGAGATTTTTATTAAAGCTAGGTTTGAGCAGTAAGGTAACATCTAAACAGCACTATTCCTTAAAGGCAGATCTCTTGAAGGAAGATTTCTGCAAAAAGTTTCTCTCTCTCTCTCTCTCTCTCTCTCTCTCTCTCTCTCTCTCTCTCTCTCTCTCTCTCTCTCTCTGTTTGTGTGTGTGTGTGTGTGTGTGTGTTTGTGCGTGTGAAAGAGAGAGAGAGAGAGAGAGAGAGAGAGAGAGAGAGAGAGAGATTGTCTCCTTTCACTTTCATCTAAATAAGTAAGTTTCCTGCAGTTAGTATCCAGGAACTGTTAAACAAAACCTGTGTTTTGCTGCACCAGATCAGTAGAACACAAAACAGCATTCTATCTACATATTCTTCTTACTTAAAATGTATTCTCTATTCCTAAAGTTTCTAATTTTAGACTGTATGCCATACATTTAATATTCATGTTTTCAGAAGGTTGTCCTCTAAACATTGAATCGAGTATTGAGTACCTCCCACTTAATGTCAGACCAAGTATTCCTCAAATCTCATTTCCCAGGGCTGTGAAGAGAGGCAGCTTCTGTGACTTTTGAATTAAACAACATGAATGCTAGTGATATGCTGGGTTGACTAGGATGTGCTATCTTTCTGTGTGGCATTTCAGAGGTTTACAGAATTTGAGATGAGATGTACTATCATTTGAAGCACTAACTCTTTTTTTGTTAAAAATGGGAGATAAAGAATTCCCATTAGTGTCTGGGGTAAGGTAAATGTGGCCAAGATAATTTCTCTCCAAGGCTGATTTATATTTTAAGAGGTCATCTTATTTCTATTCTTTTATGTTATTTCATGCAAGCTACCGTAACTTTGACAAGGACACCCACCTAAGTTTTCATGGCATAAACTTCAATTACATATAGAGCAAGGAAGGTTTAATCTTCTACATTTCTAAGCTTATCTCAGAACATATATCTTAGCTTCTGTTACAGACTGGAATAGAGTTCCAGAGTTCCTTCCCCTTTGGGCTCATTGGATAGTTATTACTCTTGAAATCTTGGCAGATTCTGTGTTCTTTATTTGCTCAAGGTGCTATTTCATTATCTACAGAAAGATATACATGGAAAAAAGATTAGGTCATAGGATTTGTTTTGTTGTTGTTGTTTTTTACTCATGAAAAGCTTCCAGTCAGGTGGAAGGTGAAATCTTAACTTTAAAATAGATCATACATCTTTTTAGTAGGTATTTGAGCTTCCTATAATATTCAGATTGAATCAACTGTTTTAATTTGATTTATTTAAAACTTAACAGAATAACAGAATTGTAAGTGACTTTGGAGGTCTTCTACTCCAACCCTATGCTCAGGCAGGAAACCCTATATATCTTAATTTGATATGTCTCATTTTATACTACTACTACTACTACTACTACTACTACTACTACTACTACTACTACTAATAATAATAATAATAATAATAATAATAATGATGATGATGATGATGATGATGATGATGATGATGTTGGAAGGGACCTTGAAGATCATCTAGTCCAACCCCCTGCTGCTCAGCCAGGAAAGCCTACATAATCTCAGACAAATGACTGTTCAGTCTCTTCTTAAAAGGTTCCTGTGTTGGAGCATTCACTGCTTTTGGAGGCAGGTTGTTCCACTGGTTAATTGTTCTAACTGTCAGGAAGTTTCTCCTTAGTTATAGGTTACTTCTTGATTAGTTTCCATCCATTGCTTCTTGTCCTGCCTTTAGGTGCTTTGGAGAATAGCTTGACTCCCTCTTCTTTGTGGCAGCCCCTGAGATATTGGAAGACTGCTATCATGTCCCGCCTCATCCTTCTTTTAATTAAACTAGACATACCCAATTCCAGCAACCGTTCCTTATATGTTTTAGCCTCCAGTCCCTTGATCTTCTTTGTTGCTCTTCTCTGTACTCTTTCTAGAGCCTCAACATCTTTTTTACATCGTGGTGACCAAAACTGGATGCAGTATTCCAAGTGTGGCCTTACCAAGCCATTGTAAAGTGGTATTAATACTTCACATGATCTTGATTCTGTTCCTCTGTTAATGCAGCCTAGCACTGTGTTGGCTTTTTTGGCAGTTGTAGCACACTGCTGCTCATATTTAAGTGATTGTCTGCTAGGTCTCCAAGATCCCTCATCTTTGTAATTACCTTTGGATCCTGTATTAATCTATAATTTATATTTACCAGAAATGAAAAGGTGTGAATAAATTGTATTATCTTCTTCAAAGAGCATTATTTTAATTCAGTACTGGACTGCTTTGAAAGCAGGAGAATGACAATAACATTTTATTTATTTATTTCAGCATTGTTTGCTCCTTCCTATAAAATATATTGAAGCAGTTCTGAACAGATTTAAGGCCAATAATCAAACAATAGCACAAGAAATTTGACTACCAACTGGCTAATACACAAGTTAAATCTGAGCCAGTAATATGATGAAGCTATCAAAAAGGCAAATGCTATCTTGAGATGTATGCACAGTAGAAGTTAAGGCTCCAGGCTAGAAACCAGGAAACTATGGGCTCTAATCCCACCTTACGCATGAAAGCTGGCTAGGTGGCTTTGGACCAATCACTCTCTCTCAGCCCAACTTACCTTACAGGAACAGTGTAGTGAGGAAAATAGGAGGTACAGTTGCTGTTTTGAAACAAGATAAAAATCAATAAATAAATCATGGGAAAAATGTTACAATAGGATGGGACTGGTCAGTCAACTGGACAAGTCAGTTTCCTTAGTAGACTTGGTTATGCATGAAAATAATTCTGTATTTATTTGTTTATTTCAATTTAAGCACTGTCCAACTCCAAATGAGCTTTGGTTGGTTTGTGTTATAGGAAGAAAGATCCAAGTTAATCTTAGAAAAATCTTAATAGTAGCAGAATTCAAGAGTGAAATAAGTACTGAGGTATCATCATTGGTATTCAAGGAAAGCCTACTTAGCCACCTGACAGTAAAGAAAACTTTAATTTGGATCCTGAATTGAACAAAGTGTAGGCTTCATGATCTAAATTATCCTTTCTACATCTATAATCCTATTCTATTTTTGTCTGATCTATTCTACTCTACAAACTAAAGTGGTAATCTACTTGATCTATACAGAATCAAAAGGAAGTGCCATATCACTGCTATCTTCCATCTAGTACATGAGCCAGTAGAAAAATATGACACTGTGGTGCCCTGAACTGGATATAATAAAGTAAGATCTGACCAAAGTGGATAAAGTAGAACTATTAGTTCCTGAGATTTGTACAGTACTTTTTCTGACAGAGCCTAAAAATGTATTTTGCAGCTACATCACATTGCTGACTCAGATACATATTTACTGATTTCTCAGAATTTTGTTTCATAATTACTATTACCAAACTAGATATTTTTTCAAAAAAATTACTGAAGAACAGATGGTAAAGGGCTCAACATTATCGCACCCCATTTGATATCTCTCTCCAGTTTGATGACTTGTTGAGTAACTGATGGTGAACAATCAATTGAAGTTGAAATTGTGCACTTCTCTCAGAGCAGCCAAATTATTGAGTAAAAACTTTGAGTCAGTTATGCATTCACTTAAATCAGGGGTGTCAAACTCACAACATCACGTGATGTGTCACAATGTATCGTGACTTTTTTGCCATTGCCAGCAATGGGGTGGGCACGATTTTGCTATGATGCATCCAGCCAGCAGGCTGGCGGTTTGACACCCCTGACTTACATGGTCCACATTTCACTTGCTTACTAATCAGAATGTCTTAGGAACTTTCTCAAATGTTTGCTGAATCATGATACTGTATAGCACATGGTGACAATTTTCTAAAGATGTCATCTGATCAAAATGAGATATGTCTGATGCTGATCCCTGGTAATTCATATATTGTTTTAAAGTTGTTATAAACACGGCTTTTTTTCTCATAGAATGCTCAGAACAGAGTTCCAGCACCTATTTTGGATGGAACCTTGTAGGGTAGGCAAGGCTGGTTGTATGACATGTGTGAGTTCCGGCACCTTTTTCTTTTTACAAAAAAAAGCACTAGCTATAAATAAATCTTTTTAAGAAGAATTCTCCTCAGACTCCTTGTCATGGTGTTAGGATTTTTTTAAATATTGTACAGGCACAAAGACTATTTCTTTTTCTCCCACAAGACTGTTTTATTGTACTAAATTAAACCCTTAGCTTATTTTACTATCTTCCTATTACTATAAGTTTACAACTATTCTGTTCTTAAATTTCTATCTCTTGGTCCTATTCCTAAGTGTATAATCTTAATTATTTTTTAGCTCTTCATTTTCTAAATTTTTGCCTTTTCCCCAGGACTTTAGCTCTTGTAGTTTTTTGCACTTGTGTCAGAAGCACTGAGGTGCTTCTGGGTTGAAAGGATTAGCCAGTGACATTACCATTGCCCAGGAGACGTCCAATTGGGTGCTCCTTTCATGTTCCCAGCAGGAAGGATGAGAGCTCTTGTAGTCAATCTCAGTTTATTTGAACGTGAAAGTTCACTCTTTTATAGATTTACTAATGATTTTTTTCCCCTCTTCCTTACGGTCTTTTGTTCCTGGAGCAGGCTTGTAGAGCTCTGCATCTGGGTTGCTATAGGCAATGTTCATGGTTTGGTTTGCAGACTTTCTTAGTTTTAGTTTTGGTCAGACTTTCTTCCCCAGGTTTTCAGCTCAAGCTCTCAATTGTCTTGCAGCTCCAAGAACTGAAATTTTCTCCTGCTGTCAGAAGAGTACTGCTGAGAGTCTTGCCTCTTTTCCGAGTATCTGCTGTCTTCCAGTCATAACTCCTTTCTTAACACTGCCACCTACTAGTATATATTTGCTTTCAGTTCCCTTTTCATAAAAGGAGAATTTATAAAACAAATTCTCCAATGAAGAAAAGAGTTTGGCTGTTTTAACTCTCTTTCACAGGTAGCACCAAAACTCTGGATCCCAGGAGGAAAATGCTTTTTCACTCTTCTACACAGAATGAATAGTTTGTCCTTTCCTAGATCCTCCCTCCATTTCTTTTTGGAAACAGGGACATTTATTCTCATCTGATACTTGACAGACATGTTTGCTTTACAATGTTGCATTTACAGATTGCAGTTCCAGGAAGGCTAACCAACATGGCACTCTATTTAGTCATACTAGATGATATCTAAACCATACTAGACAACTCATTGGGTCATTGTTTCAATTGTGTCATTGTTTCAGAGATATAGTATTTGCTTACTTAAACAATCAACATAATAACCATGGATGAGGAAAAAAAGCAATGAGACTGAGAACAATTTTTGACTTCCTGTTGGCTTCTCCATTGACTTTGCTTGCTTGGATGAAAGTCAGTAGAGAAGCTGGTCTTGTTCATTCACACATCTTCCTCCAGTCCATCTGTGCTATACCATCATGTTCCCTCACCAACCTGTGCAAAACCCTCAAGCACACTCCCCAGCGAGCAATCTTGTGTACCCTCCCTAACCTGTGCTAGTGGTCTCACACACCCATGTGTATCCTCCTCCACTCAGAAACAATCACCTACCTTCCTACTAGCCTTGGACTTACAACTTCCGATTTGCTTCCTCCCTGACTTTGTTTGCAGGAAGCTATCAGGGAGTGTCATCAATCACAACTGAGTTTAGACTTCCTTTTGGCTTCCCTATTGATTTGTGGAAAGCTCTCAGGGACCATTGGAAATAATGATCATATAACCATGTCAGACTGCAGCACTTCATGGTGTGTCAGCATGTGGCACTGAAGTAACCATAACATTTCCAAATTTTAATCCCACAGATCCTGGATTTTGGAAATATTCTGTAAATTAGCTCACATGAGGTATCTTAGTTCAATAATTGTTTCCCTATGGTGCACCATTTTGTCCAATTGAAGTTACAGACATAAGAGTTTTAGCACTATATAGATGAAAGATATCAGATATCTTGATATTTTGCAGTGAAACCTGGGAGGCATTTGGACTAATTGCTATAGTAATTTACCCTGCTAAATATTGAGAGCTAGTATAATTACACTAGGGATGCGGTGGCTCAGTGGGTTAGGATGCTGAGCTTGTCGATCAGATGGTCGGCAGTTTGGCGGGTCGAATCCCAAGTGCCGCGTAACAGAGTGAGTGCCTGTTACTCATCCCAGCTTCTGTCAACCTAGCAGTTTGAAAGCACGTAAAAATGCAAGTAGAAAAATAGGGACCACTACGGTGGGAAGGTAACAGCGTTCTGTGCACCTTTGGCATCTAGTCATGCGGGCCACATGACCACGGAGACGTCCTCGGACAAGTGCTGGCTCTTCGGCTTTGAAACAGAGATGAGCACAGGCTCCTAGAGTTGGAAACAACTAGCATGCATGTACAGCAGAACCTTTACCTTTACCTTTATAATTACACTACAGCTGAACACACTTGTGTTTTAATAAATAAGTATATGAGGCTAAATACTTAAGCAAAGTATATATGAACATCTAGTATAATATCTGCTTCCACCATTACAAACAAAATCACTAGATTGAATATTACAATAATAAATAAAGTGAGGAAGAGATAACTTGTCTCTCCCCCAAAATCATCCCCCAATCTAACATACAAAAATATTTTGCCTTGGGAGTATGAACTGGGATTTTACAGATTTGTAAGGGCAGAGGACATATATGTACTGTAATTTCATGATTCCATAGCTTCAATTAATATAATGATGAAATTTATATATTTTTCATATTACCATTAATTAACATATGTCCCTAGTGAAATATGAAAATAAAGATGGAATAAAGTTAGTACAGTATAATTCAAGGAAGAGGTTTCATAGGTTCACTTTCTCAATAAGATGTTTTATTTCAGTGGGAAATAAATAAATTATTTTTTATTCTCTATTGGTATTAATGAAACTTATAATTGCTTTACTTTATATAAACTGTGCTTTATATTTTGTGTTATTTGAATTTCTATGGTTAGTTATTAATACATTTTATATAAATATAAAAAATAGCAATTACCATGAATAGTGCAATTCATATATGAAGCTTAAATCATAACTACACCACTATGATACATTGGGTCATCCTTCCAAAGATATTTCTTTACTGCTTTGGTTTTAAAATTAAAGAAGAAAATAGCAGTTTAATAAAGAGGATACATATATATTAAGACAAATATAGATGCTTTTGTTTACAAATGATGTTTTCTTTGACAACATTTGTGGTGGAATCTGCTGTTTTTTAAGAATGTGTTAATGTTTTCACTTCTTTTTCTTTGGCTTAACACAATATACAGCTGTCCTTGCTGTATTACCAATTTCTCCAGATAAATCACACATTCTCCATGGTTTCTCCTTGAGCTTTATGTATAGTTAAAACAAAGCATGACTATATTGAGAACTATGTCTACTGAAGAGGAGCATCGTCATCTGATAAATTGAGCATAATTCTTGGAATCATGGCAATGTCATTTTTGAATGTAACTGTTGATCTTTGCTACAATGAGACTTTTGTGGAGTTCCTACATAATCACCCATGTTCTTTTGCAAAGCCTTGGAAGATCCAAGTTCCACATTAAAATGATGGAAGATCCTATCTTCATTTCCAGTTTATGTGGTGGCAATCCAGTTCTGTGGAAAAGGAATTCTTTTAGAAAATTAATAGTATTAACTATTAGCTGACAGAATTGAAGGAACAATGTTATTTCATCATTCCAGGGGAGCATCTAATACATGTGAATTGATTGTACTTATCATTTCATTGCAGAAAGTGAAGAGGAACTAAAGAGCCTCTTGTTGCGAGTGAAGAAGGAGAGTGCAAAACTTGGGTTGAAACTAAACATTAAGAAAACCAAGATCATGGCATCCGGCCCTCTCAATTCCTGGCAAATAGATGGGGAAGAAATGGAGGTAGTGACAGATTTTATTTTCCTGGGCTCCAAGATCACTGCAGATGGGGACTGTAGCCAAGAAATTAAAAGATGCTTGCTCCTGGGGAGGAAAGCCATGGCAAATCTAGACAGCACACTAAAAAGCAGAGACATCACCCTGTCAACAAAAGTGTGTATAGTCAAGGCTATGGTCTTCCCAGTTGCAATGTATGGCAGTGAAAGCTGGACCATAAGAAAGGCTGAGCGCCAAAGAATTGAAGCCTTTGAACTATGGTGCTGGAGAAGACTCCTGCAAGTTCCTTGGACTGCAAGGCGATCAAACCGGTCAGTCCTAGAGGAGATCAACCCTGACTGCTCTTTAGAAGGCCAGATCCTGAAGCTAAAACTCAAATACTTTGGCCACCTAATGAGAAGGAAGGACTCACTGGAGAAGAGCCTAATGCTGGGAAAGATTGAGGGCAATAGAAGAAGGGGACGACAGAGAATGAGGTGGCTGGATGGAGTCACTGAAGCAGTAGGTGTGAGCTTAAATGGACTCCAGAAGATGGTAGAGGACAGGAAGACCTGGAGGAACATTGTCCATAGGGTCGCGATGGGTCGGACACAACTTCGCAACTAACAACAACAACAACAATCATTTCATTGAGGGAACCAAGAGGACAGTTTTGGAGGCTTGTTAAAGATGCCTACTGTTTAGTAGATGAAATCTATCCATTCTCTCATAATTCTTGCAAGCAGAACCATATCTTCAGGTAATTCTATTTCATAATTTTGATTTTTTGGTGGAAATCTTCAGACATTACATTCTTGAACTGGTTCCACAGTTGTGGATTGTTGATTGCTTCATTGCTCTGGGGACCCAGATTGTTGGGGGCAATTAAGCTGACTTTGTAATAATGCCGCTTGGGGGTGTGTGTGAAAGCCCTAATAAGCAGACATATACATAGAATGAAGGCTACTGCTAAGCTTGTAAGCCGCCCTGAGTCTTTGGAGAAGGGCGGGATATAAATGGAATTAAAATAAAAAAAAAAACAAAAAAACCTTGTTCTTCTTTCAGCATCTTCCATACAATTGTCTCTCTCTGCAAATGTCTTTGAATTAGAATATTTTCTAATAAGAATATTTTCATTATGTGTCTTCAATGATTCAAAAAATACTAGCCCTATTATGTGATGAAGAAACAGTCCTAAGTAGTAAAGGTCATTACCTTGTGGAGAGATTGTGTACACTCAGCCCAGAACATTGGCTTCAAAAATTCTGGAGAGCTTCTCCAGTCTTTTCCCAATCTTCCTTCTTTTCCACCACTTTTTAGTCCAAAAGTAGAATATTTGAACATCCACATACAGTAGTATAGTGCTTTTATTTTGATCATCAGAAGACATTTTGTACATCAATTTAAAGACTGTTGTTAAGCTGAAAGGTTGGGAAGTTGAAAAGTAGTAAGAAAGTAATTTTTAATAAGCTTGCACAGCATTCAGTAGCACATTTTGACATTTAGATTTCTAACAGCTTTCCCTTTACCAACATGATAATTGGAGGTATCACAGGGAAAAAAAATCTACCAACCTTTTTGTTTTTGAATGTCTAAATGGCATGAGTGGTAAAGTGGATTTCGCTTAATCATATTGGACAGCAGTAAATAGAATTTAGTGCTACCCATTTTTCTTGACTAGCAAAGTTTCTAAAAACTAATAGAATTTGGAAAGTAGCAGAAAAATCACTTTATGAAAAATGTTTTTATTTAAATGCTAAACTAATCAACAAAAGAAAAGTACATATAAAAAGGTAAAGGTTCCCCCGCACTTGCGTGCTAGTCGTTTCCGACTCTAGGGGCCGGTGCTCATCTCCGTTTCAAAGCCGAAGAGCCAGCGCTTGTCCGAGGATGTCTACGTGGTCATGTGGCCGGCATGACTAGATGCCAAAGGAACACAGAACGCTGTTACCTTCCCACCGTAGTGGTCCCTATTTTTCTACTTGCATTTTTACGTGCTTTCGAACTGCTAGGTTGGCAGAAGCTGGGACGAGTAACAGGCACTCACTCTGTTACGTGGCACTCGGGATTCGACCCGCCAAACTGCCGACCTTCTGATCAACAAGCTCAGCATCCTAACCCACTGAGCCACCGCGTCCCTAAAGTACATATACAACACCATTAATAAAGCACTGCACGGATACCATGCACTTTCCAACCTAACTTGGTCAATATTTATTTTTTGTGATGGAATGTGATAGACTGGAGTCCCAGGAGGGAGGGCACATTCCAAAGGAATAAGAGGCAATTCAGTCCAGATATTTTGTGGGAGAGAAAGAGGATAAGACTTTTTAATAGTTCTCAGAGCATATATTTGTTGGAGTCTTCTCCAATAGCAAAATTCAAATGTATCAATATTCTTCCTATCCTGCTTCTTCAAAATCTAACTTTCATTTTCAGGGAATACTTGAACGATTCTGATCTTTGCAGATATAGACACATCTTGCCATTTAAATATTTTTCCCAAAGCCTTCATGACTGCTCTATCAAGTGCTCTGCAAATGTAGGAAGATTGTAAGAAGATTTAACTCTTTCTAATGCTGAGAAATGTGGAAGGAAAGAGATGAAGAGGATAACAGCAGAAAAACAGCCTTAAAAAAGTTATAGTGAGGATGAGTGCATCATTGCGGTGTAATGCTGAAGCAAGCAGTAGGTTGAACCAAAGCCAAAACAAGATTTTGAGACCTATTTTTCTGTCAATATCTTTTTCTCCCTAACATCTTGTTTTGCTCTCATTATATTACTTTCTATTTCTCTCCCTCTTCAAGAAGTACAGTAGACTGCCAGAAAGAAAGAAGACTGTTCTTGAATAGAAGTCTGAACTTAATGGTTTCAAAGGTTTTTGTATTTAGCTGAGAGTTGCTTAGAGCTATATATTGCTTAGCCTTGATAAAGGAAATCATTTGTTTCCTTACTGCAATTTGATTTTCTTTTATTCATCCCTGAAGTTCAATTTAAAGTTTATTTGTATCTTGTACAAAACAAGGAACAAAAGAACACTAAATCATAAATTTTGAAAATAACATTGTGTAACTGTTATGAGAATGATACACAATGATAACATTGTGTAACTGTTATGAGAATGAGGAAAAAAGTTGGAATACTACTCCTCTCTCACTCTTGAAATCATTGGTTGTGTTCACACAATATGCTTAAACAGGTCAGTTAAGGATGTAGAAATTTAGTTTGCTTTCTCCTTCATTCCTACCTTCCTTTCCCAGTGTAAATTCATGTGCAAACTCATGTTCAATTGATTCAATGTTCTGTGGAACCCAGAAAATATATTAATTCAATAATAAGGTTAAATGTGTGAATAAAACCTCTTAGTAGTTTTAGCTTAAGGACTAAGCTGCACAGATGTAGAATGCAGATGTAGTCATCTGATTTTCAAGACTTTTAAAGACATTTGGCATGTATATATTTACTGTATTCCACCTAGGTTTGTCATTTTAGTTTCTCTGAAGAATCCATATAATACTATGACAGTACTCCTGCCAGCCAAATCAGACTATAAAAATGCTATGTGAAAACTCACTTAGTTGTATTGTTCTCCAAGGGCCAAATTAAGTTTTCATATAGCAGTATTAGAGTGAATGAAAATACATAGTAGGAATGTAGTTTACTGTTTTCTAACATTCATCTTTCTTAAAACATGAAAAATTCTAGATGGAATTCTGGGTATTAAAGTAGTAATGCCAAACTCTTTGATATTACCTCACAGTCATTCACTATTTCAGTTTGTTTTGATATGTCATTTAATTTTAATCATTATTACTCTGGAAAAGGATGGTTTGGGAACAATTTTTATTAATAACAAAATCAAGTGAAAACCATAATAGAAGTGTTTCATGATTTTCCTTCTATGGAATAAGAATTAAATCTGCTTTGCTTGACCTCCCATCAAAACAGCAGTGATACCCACGGTGTTCTATCACAAAACAAGAATTGATTTCATTGAACTTTTGAATGCCAGTATGTGACTAGAATAAAAGATTTATTCTGTTGAATTTCTCATAGTTGGCAAAATTATATAGGACTGTTGTCCTACATCTATTTGAACCCTGAATGAACTCTTTTTCCAAGAAATAGCAAGGTCTTATTTTTGCAGAAATCCAAGCTTAAACAGTTCCTTCTTCTCAAATGCTGGGTCAACATTTTACAACATAAATCAGACTACAGTTCCTAGCTAGATTTATCCTCTATTCTACTACTACTTCTCTCTTTTTATTATGATTACAGTCCTTTGCTCATTTGCCTATCAGTCAATCACAGTGAATTTAGTGAAACTTTTGGGAAAGTGGGTAAAATTTTACTGAAGCAGATTTTTCTAGCATATTAAATAAAACTTTTTAATGACATGAGTTGTTCCAATTAGAACAAATTACTAGGAATGTGGGAGAGAGGAGCAATTTATTTTCCAAAGCACCAAAAGGCAAGACAAGAAAAATGGTTGGACACTAACCAAGGAGAGAAGCAATCTAGAATTAAAGAGAAATTTCCTAATGGTGAGTGAAATCACCCAATGGAAAAGCTCGCCTTCAAAAGTTGTAGGTGCTCCATCACTAGAGGCTTTCAAAAAGAGAGTGGACAATGATTTGTCTGAAATGGTATAGGGTTAGGGTTGTTGTTGTTAGTTGCGAAGTCGTGTCTGACCCATAGCGACCCCATGGACAACGTTCTTCCAGGCCTTCCTGTCCTCAGGGTTAGGGTTAGGGTTAAACTAGAAGGAGGTTGGACTAGAAGGAGGTTGGACTATTATTCTATATACTTCTATGTACATGTTTTTAAACAAAAGTTGGATGGCCAATTGTCAGGAATGCTATAATTGCATTTTGTGTTACAAATACTAAGCTGAGATGAGGTTGGTCACGTGCATCCATTCTTCAAAGTTTACAATTTTATGTATAAACTTTTATAAGCTTCCTTTATTTACTTGATTTAAATATCTTTATCAAGACACACAACAACAAAGAGGAACATGGTTTAGGTTCTCCAGTTGGGAAAAAAGGATTCTATTTGAAGTATAAGTTGAAACACAGGATTTGATTTAATGGAAATAAAGTGGTAATGGGTATACTCATATAAAATGGATATTAAGCCTTGGAGAAAATAGCTGTGAAAAAATTTAGACAAAGCTTTCAGGGTATCCAGAAGTAACTAAAATACTTAATCTGAAAGTATGAGTGTATATTGAAGTGACTTTTTTCTTTCCTAAAAATTGAAATACTTCACTGCATCTTAGAGCAAGCACCGTTTCTTTCTTTACAGGAACCACATTGCTTTTCCCCAGAGAAGCTTAAAGACAAAAACTTGTAAGTAAGCTCATTCCTGGTTAATTAACCTCAATTGGGCATGAGAGTTCTGCTTATACAGGAATTAGGCAAATGTGTCTCCTGAATTTCCTTAGTACCATAGATGGGGGAAGATATTAAGTTTTAATTGTTCTGGTTCTATAGGGACCTCTAGAGGCCTAGCTATCTAGAGAAAGCAGTTACAAATGAACTAGGATCCTTATACAAAAATATTTTATATATGGCCATGTGATAAGAAGAAATTTCATTAAGAATTTTCATACTGATATGGCTAAAAGACAAAGTTGGGAATTGGAAAATCCCTTGTTCGGATTCTGCTTCTGCTATGAACTTTAGCAGAAGTTTAAAACAAATCACCAGATGTTATTCCCTTTTGCAACACAGGAGTAATAAAACCTTGATTTGGCCAACAGAATTACTGTAAACATTTCAACTAGATAAGTAAGGGGCATATTTATTATTTTAATACATTATACAGATACTAATCCATGGTGATTTATGAGGAAAGATTAGATTCCTTCAAAGCAGTGGCAGTATTAGTTCAGAATTTCTAATGAAGTATATGAAATAGAAAAGTCTGACATAAAGCAAATTTCTCTGTTGGAAAAATGTCATGTACATTTAGAACAAAAAAGAAGAACACTAAGTCTAGGAAGGTTGTAGTGGGAATCTTCTGGCCATAATGTCCTTTAGATAAAATCAGGATCAATATGGGACATGCTCAGAAGCTTTGTAAGAGACCACTTTTGGTTAGCGCTACAAAATATTTGGTCTTTAAGAAGAATTCTGCAGGTTCCAGATCTGTCCAACTTAAAAGCAGTGACTTAATTTAATTAAATTCAAATTATTTCCACATAACATATAATAGTTTACCCATTTTTAAAAAACTACAGTTTTAGTAGGTTTCTGGGGGATGTATTATAGGCTTATGGGAGAGCAGGAAGAAATTCTGGTGTGCAGGTATCCACCTTTGAACTAAATAAATTCATTTGTCACATTGTGATATAAGATTAGTTTTCAATATTACTCATGACAATGGGTACCTTAGTTCTTTCAACGAAATTAACTAGTAATTTATCTTCACCTAATTATACCTCTAGTGGATATTTATTTGAATTGTACCTCAATCTTGTAGGATAAACTTGATAAACCTACATTAAACTGTATACATAAATTTATTAAGCATTTGTTTTCAAGGTAACTTTATTCTCTGGTCTTCCCTTGTAGAATACAGACACCAATTTCACATTCTTTTTTAGAATGTTTTCAACTGGACTTCACTATATCATATCCCATGAAATCCTATGACACTATTTTGACACAGCAACATTATTTAAAGAGACATTTATTGAGATTAATTTTCATTTTAGTTTAATTTAGCATTCAGAGGAACATCTCCATAGGTATACAAGGACATTGTTTAGTCGATGTTATTACATAATCTACATAAATTTGCATAAAGTAATTAAGCAAGGCTTGTGAATAACAAGTAATTATTGTATGTGGTCTGTCATGTAATCTCAGCTGACAAAACCTATATAAATTTTTCATTGCTATTGAAAGGTCATAAAGAAACTGAAACTTTATTCTGGGGTCTCCTTCCAGAACACAAGTATTTACAAAGACCATGAGGATATATGAGGATGGTGGTCTTTCAAATTTGTAACATTTTATTAGATTATAGAATAAAATACATAATACAAAATCAAATAGTACAACATAGTGGGGAAGGAAAAGGGAAAGAAAAGTGAGGGGGAGAAGGGAAAAATAAAAGGTATTGACTTCCAACTTCCTCGTTGCAGTAGAATGAAGCATAAACATCGAACCTCAACTTTTTATTTTTTCATAATGGTATAAGCTAGCCATTTCTATAACAACAATTCAGTCTAATCAGTAAAACCTAAAATCAAAGTTTCATTTTTTTTTCACCTCAAGCACAAAATCCAGAAACAATCTCCATGTAGAAGCAAAAGTACTTATATTTTTTTTCTTTAATCAAAACAGTCAATTTAGCCATCTCTGCAAATTTCATCAGCTTTTGTAGCCATTTGTACATAGTGGGAATCAAAATGTCCTTCCATTTTTGTGCATACAATAGACTTGTTGCCGTCAACATATAAGATCAAAGTTCCATTTTTTCCCAAGTCTTTTTCCATTAAGCTCAGAAGAAAAGTTCTGGTGTTTCATCTTTATCTTTACTTTAATAATTTTCTGTATTAGGATATGAATCCTGCTCCAATATTTCTTTGCTATATTGATGTCCGCCATAAGTGATAAAAGGTCCCTTCTTTACACTTACATTTCCAAAATTCATTTGAAATACCTTGATACGTTCTAGATAACTTATGTGGTGTTAAATACCAGCCGTACATCATCTTATTTTTTTTAAAAATTATAATTTAATATGAATTTTTTGTCCACATATTCTCCCATAGTTCCAGCATCACATTATATCCAAAGTACCTTGCCCACTGAATCATACAATGTTTTACACATTCACTTTCCAAATTAAATTTCAATAACATTTTGTAAACCTTACAGATAATATGTTCAGCACTACCACACAATAAGATTTCCAATTCATTTTTAACAAAGCCAAAACCATAACTCTTTTTATCTAGTTTGAATCTTTCTGTCAGTTGTTGATATGAAACCAATAACAAACATAGCCCTCTGATTCTAACTCTTCCCTAGACTCAAGGGTAGGGTCACTGGAGTTGAAAAGTATTATTTTACCATAAGTCCACCAGACTTCTTTTGCCACCATTTCTTTTCTCAAAAAAGCTTCCTGGTGGGACACCCAAAGAGGCAACTTTGTGGAGAATCTTGTTTTGTTTTTATTCCAAACTCTTAGTATGGCATGTCTAACAAAGTGATTGTTAAAATCAACATTAACTTTAACTTTATCATACCATAAACAACCATGCCATCCAGACCCTCCAAATCAAGTAGCCTCTTATTCTGGAGGTTTACCCACTCTTTTAGCCAGGCCAGACAGCATGTGTCAAAGTACATTTTCAAATCTGGTAAATCAAACCCCCTCTTTCCTTAGCATCTTGCAATAGCTTATATCTAATTCTTGGTGTGTTTTTTCCTTTGCCATATGAACTTTGAAATATCCCTTTGCCATTGTTTAAATGGAACATCAGTTGCAAGTATTGGTAATGTCTGAAACAGAAAAAGCATCTTTGGTAAAACATTCATTTTAATTACAGAGATTCTGCCCAATAGTGATAAATGCAGTTTTTAAGTCCTTTTTAATATCACTCCAAAGAGGCACATAGTTGTTCTGAAACAATTTTATATCTGTATTTGCCAACATAACCCTCAAATATTTCATCTTTTTCTCAACCTTAAAACCAAACTTTTTAATAAATATAACATTATTCTGAGATGACATATTCTTAGTCAGCATTTTTGTTTTCTGTTTATTTATTTTAAAACCCGCTAAAGCCCCAAACTCATTTAACTTCCTCATCAAATATTCTATATTATTTTTTGGATCTTGCAGGAATATAACCAGATCATCAGTAAATGTCCTCAATTTTTAAGCTTCATTCTTGATGCATACACCAATTATTTGCTCACCTTTCTTAATATCTCTATTCAAAACTTCCAACACCAAGATAAACAGCAGAGGAGACAAGAGACATCCTTAGGATATACGGGAATGGTGGTGAATATAACCTGCAGTAGAAGGAGACAATATTATAGCTAATTTCAGGTACAACAGAAGCAATTCTTTAATAATAATAGAGTCATTTCCAACAAACAAACAAACAAGATAAACAGGATAAATCAGTCCTTGGGAAAAGATGTTGGATGGTGTAAAATAAGATGTAGTCCTTTAAAGCCATCACATAGAAAGAGGTACCATGGACAGAGGATGTTTCCCTCTGTTCTTTTGAAATTCATAATTCCCTTTGCTGCCAGACTTTGATTAGGATACTTTTGCACAAATCTATGAATGGAATGTTTAATTTACTTAGCTTAATGTTACTTTTAGTGAACAATACAAGTTGTAATTGTTTCATTGTATCTTAGTCTGCAGAAAAAAAAGGGCAGGGGCAAAAAAACCACTGGACCCTGAACTAGTGGCTACAGAACTCCAAAACACACATCTCTTCCCACACCTGGGTCACCATAGCAACTTTATTGTGAACTTTGCCATGCTGTTGCTGGGAGGAAAGCTCAAACGGAAGAGAAAGAAGGCGGCACAGTTGCCTGCAATTTTGTTCAAGGAGTCTGTCCTTCCACAAAGCTCCATCATAACTAACGACAGTAAATTCCCAAATTCAAATGGCCTCCAAACCTGAAGCAATTCAGTCTCAAATAAAGTTTTTATTCTCCTCCAAGTCCCACTGTCTCCACTGAGACAGAACATCAACAGTATCAATAGCATGGTTTACTTCAGGGGTGGTGATATATGACTCTTAATGTGTCAGTACTTAGTCATTAGTACTAGTACTTAGTAAGCAATTAGTCATTAAGTGAGGACTATTGTATTAATATTTGGAGAGACAGACATACAGAGACAGACAGAAAGTAAAAGAGAGAATCTACTATGTTTTAGATTATACTTACCTTTTTCTCCATTCAAGCAAAACTTTGCTTAGGGATCAAGAAACAAAATATTTGGTAATCTATTACTTTTACTGCAATGAATTAATTAAGTAGTTGTGAGACTTTAATCTGTGGGTTTTGCTTTACTGCTTTACTAGATATTGCATTGTTAGGAACCCATCTTTTAGGTTTTTTTCTCATTTTTTATTATTTAATTTTTTTATTTTTTATTAAAAAGTTTTACAAAATTTTTTTTACACTACATATCCCCAAAACCCACCTGCTCCAAACCACCCCCCTTCCCCTCCCCCACTTCCCAGAGCTGAATACAGGGTTATAGATATAATAATCATATTCTAACTAATATTATCCATTATAAAATTAACCAAATTCATAATGTGCTTTAACTTCCCTTTAACATAGATACATTCAAATTATTAAAAACATAATAATAATAACTTAAACAAAAATATAATCAATACTAATACTAAAATTAATAACAATCTAAAATCTACTCATAAGCTAAATGGAACTTTTTAGTCCCATATTTATTCTGAATATAATCTATCCATCTCCTCCAAACTGAAATATATCTTTCTTGCGAGTGATCCTTCAAATAAGCAGAAATCTTAGACATTTCTGCAAGATTTGATACCTTAAGTACCCATTCTTCTATAGTAGGCAAACTATCCTTCTTCCAATATTGTCCCACCAGTAACCGTGCTGCTGTTATCAAGTTCAAATTAATTTCTTTAGTATCACAATCTACAACAATACCCAATAAAAACAATTGTGGAGAAAACTTTATCTTTCTCTATTTTTTATTATTAATATGAGATAGTGCAAACTAAGGTACCAACTCAGGTGTAACCTTTTTACCCAAAGATTGGACAGAAGGTCTGATGGCCTGAAGGATTGTAACTTTGGTTTAGGCTGTGGCAGAGCTCTCAAAGCTAAGGCCTCTGACTTTTGCCCTACTTCCCCTTAGCTTGCAAGCTAGCAAGTAAGTAGCTGTGCTAAGCCATTAGTATTTTTATCTTGACCCAGACATATGCATCCTGTTGTTCTCTTCTTCGGCTGACATTTATCACATGTATACTCCCTTTTGCTGACAACGCCTTTTCTTCTGTTCTAGGCATATTTCACTTCTCTATATGATGTTACTTACATTACCATATATTATTCCTCCCTTTGTAACGCCTATAATATGATGTATGAATATCAGATGAATGTAACTGTATAAATGTATGTTGATTTGAACCTTTCGGGGTTCAGACGCTTTCATGCTAAGTGCAGTCTGAACCTGCGCAAATAAACTTCCTACATTGAAGAGCTTGGCCTGGTCTCTGTCAATTTTTCTATTTCAAATGGCGACCGCGGCAGGATTATAGGTCAAGGCAATATTTTGCTGAGGGCCGTTCAACCCCTCGGGCCCATCGGGCAGTCACTCCTGAACATTCTCCAGGTGCCACGGGGGATCCAGCCTCTGGGAGACAGCAGTGACAGCTCTTTGGTACCGACGGTGCTCTGATCGAGTCCAAGAACCCTGCAGTGTAGGAACGGTGGTCTGAACAATTCCTGGCCAGGATGGGGAAGTGGACAATGCGTTTCAGGCGAGTATCTGTTAAACTCTGGTGTGCCTGTCTCATTTGAAGACAGAAGAGGGGGACTGATCACCCTCCTGGACTCAGGACAATGTCGTCCCTAAAGCAGTCCGGGTTCGGTTGTGTGGGAGGTTAAGCCATTGCAATTCCTATTGGTGACCATTGGAACATCCGGCACCGTAGGTCAGTGGCAGTGTATTAGTATGGGGGGGATCAGAGTGTGCCCAACACACCGTTGGCATGCATGTTAAAAGGATTTGATGATTATTTTAGTGATCCTAAATATCCAAAGGGGAATAGGATTCAATTGAAATTTCTGTGTGAACAAGCATGGCCTCCACAAGGTTCTTTTAGACGTGAGACTGTGGATGCATTATGAGGAATCCTAGCTGGGGATTGTGGGTTCGAGTCCCATCTGGGTCCTAGCTGGGGATGATAAGAAATATGGTGACCAGTGCATTGTACATTGACCAGTGGGTGAATGCATTGGATGAGAGAAGTGATGATTTGTTACAGTGTCAGGCAGAAATGGTTCGTCTTTGTGTTGCCAGACCTATGGGAAAGAAGTTGAGTGTTGTGTTTAAATGGTTTAAGGATATAAACATATCTGAAACTAAAGTGTCAGATGCTAAGAAAGAAGTGTTATTTGAAGAAGAGGAAGTGATTCTCAGACCCCCTCCCTGTGTGCCTCAACCACCCCCTTTGCCTCCACCAGCAGCTGCGGCTGCAGCGTCTGGAGAGGCACAGCCTGTAGTGAGAAGAAAGTTTAAAGGAAAAGTGCCGATGGCTCCCAAGGATGAGAAGGAGAGCTCAGTAGCTGAAAGTGGTGAACCAAGTGAAGGTGAGGAGCATGAAAGGGAGGAAAAGTTAGCAGCTGGGGTAGTAGCTGCAAAGTGGGAGTTTTTGGCTCCCTTAAGACAAA
This sequence comes from Vipera berus, assembly GCF_964194415.1. Classification (NCBI taxonomy): domain Eukaryota; kingdom Metazoa; phylum Chordata; class Lepidosauria; order Squamata; family Viperidae; genus Vipera; species Vipera berus. The sequence continues at coordinate 38,420,210 of NC_138203.1, read as the reverse complement.
CTGACTGACTTAGGGAGCAGATGAAAGTCCAGAAGGGTTTTTGTGAAGATTGCTTGAATATGTGTGAATGTTGAATGAGAGGTGCATAGCACAAAGTTATGATGATATTAGAAAGAAGTTGCAGAGGTTGGAAGGTGCTTTGGGGAAGAATACCAGTGAATTATTGGAGGAAGCATGAAAAGTGTAGGGACAAAGTAAAAAAAAAAAGAAAATGCCCGAGGCGAGAGATACGAGGACTAGACTGGAGGGGAAGACCTGGGTTAGGGTGAGGCAGGTCTGTTAGGATAATGCCTCCCAGGTTCCCCTACAGGGGACGAGGGGCAAGAGGAAATCAAGGGAATGAAGGGGGAAGAGACAGTGTGCGTGACATTGAAGGAATTGGGTTGGCAGGAAAAAGTTGGACTGACTGACGGGGACCAGGCTTGGAGAAGACCCGCCCCCTGAGCTCTTGGTTACAATGAATGTTGGGGGTCATCAGGCAACGTTTTTGGTAGACACAGGAGCTGGGCGATCTGTTGTAAATAGTCCAGTATCGGCACCTGGACCACATAAAATACAGGTCCAAGGGGTGTCAGGACAAGTATTGGGAAGACAGGTCCTGACACCAGTAACATGTCTGTTTAATGGGACTCAGATCCAACATGAGTTTCTCTATATTCCTGAATGCCCCTCCCCCATGTCCCTGTGTATCACCCTGTGCCTCAAGCCCCACCACCAGTGGTTCCAGTCCAGCAGCCAGTGGTGGGTCCAGTTCAACCCGCAGATGTTGATAATGACACTAATCGAGTTCCAGGGATAGGAGCCCAAGGAACTCAACGAGAAATCCTATTAAAAGCACTAGAGAATTTTGTTCAAAATATCGAAGTTTTTGTAAATTGGCTATGTCAAGTACTAACCATATATGTTAATAAAGGAAATTTATGTGCCTGATGGATCCTAGACAATATATAGTCCAATTTTGTTAGAGGAGTGTGGAGGTAGTGTCTTGTCTGTGTATCTGTATTGTGTCTAGTAATAAAATAAAAAGGCCTTATTATTAAAAGAAAGAAAAGACAACAACCAACAAACAAGGGAGCTCATTGGCTTCTGAACAGCTCCTTGTAATTATAATATCAGTTATTGATTTGTCAGAAGAAAGTATGAAATGAAATATCTGTATGTGAAATTGTTTATGCAAGCAGTTTGAATGGAAGTGAATGTATGGATATGCTAATTCTCTGTGGGTGAGAGAGAGTTTCACCCCTACCACAGACTGTGAAGGAAGCAATAGACTGCAGAATTTCTTTTGTTTGTTTATTAAGAAGTAAAAAGAACAATATAAGCGTTTGCATGAAAAGTTTCATGAAAGATGTGTGAGAGGATTCATAGAAATATAGAAAAAGAGGAAACTATTTTGTTAGTGGTGAGATTTTTGTGTAATTCTTTTCCTGTCTCCTCACCCTTGCTAATTGTGTTGCTTTAAGAGCGAGAAGGACAGACAGGAAAAGGGGGGGTCTAATCTTTTTAACTATTTTTTCCGGTGTAGAATTCTGGTTTGAGGAAGCTGGGATGCATGTGAAGTTTAATGTTTTAACCTACTTAATGGAAATTTGTTTTCATCTGAATGGAATCTGATTAAATTGGAATTTGACTAAATTTATATTAAGAGCGAAGAGTTGGTATTAGACTTTGATACAAAACTATTTCAGTAACTCGGAGTATCTTATTAATCTTGTTTATTTTATTTATTTTTCTGGAGTTGCTTTTTGTTGTTGTCATTTTATTTTTTTATTGTTTTTATGCCTGTGTGTGGGACACACCGATAGAAAATAATATCTAGGGGAATTGAAGAAATTGTACTTCAACCCTTGAGAAAAGTTTGGGGATTATATATGTGAGCTGTGCTGTTTGATTAGAAAAAGGTTGTATTGAAAACTGTTAAAAAAGCAGCTTTAACAGAGTTTGGTGAGCGCTCCTTTGTTGGCTTTTCACTAGGTAATTTGTTTGTAAATGTAGTCAACGAAATGGCATGGAGGAGGTTTTGACCCAGAAGTGGGAAAAAGAGGCAGCCAGTAGTATTTTTGTCTAACATTGACATTTGGGGAAGTCTTGGTGGTTAGCATTTTTTTTAATTAAGTGTGGTTAATTTTAAATGGACTCCAGAAGATGGTAGAGGACAGGAAAGCCTGGAGGAACGTTGTCCATAGGGTCGCGATGGGTCGGACACAACTTTGCAACTAACAACAACAACAATTTTGTATCAGAAAGACGAAAAGAGGTAACCGCTTGTTCATACCAAAGTGGTTGGGAAAACAAAAAGGACATAATGAAGGTGTGATAGTAGATGGGGAGGGAGAAAATGTGAGTGGAAGTTGGGAGAATTTCCCTCCCTTGGTCAGCATTAACCTGTGAATTTTATGCCGTTCAGCAAGTGCTGAAGTTGTTAATGAGGGCAAAGGAGAATATGCTTATGGAGTCTTCAATAGTTTTGGAGAAGAAAAATGTAGAGGACTGATTAATAACTAAGGGAAACAGTTGGCTCATGTAAAAAAGACAGAAGTTGGGCCAGAGTGACAGAAGGGCGATGAAGGAATGGATAATAGAAGGAAGGTTGCTTTTAAGTTGGTTTGCACAGACTTGTGAATTACATGCATTACTGCTATTAATGGGGTCAGCACAAACGTGTGCACTGTATGCCTTAAAACACGTCCTAGAATGTTGAAGGAACAAGAATGTACAATAAGAAATATGGGAGGAGAGACAAATAGGCAGTAGCAGAAAGTGTGCAGTGAATGTTGCCAGATGGGAGGCAGAAGTTGAATACAGCAATGTGGATACTCATGGTAACTAGGGAAACAATGAGAGGAAATGGAGGAAATTTGAAGTTTCAGGAATATGGGCAGAAAATAACCCTCCCGGATTTGCAACTCATCACCTTCCGATAATGATGGAGGTGAAGCCTTTAGTGATGCCAATTCATATTCGTCAGCACCCATGCTCTAATGAAGCCACCGCTGCGATATATGAAAGCATTCAAAAATATCTTAAAGCAGGGATTTTGGTGCCTGTTCATTTTGGCTTGATTCCGCCGACTGCTAGGTGATTCTCAGTAATAGACTTAAAGGATGTCTTTTTCATGATCCCAATCCACAAGGTTAGTCAGATCTTGAATGCTATGTGCCATGTCAGCAGGGGGATATTATTTTGCAATTTGTGGACGATGTGTTGGTTACTGGCAACAGCAAAGATGCCTGTTGGAGTAATACTAGGAGTCTCTTGAACTTACTATTAAGATGTGGATACAGAGTATCCAGGAAAAAGGCTCAATTGGTGCAACCGGGGGTGAGGTATTTGGGATATGACATTCAGACGGGGCGCCGGTCTTTAGGTCCTGAGAGAAAGCAAGCAGTTCTTATGTTGGCAGAGCCTCGCACAAAACGACAACTGAGGGGTTTTCTGGGGATGGCAGGCTTCTGCAGGATTTGGATCCCGAATTTTGCTTTCATGGCTGCCCCTTTATGTGCAGCCACTAAAGGTGCTAATGCTGAACCATTGGAATGGGGAAAGGAACAAAATATTAACAAAATTAACAAAATTTTGTTAATATTAAATTACCATTGACTCAGGCCCCCGCATTGGCATTACCGAACTTGCAGAAACCTTTCAATTTATATGTAAGGTAAAGGTAAAGGTAAAGTTTCCCCCGCACATGCGTGCTAGTCGTTTCCGACTCTAGGGGCCGGTGCTCATCTCTGTTTCAAAGCCGAAGAGCCAGCGCTTGTCCGAGGATGTCTCCGTGGTCATGTGGCCGGCATGACTAGACGCCAAAGGCGCACAAAACGCTGTTACCTTCCCACCGTAGTGGTCCCTATTTTTCTACTTGCATTTTTACGTGCTTTCGAACTGCTAGGTTGGCAGAAGCTGGGACGAGTAACAGGCGCTTACTCTGTTACGCGGCACTCGGGGATTCGACCCGCCAAACTGCCGACCTTCCGATCGACAAGCTCAGCGTCCTAACCCACTGAGCCACCGCGTCCTTTAATTTATATGTAGATACTAATTTATATGGAGATACTAGCAAAAACATAGCTCTTGGCGTCCTAACCCAGCAGCTGGGAGTTGGCAACAACCTGTAGCGTATTTATCTAAGCAATTGGATGGAGTTGCTAAAGGGTGGCCTCATTGTGTAAAGGTTCTGGCAGCTATAGTAGAGCTGATACAGGATGGTATAAATTGACATTTTCCAGTCCCATTAATGTGCATACTCCTCACTCTGTACACATCTCTGGATCAGTGGACAGAGATTAGCGAAGTATCGGGCTATTTTAATTGAAAATCCTCAGATCAGGTTGATTGTATTGAATAGGTTGAATCCTGCTACCTTGCTGCCCACAGAGACTGAGGTTGAGCATAATTGCTTGGAAGTGTTGGAAAGTGTGTATTCTAGTAGACCAGACTTGACTGATGTACCTTTGCCTGATGCCATCTCAAATGGGTGGATGCTTTACCTTTGGCTTTAATTGCGATTCGCAGTTCACCCTGTGATTGGTATAAACTATCACCATTTGAGTTAATGTTTGCCCGTCCGCCTAATCTACTAAGAAGAAACCTGATGGGGTGGCCTGATTTGGGACATAAGGGGGTGTGTGTGGACCTTGGAGATGGTACAAGACCTAAATAAAGCAGGTTGAAAAGCTTCACAATTATGTGACTAAGCAAACTCCTCCTAAATTAGAAATATAGTTAACGTTTCCTTTTCAACCTGGAGACAAAGTCTGGGTAAAACATTGGAAGCGGGAACAAATAGAAGGCAGATAATAAGGACTGTATGTTGTTATTATGTTTTCTCCTCTTGCTGTAAAGATTGCAGAATCCAAATCTTGGATCCACTGGACAAGGGTCAAAGCAGCAGATGAACCTGAATGGGTAATGTTTAAAGATCCAGTGGCTCCTGCAAAGTTAATGTTTAAATGAAAATGATATAGGATTTGTTAGTGAAATTGGACTTATTTAAGAAACTTTAGTATATTCACTAAAAGGCTACTCTGCTAGAACCTTACCGGCAATAGGTTCTTCTACGCACAGTAGTGAAGAACCCTTGCTAAGTCACTCTGGAAGCTGACTTTCTACGCACGAGAGAAAAATGGAGAAAAGTTTATTTCTGCTATGGGTGTATTGTGTTGTACCACATGTAACAATGTTTGTATTTACAATTATTGACTTTGGAGTAAGCGAAAGGAAACACTTCAGATTGTTCAATCATTCCTTGTAGGCATTGGGAATTGTAATGGAAATCATCCACTTAGTTTTTATCCTGAATATTGGAATTACAGTTTACCACATCCCTGTCAGTATCCACGGGCGTTTGATAGAATTGCTAAGGATGCTTGTCAAGCCAGGCAACCAGCCACTTTTGAAGCTTGTAAGTATGTGGGTTATGTGTACAGAAAGGGAATGTGTACATAAGCCCCATATAATGGAACACCCCCTCCTCTAATTTTGGAGTGTAGTATCCCAGTATTTTCAGGATATGAAGGCATAAAAATGATCCCTCAGTGAGGCCTAGAACTTGTGTTTTGTGTCTATCGGAGGATGGTTACAGAACACCAATAATGAGGCTGCAGGCTGTTGTGGATTTGGCAGGGCAATGCCTGGATGATGTCTTAAACCTGTTAGCTGAAACTACTGATAAAATCCGGACGGCTGTCTATCAGAACTGATTGGCTTTGGATTACCTATTAGCAAAAGAAGGTGGCGTGTGTGGAAAATTCAATCTTTCAAATTATTGTCTTCAACTTGATAGAACTGGACAAATAATCAAACAATTAACCTCTGAAATGAGGCAACTAACACACAATGCAGATCAAACCTGGAAGGGTTTTAATTTCCAAAAGATTTTCAGTGGATGGTTTCCCAAGCTTCCAGGGTTACGAGCAATTGTGGCTTGCATAGGACTGATGGCTGCAGGATGTGTGTTGATTCCTTGTATTTTGCCTATCTTTATTAAAGCAATTTCCAATAGGTTGTCCTTATTGGCAGAACAAAGGGCCATCGCACAGGTAATGGTGATGTGGGACTTTCACAAGGAACAGCTTGACAAACAGGGTGGCGAATATGTGGCCCTCCTGGTAGATTCAGAAGGGCCACAAAGGGGGGAATATGAGATAGTGCAAACTAAGGTACCAACTCAGGTGTAACCTTTTTACCCAAAGATTGGACAGAAGGTCTGATGGCCTGTAGGATTGTAACTTTGGTTTAGGCTGTGGCAGAGCTCTCAAAGCTAAGGCCTCTGACTTTTGCCCTACTTCCCCTTAGCTTGCAAGCTAGCAAGTAAGTAGCTGTGCTAAGCCGTTAGTATTTTTATCTTGACCCAGACATATGCATCCTGTTGTTCTCTTCTTGGGCTGACATTTATCACATGTATACTCCCTTTTGCTGACAACGCCTTTTCTTCTGTTCTAGGCATATTTCACTTCTCTATATGATGTTACTTACATTACCATATATTCTTCCTCCCTTTGTAACGCCTATAATATGATGTATGAATATCAGATGAATGTAACTGTATAAATATATGTTGATTTGAACCTTTCGGGGTTCAGACTCTTTCATGCTAAGTGCAGTCTGAACCTGCACAAATAAACTTCCTACATTGAAGAGCTTGGCCTGGTCTCTGTTAATTTTTCTATTTCATAATGAATAATACATATCAACTTATTACATAGTTGATTGTAGTGATGAGACAATGGGTGGGGCTTGAATCTCAATGGCATATTTACCATCTTGCTTTTTTAAAAAATTCTTCTCTCCTTTATGCCTGGATTTAATTAATGCATAAGGCATAGGCCAAGTTCTGAGTATGTATTTATCCTGAAAAAGTGGTGCCTGTTTCAGAATTTAAGCAGTATAGAACGATACCTACTTCACAAAAAGTTATATTCAAAATCTAGTTGACAACCATTGCAAAATTTAGATAGATAGAAAGTTAGATAGAAATGCATACCCAATTATGTTGTTAATATAGTATTAACATAGGTCAGACTTATACTGCTTCATATATTCCTACTGAAATGATTCATCTCTCCCATGTTATTGTTGAAGGCACAAGCCAGAAAAAAGAGGTAGCAATAGTAATTGAGTTCTATGAACAAGTCTGCATAGAATTTAAATTCATATTTCAAAGGATAAGCAAAGACATCTGCCTAAATAGATGTCAAGCTTGCATTCCTACATTTTCATTAAAATAATGTAATGTAAGATCTTGTTTTTCTTCTGTCATATTTATTAGGAAATTTGTTTTTGTAAATTCTGTTTAACATGAATCTTTTCCTATACTGTCAGTGGAAAGCTAATAACTTTTTTCAGCAGGAATGAAACAGAAGAGTGAACTTTATTGAATAAAGTGTTCTGCTATGGTGATGGCAAACATCAGTCTGGTAACAGGATTTTTTTTCCTGATTATCAAATCTTATTAAAAGATATAAACTTATGTGCAGAGAGTGGTTAGACTGATGTAGGATTTAAATTGGGGTGAGGTAGGAGGAAAAGCAGGGGGAAAGGAGAAGATGTTGGTTATGCAGATACAGGTTGACTCAGAAATTGTGAGTGCTTCATCAGTTGAGGTTCTCAAGAAGAGATTGGAAACTGTTGCCCGGAATGGTATAAAGTTTCCAATTTGAATAGGGGGTTGAACTAGAAGACCTCAAGGTCCTTTCCAACCCTGTTATTCTGTGTTCTATGTTCTAAGTTACACATAACCTTATTAACAATTGTAATATGTGTTAAAAACCCATTATGTTAAGATTGCCTGAAAACTTTTGCTGTATTTTTTTTTAATTTTAATTCCATTTATATCCCGCCCTTCTCCGAAGACTCAGGGCAGCTTACAAGCTTAGCTTACAAGCTTAGCAGTATGTATTCTCCAAGTGTATAAGTTATTGAAGGAAATCCTAAATAGATACACTTCTGAAATTATATTGAAGGCCATACTTGAATAACTTACATGTTATGTCCCAATAGGAGAAAGTAGCCAATAGTTATCCAAAGCCTTCAAAAGACCCAGTTCACCAAACTTGGAAGAAAAGCAAACAGAAGTATCTGTACATACATTACACAAGTACACAAGTGTTAGAAATGATGCATTCATTTTTCCCCTACAATGAATGTATTCTCTGTTGTGTATGAAAGCATTCTTGTGGGCAATTCTACAAACGATCCAAAGATCAATACAAAGGTTCAGTGTATAACTTATCTATTTCTTAAAAACATGGTGGTATATCTCAGGTATTAGGAAAAGACATTTTATATTTCCTATGACATACTAATTAATTTTTGTCGGGTTAGTGATTCCAAGTCTCCCTGATGATATTTTTATAAGTGACATTAACTTTTATTGATGTATGTGTGGCATCAGTAAATTAAACAGAAAGGAGCAATATTCTTTCGACGGTACAGTTGATTTAAAATAGTTGCCTTTCATTTTAATGCAAATAAAGGTAAAGGTAAAGGTTCCCCCGCACATGCGTGCTAGTCGTTTCCGACTCTAGGGGCCGGTGCTCATCTCCGTTTCAAAGCCGAAGAGCCAGCGCTTGTCCGAGGACATCTCCGTGGTCATGTGGCCGGCATGACTAGACGCCAAAGGCGCACGGAACGCTGTTACCTTCCCACCGTAGTGGTCCCTATTTTTCTACTTGCATTTTTACGTGCTTTCGAACTGCTAGGTTGGCAGAAGCTGGGACGAGTAACAGGCGCTCACTCTGTTACGCGGCACTCGGGATTCGACCCGCCAAACTGCCGACCTTCCGATCGACAAGCTCAGCGTCCTAACCCACTGAGCCACCGCGTCCCTTAGTTAATGCAAATAGAATATTCCAAATATGTGTGAAAATACAGTCACAAACTGCAGTGTGGTTTTTATCCAATGACTAGCTGCATAAAAAAACATTAATGGCCAATTAATGTAGGCCTCAATAAAAGAAAATATATTGCAGTTTGAATTTCTGTTTTCTCTGTTATGCAGATTTATTGTTTTTCATGTAACTATCCTGTCAATGTAATCCTAAAGGATTATGATACATTGTGTTATAACCAAAAGTGATTTATGTGTTTTTCTGTTATATAAAATTTCTACCCTATTGGAATCTAAACTGATTCCCAGTGACTTACAGCAAAGAAAAACACAACCTTGAAAGTCTGATAACAAATTTGAAAGCTTCACTACAGTTCCCTTTTTCTTTCTCTTATACCTGAGAGAATTAACCTTCTTCCTTTCCTGGATTTAATTCATGTTTTTCTACCTGCTGCATTCCTTTTCCAACATTACATCTGTGATTCTCTACAGTTTTCAGCTAGAGTGGGAGGGGGCAGGAAATTCAAATTTAAATTCTCATTCAGTCATGAAGCTCACTAAGTAATTCTGGGCTCTCTCTTGGCCTAACTAACAAAACAAGATTATTGGAAACATAAAAGCAGGAGGGCATGGTATATTAAGCTCTTGGAGAACAGAAATGAAATAAATGCAATAAATAAATCAGAAGATTGATGCTACAGGCTTGTGCGTCAGGGTGATTGTACCACAAATGGAAAGCAACTCAGTCCCTTTAAAAAAATCTTTTTTTTTTTTAAAAAAGGGAATCAGCATAAGGAAATGCAGCACATTTCAACCTTAATCCAAAGCTATATATTTCCAGGTATGTCAGCTACAATCCAGCCACAAATTATTATTATTTATTTGTAATGAAGCAAATAATACCAACCCTTGTTTATTACCATGTTGGGGTCAGATTGGCTTTGGTTTTTCACAAAAAATATTTTTAATTACCATAGTTCATTGTAAATATATAAAAAAAAACTTTTGTAGTATGCTGATTATTACTTTTTTTTAAAAAAAGGAATAAAGATAATGCCTACTATTAAAGGTAGATTATTTATTTATTATTTATTATTATTATTATTTATTAAAGGTAGATTATTTATTTTATTTATTTTATTTTAATTCCATTTATTTATTTATTTATGAATTGCAGAAGAATTTTTTGAAAATATAGGAAACAAACCTGCAAATGTAGGATGTAATTGTAATTTGTTCTTGTAGCAACTATCATTAAACCTATTATAGGTTTAGTTTGGCAAGATTCTGTCTACATGGCATGACCAAATAAAGAACTGAAGTTTGGCTAGGTTATTCCATGTCATTCTTAGGATTGAGCTGATAGGATCTGACTTCTGAACGGCAAACACATGAACTTGGCACACTTGATCACAAATGCAAGGATTTATCACAAAACATTTTTACACCACCATAAATGATGATTAAGCAAGGCTGTCCTGTATTTAGGAAAGCATTAATTTCTAACCAATCACATGCCAAATGTTGTCAGCACTCAGGCATATTCTGGAAGGAGATCCAATACCAAGCAAATAATGGAAGGGGACACTTGTAGTTTTGTTTAATATAGTATTAAACATATAGTATGTATGGCAGAAAGCATATGCCAGTAATTTGAATAATTACTGATCCATCAACTTCAACTTTAAGAAAACCCAGCAAAGAAGACTGGATAAACAACAATGAACTATTCTTCAGGATTTTCATCATTGCCATAACAGTATAGAGCTTCCTTGTAAGGTAGATGCAATTTATATTGTCTTACCCACTTTTCTCATACCTTTTGTAGGCACAGTATCCTCCAATTCTAATTACACTGAATGAGAAGTTTGTTGTTCCAGCAAACATTTTCTTTTAAAGTTCTAGGAACGTCCTCCTCCAGGCAATGTATAGGTCAGTTAATAATAGTCAGTTTATTGATTGACTAAAAGCATGAAAAGCAGGGAGATATTTTTTCCCCAAATGGGTAGATGCACATTTTACTTTCTCAAAGCCCTAGAAATTAGTTACTAAATGAAAGCCCAAATGAAAGCTGAGGGAAATAAGCAGAACTGTTCTTCAAGTGCTGCATACATCATTGAAAGGATGTTTCATTTCAGCCAAGGCTTAAGCCAAGTACTTCTTCAAAACTGTTCTGTAAAGTGCTATAGTGTCCCACTTTTCATTGCTGGAATAGCTGTCAAAAAAAGGCTTCTGCTTATGTTCAGAAGCCCCTCCTAGTTATCATATTTGACAAAGGCAGACTTGTTTCTGCAAGGAGTTTCATTACATTGAAGCATAGCAATATGCCTCCATGAGATAGATTGCAGGTGCATTGAGTACAATCTATGTAGGCCTAGTGCTGTAATATTTATGCCCTATTAGACATTTCCTGAAAGCATTCCCATTAAACCTTTGGTTTGATTCAGCAGAGTTCTTAACATTTTAATTAATAATTCTCACATTTAAAAGCTGAACATAAGAAAAAAAACTCACTCTCTCTCTCTCCAATCTATCTCTTTTATTTATTATTAGATCAGAACTAACAATTAGGTCCTCATCAAATATAATATTAAAATTTTCATAATTACATGCTCATTTTTTTCTTTGAATAAAATAACCTGATAGTGATGAATCATTGGAGGAATAAAATGCAATGGTGCATTGTTTTCTAAACAGGAAGACATTGTCAGACATTGCTATTTTATATTCTTCTGACAAATTATATAATCTCAGCTTCTTCTCAGTCAGATTTTTTTACTCTTTCTTATGATAAAAGTGAGGGGAAAAACCACAACTTCTGTTATTGGAATCATTTCATTAAGCTACCACACATGTATGTAAAGAACTATGTATGTAAAGAACTATGTTCTGTAATATATATTGAAAAACAAGTGAATTTCTGTAGTGATTTATTTAGAGAAGTATGTTTAGTACTCAGCTTAGTTTGAGAGTGAGTTGATTATTATTAAATATGAAATGATACAAATCATGCTGAATTCAGTTACTCCCATAAAAATATGTATAAGACTGCAACCAAAATTGATTATCCCCAATAATTAAAAATAAAGTTCCAGCTGATTTTCAGATTTTCTTGAAGCAAAGATTCTATTCTGAAATATAGAACTTGTTTCCAGATTCTCAGAAAATTCAGAATGACTTTTTATTCTCTCCTTCCAGTGTCACTTTTGAAGCAATGGCAAAGAAACCCTACCAAAATTATAATGAGGAGAGCTCGCTACTGAATTTAAGTAGCTGATAGATTGTGATTATTCTCATCTTTCTAACTAAGAGTATATAAGGCTATTCAGGAACAAAGCTTTTGTTCTATCTAACTTTGTTTCATTATCATTAGTATGATTCCATCTTCCTCACCCTACCCCTTGAGCTTCATTTGCTAGCTGATGTGGCATAGTGATGGGTTCCTGTTTAGGAAAATGTCAGCAATATGCCTTATATTTCCACTTCCTTCACTCAGCTATACTTATTCAGATGGGATATCATTTTTAATATAAATATACATTTCATTCACACAAATGTTCAGCTTACCCATTTGAAAAGTGTATCCCATAATAGGATTTATAGTTGCTGAGGTGTTTTCACTAAATGCTTCCAAACTGCATATGTACAACAATATGTAATGTATTGGAAAACCTCTGCATGGTTTCCTTGTAATTTGGCTCACTTTGTCTCCTCAAAAAGCTTAGCTTGTCTAAATAATATATTCCATGGCGCTAGATAAGACTGATTTCTCTGTGCTAGAATATGGAGATAACAAAACTATGCTTTGCTGCCAAATTTCAGATTGGACATTGAAATGAATCAGCCTAGCTGCAATTATAATCTTTATTGCACAATTTATCATGTTCTGGATTGTGACTATGATCCTTATTGTTATTCTCTACACATCGCTATTATTTGCAGAACTATAGGTCTTTCTCTAAGTATCCATAAGGTACAATTTCTATCAGTCATTCACATTTTCTCCATTTCCCTCTCATAGGAACAAATCAGTTTTAACTAAGTTTTCTTTAGGTATGTGAATTAAGCTTCAGTAATAAGCTAGCATGAGGTGCTCTGGACCATTCCATTTCCTGCACTAGTCCCTAGTTTTCTTGGCAAGATTTTCAGAAGCAGTTTGCCTTTGTCTTCTTCATACAGCTGAGAGAAAATAAGTGGCAGAACTAGAACTCATAGTGTCCTGATTTCTAACATGGTGCCTTAACCATTACATCAAATTGGCTCTCAGGGAATAATTTACTCTCTCTTTAAATTAGTCACTTGCCTTTTGACAGATTTTATCATTTGTTCATTAGACAGTATTTCTACTGTGATTGGCTGAATTTTCAAGTTATCTCAAGAGGATTTTTCCATTTAACTGAAGATAAAAGGGGATGTGTGCATTTTAGACATTTATAAATGGATATAAAAGTTTAGTGGGGTTTTTTTCTTTTTCTTTTTTCTTTTAAAAGGAAAGTTGTCCACTTCCAGGTAGTAATGTTTGTCTAAATTGTCCATTTAGAACATTCTGTTGTTTGTTTTTCCTTCAGCATGTTCAGATGTTCACTTGCAATAATATGAATCTCTGGATTGAACTTTTGACATGTTGAATGTTTTATTTTTATTTTTTAATTTTAATTCCATTTATATCCCGCCCTTCTCCGAAGACTCAGGGCGGCTTACAAGCTTAGCAGCAGTTTTACACCTCTATCGTGTATTAAAGACATGTACTGTGGAAGAAAATGAAAATTACAGCTTGGATTCCTGTAATCTCCACATAGGGCTCAAAAAGAGTCTCATGTGGATCCCCGAGAACTATTATGTTAAAACAACACAGTATTTTGACTCAATATTAGATTCTTATGCTTTATGAAACAGTTTATGGGAAAAAAACATATATTTCAATATATATTTTTTATTAAAGAGTTTTACAAAAACAAGATTTTACAATATATCCCCAAATCCCCCACCCCAAACCCGCCCACTTCCCCCCCACTTCTCAGAGCTAAATACAGGATTATAGTTAAAATAATCATATTCTAAATAAAAATTATGTATAATATACAATTAACCAAATTCATAATGTGCTTTAACTCCCCTTTAACATAACTACATACAAAGTACCAATAACAATATCCCACTAAAATCTACTCATAAGCTAAATGGAACTTTTTAGTCCCATATTTATTCTGAATATAATCTACCCATCTCCTCCAAACTGAAATATATCTTTCCTGTGAATGATCTTTCAAGTAAGCAGAAATCTTAGACATTTCTGCAAGATTCGAAACTTTAAACACCCATTCTTCTATAGTAGGCAAACTATCCTTCTTCCAATATTGTCCCACCAGTAACCGTGCTGCTGTTATCATATTCAACATCAAATTGGTTTCTTTAACATCACAATCTAACATATATTTCAATATTCAAGCAATGTTACACTATGTTTAGGGAAAGTAATTTAAATGATGTTTGTGTTACAAAATGTTACATTCTTTTAATAAAGAAGCAAATAAAGCAAACCAGATGCCTACCTGGAGAGCAGATTGAGCAGCAGACCTGAATCATTTAACAACTTAAATTACAATATTTTGCCCTAAATTCACATCTGTGTATATGTATAATATCAGCAGATTTTATTCTGCTATCTGCCATTTTTATTGTCCTCCTCTCAAATAACACCATTCATTTGTAGAAATATATATTTCTGAATTAACCCAAATCTCATGATACACCCTGCTCCATAGTAAGGCTATGTCAGAAAGATCGTCAGAAATGGTCATTTAGATCTACCTGAAGAAACTAATGTCCCTATTGCTTTCTTGACAGTAATGAGAAAAGAAAGACAAAAGACTCACAGCAGTTACTTCATGTTTCTAAGGCTACACCTCAACTTTGCATTCAAAAGACTCACAGCAGGTACTTCATGTTTCTAAGGCTACACCTCAACTTTGCATTCAGTTCCTGACTTGATTTGGAGAAGAGTATAAAAATATTTTGGTAATCAAATTTAATTTTTATAATATTCAGGAGTATAATTGCAAATATCCAATTTTCAGTTGCCTAGTTACAATTATTAAATAGGTTGTCTTAACATATCAAGAGAATGTCTGTCTGTCTGTCTGTCTGTCTGTCTGTCTGTCTGTCTGTCTGTCTGTCTGTCTGTCTGTCTATCTATCTATCTATCTATCTATCTATCTATCTATCTATCTATCTATCTATCTATCTGAAAGGTACTGTTTGAACATCAGAATGCCATTATATTTTGTGTCTCCTTGGAAAATGAAACAACAAAGCCTAATTTCTCTTTTAACAAATTTCTTTTTCTCTTTCACAGTACATATTTAAACCTGTCAGTGAAATACATTTGTTTTGCCAACAGCTAATTAAATAAAATTGAATTAAAATTGCTGTGTGATATAAATAATTCATTGGAAAGGCACTGACCTAAAAGCAAAGCATATCTGCCTTGCTTTTTTGGAACATTGGTGGAATGGACGTGACCTACCTTTTAGAAAATCAAGCCAAAATATCCGCTGGAAAAAAGAATCATGAAGCCAAACCCATCATATATGTCATGAGGGTTGATAAATCTGGAAAATGATGATAATATTGGGCAAGGTGAATAGAAGAAGAAGAAGCTGACATTTAATGTGGGAGATAGATGGAATATTGGGAGCCATTGCAAGAACTGCTGAATGCAGGAAGAGACTGGATAGCTTGAAAAGTTTTTATCCATAGCCACCAGATGTTGACCTCAACTCAACATAACAACAACATATTTTTCTGAAGGTTTGGGAATCTCACTATTCCCTCTTGTCACCCTGGGTGTGTAATATAATTTAGTTACACATTCCCTTTGCAGAATTCTGACTTAACATGAAAGGAATACCTCAACCCATTCAATACATCAGAATAAGAAACTTTTTGATAACATTTTTAAAATATGATTAGACATGGAGAGACCACAGGGAACCTAGCAATAATTTTAATGATTACACTGGAAGTTGGAGTTATTTATTTATTTTTATAAATATATGTATCTTGTCTTTCCAATAGATAAGAATTAAACACAACAGCTAAAAACAATTAAAAGTAGTATAAATTTGAAGTTAAAGTAAAAAGAAAACAAGGTTACTAAAGGAATTAACTAAATTAAATAATATTGATAACACAGAGGAACATCAAATAAGACCTTCATGGAAAATCTACACTGTCCATTCGTCTTTAATGGCATTTGATGTATTTTAAGCTTTTAGAAGTAAGATACAAACCTATTTCCTATTGTCTACTGGTACAATTTGGTGTGAATTGCACCACCATTATTTACTTTGCAAGTAAATTTCAGTGGGATTTGTGGGATGAGAGTGTTCAATATGTAATCTATTAATTATCTATCATTGTTCTACATGAGGGATTTATTTATTATGTGTTCACATTACTTCAATCTTAAAATACATTATGGAAATTTATTCACTTATAGATTGTGGGTTGAGAGTTGGTCCTGAGAAGATAACATAATACAGGTATAATACAACTAAATAATAATCACTAGAATATAGTATATGTGAAATCATATTTTCCAAAAGTAAACAGTCTAATATCTGACCAATCCAGACAAAGAGGGATATTATATGTAACAATGATTTGTTACACAGTTCACAATATATATCCTGATTTGGGTTAGAAACCATTCTGGATCAGACTTCCACTCTGTAATTGCTTTTATTTCAAAATAAGGGATGCTCAGGTTTTTGAAACTGGACAAATAGCTTAGAAGTTAAAGGATCTTCCTTCATCTTTCTGTTTCACTTCAGTAGCAAACATCCCTTGCCATCCCTTCACTTTTTTTCTATCCAAAAATAAGGGTACACTAAATAATCTTGAGGATTAGTTATAGTTTCAAGCAGAATGTGCCATTTTCTGAGGGCTTGTTATAATTAGATTTTGTCATATCAGGATTTTTATTTCACCAACATTGGGTGTACATGTTTATTTCTTGTTGTCTACTGAACATTTCTTAGTCAATGAACCTTTGATCTTTCTTCCTCAAGTTTTCATAATTACCATATCAGCTAGAACAAACTGGAAGTGTTTTGTTCCAAGCAGTTTGTGATAATCCTCCAGTGGTATGCATACATGCATGGCCAAGCTACTGAAAGACTGATAAATGAGGCACTGATTTGACACCAAGTTAATCTGATTTAGAAAGGCCCATGCATTGACGGGTTTGCAGATGTAATCAGCTGAACTCTAGCTGAACTTCCTGAAGGTGAGGTGGCTGTCTCCATTCAGAAGCCCAGTTTATGTGTATGTACAGTATGTGCTATTTTTCACTGCCACAGAAGCTAGGACCAGAAATAATGGGTATAAGTTGCAGCTACCTAGATTTCTTTATAAGTTCTTATAATAAACAAAAGTAATGAAAAACTTCCTGATGGGAAAATCTGTACTATACAGTATTGGAATGATCTAGCTGTACAGGTAGGGGACTTTGTCCATTCTGGTTGTTTTTAAGTAGAGGCTAGAAAGTCATTGCTTTGGTTTAATTGATTTTCCTGCCTAATACAGATGTCTGTTTCAAGCTCACAGTTCTACGATTCTATGCATGAACTACAGTACATTTCATATTATTTTTAACAGAAAGATAGATACCCCACAGATTTAAAATGACTGCCCATAAAGGAGAATTGTAACGTAAATGGAATGTGTGTCTATCTTTATGTATGCAGTGCTGCTTTCTATCCATATTGTCCATATTGTCCACCAAAGAGACAATTTAATCAAATCTGAGGATTCCCTCACCTAATAAATAGTAATACTCAAATCTGTATGTGCACATGGGCTGTTATGGGTGTTTATGTGCATAATTTCCAGATAACTTACATTTTATCACCAAATAAAAATGCAGTTCCAGGCAAGAGAGTATGCATTAATGCCTACCAATTACAACTATTTGCCTATAAAAAAAACAAAAAAACAGAAGAACAGTAATTTTACAAAATTAACTGATTGCATCTGCATCTCCCATTCTCTCATACAGTATATAGAAAATCATAAGAACAAAGACTAAGCACACACACACCCTTCCTTTTTTTACAATATAAGCAGCAAAAAAGAAGAAAAAAAGAAAAATCCTCATGTGATCAGGGAATGGGAACAAACTGCACTGAGAAGGGAGTAAAAGCATCTTAGATGAGGAGAAGAGCTGGATGGATAAAAGATGTGAGAGTAGAAAGGAGAGATAATTAGAGTTGTAGTGCAAGAATCCAAATGATTATATGCCAGGAAAGACAAACCATTCTAACTCTGCTATTATCCTGTGATAATCAGAATTCTTGAAGCCTGAACATGCATGAGAGTGAATTTGGAATTGCCTGATCCTACTTCACTATTTCAACTATTACACACACCATAATGTCAAGAGTTAGTACACAGATTTAAGAGCTCCTGATAGAAACATACACAAAAGCAAGTAAAATATCTGCAAATTTTATTTATGTAAGGGTTTCCTTTGCTCTGGGGACGCGGTGGCTCAGTGGGTTAGGATGCTGAGCTTGTCGATCAGAAGGTCAGCAGTTTGGTGGGTCGAATCCCGAGTGCCGCATAATGGAGTGAGCGCCTGTTACTCGTCCCAGCTTCTGCCAACCTAGCAGTTCGAAAGCACGTAAAAATGCAAGTAGAAAAATACGGACCACTACGGTGGGAAGGTAACAGTGTTCCATGCACCTTTGGCGTCTAGTCATGCCGGCCACATGACCATGGAGACGTCCTCGGACAAGTGCTGGCTCTTTGGCTTTGAAATGGAGATGAGCACCGGCCCCTAGAGTTGGAAACGACTAGCACGCATGTGCGGGGGAACCTTTACCTTTACCTTTTATCCTTTGCTCTATGCACTAGTCAGTTTTACATGTCACATTTTTTTTTACTTCTTGCTCTTTTTTTATCATCTGCCTCTATTCTTATCAACAATTCAGATGGAAATGTTGTAGGCGAAAACTTGTTTTTCTACAAGTCAGTATGATATTTTAACATGAACATATTTTTTAAATGTATTCATTCTTGATTTCTTATATTTCTGGCTTCTTATATTTTTTCTGCCAAAACAGGTCCACAACATGTATTAAAGCAAATAATTCAAAAGACAAAGGATTCTCATTCTTATTCATTAGGGTCTAGCAATTCTGTTCAAATAAATAAAAAAGCCATGTCAGGAAAAAATATATATTTCTACTAATTATGTTCTTTGTAATATTATATGTCATATATAATATTTATGTTAACATTCTTTGGGTATTGATTTTTTGAGATGTTAGGCAAATTTATGAATGCATAGTAATGTTATGATATTCAGTAAATATTATTTTTTATAAATATGTTGAGCTTGGCTCTCAGAATTTCACGAATGTTTGGTAGGCAAACTCCTGGGAGATGAGATCTATCTATCTATCTATCTATCTATCTATCTATCTATCTATCTATCTATCTATCTATCTATCTATCTATCTATCTATCTATCTATCAGGTGTCAAAAACTTGATGGCCCCCCCAAAAAGAGGAAAAAAGTGATGAAGTACAGGTAGTCCTCGCCTTACAACAGTTCACTTAGTGACTGTTCGAAGTTACAATGGCACTGAAAAACGTGCCCTCCAAGTCACAGCCGAGCAAGACACCTGCCTGCCTGCCTGGCAGCACTCTCCCTTCTGTCCGAGGTTTTCATTGTTGTGAGCATTTATGTTGAGGATTGGCAGTGGGGTGGGGTGGAGGTGTTTGGTTTTTATTCCCCCCGTCTGCTGGGTGGTTGCAGCAGGTTTTGGTCACTTCACATGACCCTGGGACACGGTGACCATCATAAATATGAATCAGTTGCCAAGCATTTGAATGTAAATCACAAGACCCTGGAGATGCTGCAACATTCCAGCTGATCGGCACTTCTTCTGGCTCAGCAGAAGCACCAGGATCAGCGCCGAGCTCCAGCTGGAGCTTGGTGCTGATCTTGGCACTTCCACTGACTGAGCCCTGACAGCCCCAAAGAATTGCTGATCCTGGCGCTTCTGCTGAGCCCTGACAGCCCTGCAGCTCCAGCCGTCTCTCACTCAGGTTTGTGCGGTGCTGCCACCAGTTCAGCTCATTCCCCTCCCCTGCTACCACTTTTCTAGGACAGTCACGTACCACCTGCCAGGTACCAATGTACCAACCACAGGTGGTACCTATACTACTGGTTGAAAAGCCCTGAGATAGATAGATAGATAGATAGATAGATAGATAGATAGATAGATAGATAGATAGATAGATAGATAGATAGAGCTATAGAGGTATATCTTTATCCATCTATATCTGTATCTGAATCTACATCTATATATCCCTATCTCTATTTCTGTCTATCTCCCTGTCTGTCTATCTCCTAGTCCAGCCTGAACCCTGAAATTCTTCGATGGTCTCCTATTCAAGAACAGAGTAGGTATGTTTATTTATTTATTTTATTAGCAAAGGTCAAATATATGCTACTACCCAGCATCTAGCAAATGCTTAGAATATACTCAAAGCATTTGAGAGACTACTTCTTCAGGGTATCTGCGTATCATACTGGATTAGACAGAGTAGGAATACTCTAAGTCTTTTCCCTCAAAGAGACCTTGACTACACATCTTAGTAGCTGTCCTTGTTCTTTGGAAAACCTTTTCCTTTTAGTTCCAGCAAGCACTCATCCTCTTAACCTTCCAGAAAGCCATTAAGAGATGGATGTTCCCCCAGGTACTGAGATAGCAAAGTTAGAACGTGGGAGACTGTATAGGTGCATAGATGTCAGACTGGTACCTGATGATAATGATGATGATGATTTTGTATTGTTGAGTGGCCATATAGACATTTTAAACAAAATAAAAATAAATAAATATATTATTTCTAATGACAGAAAGGATATTCAATATGTATTATGGTGTATGCTCATCACTCCTAGTGTATAGCCACACATGAGGCTCTAAACATGATGAAAATTTTATTAATTTCTTCTGCATTATACCTTCAAATATTAATCAAGCAATCATATAATCAAATGGATAATGAATTATTGTACAATAGAGAGAATTTTGACAAACAACAGGGGCTTTCACTTCTAGTCTGTTCCTGACATTTGAGGTTTCAGATGAGTTGTGATCCAACAGCTATCATTTCACTAGGATGGTCTGTCAGTAACTGCTTTGTTGAGTTCTGTAATATTAAACTTGTATCACCAATGATTGTACCTAGCTACCTTGTCTTCTGTCAGCTTCCTTTTTCCAATGGCTTTCAATTTTTCCAACCATCAAAGTCTTCTCCAGTGACTTTTACCTTCCCAGGAAAATAATAATTCTTGTTCTACTTATTAGCTTTTTATTTGGACATAGCCATTGTTTGGACATTTGATGTCCATCATTGTCACAAGAGATGCTCAATCGGAGCTTACTGACACTAATCCCTGTCGTGTCAAGTCATAGTCTCAACTTAAAATGCCATCAGTGTAACTGCAGAAGGATAAGTATTTTGGTCAATCCATTAATTTTATTTAAAAAGTGGACATAACCAATTCAAACTTTATTGTAATTGCAGCAAGCCATTTTGAAATTCTGATTAAAAGGATTAATATCCATTGTCACTAATATGAACATGAAGAGGAAATTTATTATACTGAATCACAAATACCATGATTAAGGTGAAGCTTCTTTTTATATTAAAATAAGAGAGTGTATCCCAGTTAATTATGATTTGGATATATAGCATATGGCTTTTGAGGCCAGGCTGGCTGCTATTGAGCTGGTGTGGAAAAAAAACAGCATGCCTCATCTAGTTTTTGCTATGCTCATATAATTGCTGATTGAAAGTGCAAATAATATGAAAGTTCTAATAATGAAAATCAAGAGGCACAGTAAAAAAATGCTAAGTTTAAGTATAAAGACCAAACTAGTGACAAGAGCTATAGCAACCAACCTGCAAAATGCTAATAAATATATTGAAGTGTTGGATAATGTTGGCTTTTTTTTGGTTCCACTATGAACAGTAAGGAACCAGTAGGCAAGAAATGTGTGATATGCTGGTACTTGAAAATACTGTATAGGACTTGAAAAAGATTTTCTGATTATATGTGTAGATATGTAGAATATATCTACAGGTAATCCTTGACTTATGACCACCATTGGGACCTTAAGTAAGATGGTTGTTAAGTGAGTCATGCTTGATTTTACTACATTTTGTGCCACAGTTGTTAAACAAATGACTGTAGTTGTTAAGTGAATCACATGGTTGTTAAGTGAATCCAGCTTCCCCCATTGACTTTGCTTGTTGGAAGCTGCCTGGGAAAGTTGCAAATGGTGAACACATGACTTCAGGATAAATGCATGCTGGTTGCCAAGTGCCTGAATTTTGGTCACAGGACTATGTGGATGATGCGTGAAGAATGATTGTAAGTCACATTTTTCAGTGCCATTGTAACGCTGAATGCTCACTAAATGAATGGTTGTGGATTGAGGATCACCTGTATACCTACAAAGATCAGCAATGATATTCCTTATGGAAGTGAAAGTAGACTTTGAAGCAGCTAGAGATAAAGAGTATGGATGCCTTTGAAATTTGGATAAGACACTGAAGAATAGCATAAGTAGCCAGGAAAATGAACAGTGACTCACTGAACAAATCAATGCAGAGTTCTCACTCAAAGCACAAATAATCAGATTCAAATTTTCCTGTTTCAGAAAGACATGCAATATTTTTTATATCTTACTGAAAAATTAAGACTTCATAGCCAATACCAAGAAAGATCAAAACACTAAAATCTAATGGAAGTAATGGTTCACTGCTCAGTATCAAAAAGCAAGAGAACTTATGCATATAGCTGAAACACTTTTATCATATATAAAATTGAATCAGTTCAAAAATCCCACTCTACATTCAAAAAACAATTGACAAGTGTTGGTGATGTATAAAGAAATTGGTGTTTTTTAAAGGAAAACTGTATTTTAAAACTTTTCAATAAAAAAAAAAGAAATTGGTGTTATATATTCTACACCCAACACCAGAACTTCCATATGAATTTCAGTATTTGACATTTAATCCTGCCCATAAAGATGTGAATGAGGCAGTAAATCAAAGAATGTGGGAAAGTAATTGTAGTACTTGCCAGAAGGAAAGGCCAAATATGATGAAACTATACACTGGTAATTTTTATCTGTGTATAAGCCTTCCTCGGCTTCTTTAAGCCATATATGTTTTATTTCTTAGATGAGCATGGCTGGTCAGAAAAGACATTTCTTTGGGACAGTTTAGAATTCAGGTTGGAAGCATTAATTTCTGCTTCCAGCTGATGGTACAATAATTGTTATATACAATTGATTATGTTTTGCTGTTTTTATTGTCACATATTGATGATTTTAGCCACTCAGAGATTTTAAGGATCTTATCTTGAAATCTTTTTTTTTATTTTTAGTCACAGTTAAACTAAGTATATAAAATAAAATAGGATAGTCACTGAGAACTGAGCAGTACATAAACCATCATAAGTAAGCAACAAAGTACATCCATATAGGACAATATATGTAGTTTAGGACTTCCAGTTTTGCACTGTAGCGCATGGTTGCGGGATAGCATAGCTCCACTCCCCGCGGCCAGTTTTGTCCTGCAAGGGGACCCTAAATGGGTCTGAAGTTGCCCCAAAGAGGTGACCATGAAGGAGGGATGCTCTGTTGATCACAAAATGACAGCAGTCATTTTGTTCAATCTGGAGGAAGCTCTCTGACCTGATAGGAGAAAGGCCAGCATGTCAGCGTCTAGCCCAAGCTACCTGCAGCCGAAGACCAAGAGCACAAACAAGAACATTGGTGAACAGCGTGCTTGGAACTGGTGAGGGTATCAATCTTCTCTCTTCTATCTACTAATTGGATCCTTGGGAAAGACCCCCAAAGAAAGAAAAATGAAGCAAGGGGATTATATCCGCATTCCCTCATAGACAGAAGCAGTGAATTAATACTAAGGGGGAAAGAAATAGACTGTAATTAAATTTAAAATACTACAGTCTGGACAAATCTAACTAAAAAACCCAGCTAAGACTACACCCAAAAGTGTTTTAATGAAATTATATATATATATATACAGTATATATATATAATAATAATAATTTTTGTCTGAAAAAACTGGAAAATGAACAACTACTGACACCTAGTGTAGAATCAGAGAACAGAACATTAATAATAATGACTCAGAAACTGGCAGGATGCCCAGAAACAAAGAATAATCTGTTCCCTTAAATTTTAAATAACTTTGAAGACAGCTGGGAAGAAAGAAGAACTGGTCCAGCCATAAGATTAAAAACTGTCTGAAAGAAAAATACCTGGACTGTTGACCAAATTTAAGAATTGTTTAGAGAAAAAGAAAAACTTTGGCTCTTGGGTAATCTATTAGAAGAAAATCTATACGAAGGACTTAAGGTGGCTTAACATATTGAATTGCAATTTTGATTGATTTATAATTAACCCCTGAACTAAAATATTGATGAAAGACTATTTGAAAGAGGGAGACAACATGGATATTGTACACTTATCAAAAAACGATAGGACACCACACTCAATATTCACTCCTGAAGAATTTAGCCTGGAACATCAAAGATCCTCAGAAGCAATATTTTAAGGCAAGACAAATACTTTCAAAGAGAAAATGATAGTGAATGAACAAACAAATCAGATAACAGAACATAAATTAGAGGAACAGGATTGTATCGACAAAGCTACAAATGGACAGAATTACAATCCAACACAAACAGGAAAAAATATACAAGACTTTGATATAACAATAAAAATGGAGTAGACTATAGAATTCCCAGGAAAATCATTAGAGTTTGGGAGACAGAAAGCATATATCCTATCTATTCTATCTTCTGTATTTCCAACAATATTCGCAAAAACACAGGAATTGTCGGGTAAGCGGAATATATCAACTTGGAAAGCTATTCAGCAAAAGAAGAAGGGTAGAGGCAGATTTAAGAAATTTAACTCGCCCTACCAGATGGAGTATTACCTGAATAAACACTTGTTTGAATATAGTTAAAACAATAAAGCACTTTGAACATAAAGGGGGCCTATAACAAGAGGGATAAGAGATTCAAATAATATAGTATACTTTACAATATATGAAATATAAAAATATTGGGATGATGTAACTTTTATAAATATAAGTGAAATATAAGCTGATCAGAAAGGATGTTATACCGAGGTGTTATAACATAGACAAGAAGCACAATATTTTTTATAATACATGAAATATGAAAATATTGGGATGGTGTACCTAAATGGAAAAAATGGATATTTGGATGACTAACATTGAGAAAATCATGACTGATAGGAATGGATTGAATAAAAGTGTCAACACTGCTAACGTTGGATGTTCCTGGTTTGACAACTGATGAAAATGCAGCCATTTTCTCTATTACTTTACAATGCTTTTCTTGCTTTAGAAATCAGGTGCAGCAAGGGGGTGGGTTGGAATGTAAGCTCAGCTAGCCATAACATAGCACTGTGGTGGAAACCCAAGAACAAGCTGATAACATTTTGGTGGGCTGTGGAGCTAAGGAGGAAGCCCATGCTTTAAGCTAATTGGGGAATGTGATTTATGACAGTTTATTGGGGGTGGGAACTGCACTTTGTTACTTTGTATCAGGGGGAAGGAAATTTAGTTTTTGGGTTCAACTGTGTAATGCCGATACTTTGTTTCTGGAATAAAAGATTCTTTAAGAAAAAAAAATACCTCAGAGTTCTTTTGAAGAGTTTCATCTATCGGAACCATGACATAAATGGGAAATTAAGCTGAAACAAAAATCACAAAAATAGGATGCATGGTGAACTAATGAGATGATGGTTATAAGAATAATATAAGATGATAAAAAATGTTATACATAGATGTTATCACTATCTGTATAAATATGAAAAAATGTCTATATTTAATCATTTATATATTGAAAATGTTAAGAATTATATTTGTTTTAGGTTGAAGAAGGAGAATACAAATGGGAGAAGGGAAGATCAAAGAAATATATTATTAATTAATATACTAATTATGGAATTATCAAATTTAATCATTACACTGTTAATTGTTATTGCCATTTTTTCTCCTCAAATACATAAACCAAGACAACATGCTGTACACCAGGCACTGGAGATTGTTATTGTTAAAAAACCCTATATATATATATATATATATATATGTTTAAGTATTTGTCAAGGCTTTAACATACATTTGCCTTGCCTTCTAGCTAATATAAGAGAGACAGAACCTGTGGCTCAGGAGGTTAAAACACTCCCTGATATACAATCAGCCCGGGTTCGAATCTCAGATAAAGGGTATGACTAACTGATGAGAACATAAATAGTTCGAAATGATCATCTTAGCCTCCCAAATTCTTTATTAGCAATTTGAATAATTTGCTATATATATATATATATATATATATATATATATATATATATATATATATATATATATATATATATATATATATATATATGTTTTCGTAGATTCTCGCGGGTGTCTGTATGTGTAGGTCTAGAGTCTCGGGTTTCTTCCCGCGTTCCTTTCATTTTCAGAAAGTTGTGGCGACGTTTCGACAAAATCCCATCCGTCATCATCAGGCCGGAGTATTCCTCCTGCTGCTTTCAGGAGCAATGCATGGTCTGTCTGTTCCTTTCCTTCCAACTGCCGGTGGGGCTGTGTTCCGACTGGGTGGAGGCGTGGCTGCTTTCTGATTGGGTGGGGGTGTCTTCCGACTGGGTGGAGGCATGGTTGTCTTCTGATTGAGTGGAGGCATGGCTGTCTTCTGATTGGGTGGATGTGTGGTTGTCTTCCGATTGGTTGGAGGCGTGGCTGTCTTCTGATTGGGTGGGGTGTGTTCTGAATGGGTGGGGTTTTTTGTTGTGTCGTAATATCCTGAGTGTTGTGATTTGGTGTCTTGGGGAGTGGGCTGTGTAGTGGCCTCCAGAGCTTTGGCTTGGCTCCGAGTTCGAGGACCCGCCATGCATCTCTGGTATGGGTCAGTCAGGTTCGTGTGTGCGTTCTTCTGCTTGGGTGATAGCACTTTTGCTTGACTTGTTCTATCTTCTGTGTGGGAGAGTTTTTGTTCTGGGTGTGGATGAGTCTTGCTGGGGCTGGTGGCATTTGGGGTTGTTTGTTGGTTTTTTAAATCCTTGTTTGCTGAAATTCGTTTGTCTATCAATGCTGGTTTCCAAATGGCATGTAGGCGGGAGGTGTCGTCTCGCTTGTTCATACTGTCTGGGTGTTTTTCTATTTCAATGGCTTCTCTGATTATTCTGCTATTGAGATGTTCTATTTTGGCGATTGTTTTTGTACCTTCAAAATTGATGTTGTGTCCCGTAGTGTTTATGTGTTGTACTAGTGAAGATGTGCGATCTTTCTTCTGTACTGAGTTCTTATGTTCTTCTACACGTACCTCTATTCTTCTGTTAGTCTGTCCGATGTATGTTGCTGGACAGGAGGCGCATGGGATTTGGTATATGCCCTGGTTTTCCAGTTCTATTTTGTCTTTGGGATTTCTCAGGATGGTTGAGATGGCTCGTCCGTTGTTCTGTTCTTCTTCTTGGATGTTTTTCTGTTTCGGAGTCTGCTGCTGAATTATATTGGTGATTTTGTTTTTTTGGAACTTGTTTGCTGTCAATATGTCTGTCAGGGTGTGTAGTTCTG
Organism: Vipera berus; assembly: GCF_964194415.1. Classification (NCBI taxonomy): domain Eukaryota; kingdom Metazoa; phylum Chordata; class Lepidosauria; order Squamata; family Viperidae; genus Vipera; species Vipera berus. The sequence continues at coordinate 38,392,651 of NC_138203.1, read as the reverse complement.
TTTGTATATGTGTTTCATCTGCAAGGCGTCTGGTTCTTGTTATTAGTGTTTTGGCTACTGAATTTATTTGTGCTGGGTGATGATGTGATTGCGCATTGAGGTAACGGTTGTTTGAAACTAACGCTCTAGAAAAGACTACAAACAAACCAAAACTGTGGCTCAGATATGTGGATGACACCTTCGTGATCTGGCCCCACGGAAGAAAGGAGCTAGAAAACTTCCTAACACACCTGAATAGCCTACATCCCAAAATAAAATTCACCATGGAGATTGAAACAAACAACCAGTTACCTTTCCTGGATGTACTTATATACAAAAAACAAAACGGAACCCTAGGACACACAGTCTACCGAAAGAAAACACACACCAACTGTTACCTCAATGCGCAATCACATCATCACCCAGCACAAATAAATTCAGTAGCCAAAACACTAATAACAAGAACCAGACGCCTTGCAGATGAAACACATATACAAACAGAACTACACACCCTGACAGACATATTGACAGCAAACAAGTTCCAAAAAAACAAAATCACCAATATAATTCAGCAGCAGACTCCGAAACAGAAAAACATCCAAGAAGAAGAACAGAACAAAGGACGAGCCATCTTGCCCTACATAAAAGGAACAACCGACAAAATCAGTAAAGTACTACGCAAACATAACATCAAAACCGCATTTAACACTGACAGAAAGATATCAACCATCCTGAGAAATCCCAAAGACAAAATAGAACTGGAAAACCAGGGCATATACCAAATCCCATGCGCCTCCTGTCCAGCAACATACATCGGACAGACTAACAGAAGAATAGAGGTACGTGTAGAAGAACATAAGAACTCAAGCAGAAGAACGCACACACGAACCTGACTGACCCATACCAGAGATGCATGGCGGGTCCTCGAACTCGGAGCCAAGCCAAAGCTCTGGAGGCCACTACACAGCCCACTCCCCAAGACACCAAATCACAACACTCAGGATATTACGACACAACAAAAAACCCCACCCATTCAGAACACACCCCACCCAATCAGAAGACAGCCACGCCTCCAACCAATCGGAAGACAACCACACATCCACCCAATCAGAAGACAGCCACGCCTCCACTCAATCAGAAGACAACCACGCCTCCACCCAGTCGGAAGACACCCCCACCCAATCAGAAAGCAGCCACGCCTCCACCCAGTCGGAACACAGCCCCACCGGCAGTTGGAAGGAAAGGAACAGACAGACCACGCATTGCTCCTGAAAGCAGCAGGAGGAATACTCCGGCCTGATGATGACGGATGGGATTTCGTCGAAACGTCGCCACAACTTTCTGAAAATGAAAGGAACGCGGGAAGAAACCCGAGACTCTAGACATATATATATATATATATATATATATATATATATATATATATATATATATATATATATATATATATATATATTAAAAAAGAGAATATATGTATTTCAGGGTTGAACTGTAGAGTCTTAGTGCTTTCTGAGCCTGGATGTTTGTTTGGAGATATTTCATTATTCACTACAGCACAACCAACACCAACTATGAAAAAGATAATACTACTAAAAATCAAAAACATTTCAAAAGCAACCACATGGCAACCCAGTAGCACATAAACAACTTAAATAAAATTTAAGTTTTATTAAACATCTTAAATAAACCAAATACTCAGTAGGCTTAGAAGAAAAAAAAAACAGGATCATCTACAACTGACTGTAACAGACACTATGTAAGACAGAAGAGTAGCAGCGTGCATCCATTAACAACAACTAGACATGATAAATATCCTTAATCTTGCAACCCACGGACAGATTAAATCATTATTTCAACTGGAAAATTAGTTCCTACATCAAGTAAAATCAAAAAATGCTGCAGAACTCCTGGACATTTGGCTTTCAGATAAAACAGTCATCCGTAGACCTATAGAGACAAACTACATTTTAACCTAGATAAACTACATTAAAGAGACAATTAAAAAGCTAAGAAGGAAACAAAAAGACCAGAACACATCTTCTCTAGCAGCCTATACCTAGGTAAGTAGAGATAAACAGCAGACAAACAATCAAGCAGAAGCAACATCCCGATCAAACAACTACCAAGGAGAAAACCACACTGGCAAGCAACTGTATATAAACAGGAAGCAAACCCTACACTGACTAGCACTGATGATGTTACCTAGTCAGATAATGAAACATCTGCAATCAAACAACCAAGCTTAAAGGGCTCCAAAGTACAATACATTAATAACCATAGAACAGAATATTAAACATTTGATCTGTGAGTGTTTGGAAAATAATACATTGCTCAAGAAAAGACTTGCCAAATGAACCTGAACTTTTTAAATAGAATGATATAGTGTATCTTCACTTGAGTAGAACATTTGTCTCCTATGAAATCTTATTAAAGATAACAAGATGTGTAATGGAACATGTTATTTTTAGATGAATGTACAGCTGGCTGAATAATCATACTAAGCAGCAAACATCACTGGTTCCACAGTAAGCTGATTGTTTGCAAGTAGCCTACTAACTAAAGGGTTCTAGGCCTCTACGATTCAATGTATTTATAAATGTCTAGGATAAGATACTAGAATATATAATTATAAATCTGGCAAATGACATAAAACTGGGGAGGTAGCAAGCATCTAGAGCAGCATGAAGATTCAAGAGACAGAAGCGAGTACACTGAATTGCAAAATGAAAAAATGCAGTCTTTCATTTATGTACATAAAATCAATGGTATCACTGGAGAACACAGGAAAAGAATATGCATGTTGTACTGGATTGCAAACAAAACAAATGTGTGATGCAGGTAAAAAAACAAAAAAAACCCAAACCAAATACAATTTGTGTAACAAAAGTGTAATGTTAAAATCAAAGCAGGACATTAACCAATTATAACCTATTATAGTTGCATTAATGTCCCTTACATTCTCACTATAAACAAAAAAATGAAATGATGATTTATTTTGTTTTTTACTTCTTTTCTGTCTCTGGGTTGTCATATTCTAAAAGAGTTCTTTACTATATAAGCAGGTCTGAAATACAGCAGTGTATTGCCTGTTAACTAACAATTCTGTTTTAATTATATGCTGTCTATATTTTTGTATATACAGAAATACACTACTGCATCAAAACAATGAAATGCATACAAAAATCTTGCACACTTTCTCATTTAGTCAACACTGGGTACAGCAGAAACCAGTCCTAGAAATTTTCCCTCCTTCCTTCCTTCCTTCCTTCCTTCCTTCCTTCCTTCCTTCCTTCCTTCCTTCCTTCCTTCCTTCCATCCTTCCTTCCTTCCTTCCTTCCTTCCTTCCTTCCTTCCTTCCTTCCTTCCTTCCTTCCCTCCCTCCCTCCCTCCCTCCCTCCCTCCCTCCCTAAAATTGGGCAGAATCAGGACAAATAAATAAATAACCTTCATTAACAACTACTGAATGCAATTAAAATGGGTGCATAAAATACCTCATTTGTAAAATTAATTGATTTCCCAATTTGCATATTCCAAACATTTTCAGACCAAACAAAATATAAATTGCCCTGCGGAATTTTCATAAGAAACTTTTATCGAGAGATTGGATGATTATTAAGCAAATAAATCTCCTAGCTGTTGCATGCTTAGAATCAATAGCTACCCAGTATAGTGGGTAGAATATGGGTCACATGGGAAAGACCTAAGTTTATATCTCCCTTTAGGGAGAATTAGAATTTAGCCTGAATTAGAATATGAGTAGTCTCAGCAAGATCAGGCTAATTAAATGGAGATGACCCACGTGTGAATGTTCAATAGAGAGCCTTGAAGGAATTGCAAGATGGAAGTGTAATTGACAGTTGCCTAGATGAGTATAAGTTGCAATTAATTCTCACAAGAATTGGGCATATATTTGTTTAGGAAAATATACATGGTAGTTTAAATCCAATTAATTTCATTGTGGAATGAATACAATCATAATTTTGATCCATTGAATATCTTCATTATTCTGAAGTTGTGCACAAATTCACACTTCTTTGAAACACAGGATTCCCTCACATATGTCACTATATATTTCTGCTATATATCCCTTAAAATACAGCATACTCCATTTAATCCTCCAGGGAAAGATTGAAGGCAAACGAGGTCCAGGCAGAAGAAGAACATCATGGTTTCAAAATCACATGATCTTGATTTAATCTTTCGGGTTGGCTATAGTATTAATTTTATACAAAATCTCAGCTTATTGGGGCTAAAGTTTAGCAGGGAAAGCAAATTATGAAATAGTTTTTATGTAAAGAGAATTGTGTGCCAGCACAGTAATTTGGAAATATATTTACTAATACATTACATATATCCATAACCAAAACTTCCAGGTCCAGCTCAAGTTATTTTCAGTTAAGAAAATCCTAACAACAGGACTAGGAAATGTCAGAAGATAGTCAAAATTGTACTAGAAGATTTACAAATAATTTGACCCAATATAAAGCAGTTACTATGTTCATTTATTGTATGGCATCAGGTCAATATCGACCCTTAAAATCCAGATCAGGAAGGAAGGAAGAAAGGAAGGAAGGAAGTAAGGGAGGGAGGGAGGGGGGAGGAAGAAGGGAGGGAGGAAGGGAGGAAGGATGTTATGTCTTTTCATGACAGTATGATACACTTTAGAGTATCTGAAATGGGCAATTTTAAAATAAAAGGTTAACATAGTTGAGAATGTCTTTTCCTTTTAGTGTATCACAACAAAAGAGAAAATCCAGCTGGCTATGTATTGATCTTCTGTCATCCTAAGACATGTTTACAAAATGGAAAGAAGCAAAGTTCTGAAAGAGGTTTTTCTCCATTTGTAGGTTTAAAGAATGGCCTTGAAATAATGCACTATTCCATGTATCCATCTTACAAAAAATCATAGTGAGTCATCATCAAGATATTAGTTCCACTGCTTCTAACTTTGATTTAAATGCAGTTGTGCTAATATTCTACCAAAATGGTCCTCAGTCAATGAAATTACAGTCAATTTCAGTCAATGAAATTACATTTCATCAAAAGTGAGGTTTCCTCCACATCTATAGAATTTTAAATAAACATGAAACTATTTTCAATAATGCTACCAAAGTTTCATAAAAATGCTCTACACTGTTAGCCTTTTTTACCTGAACAAAAATCTGAAGCAAACCTGAACATTAAGAAACCAAATAACATAGAACAAAATTGTTTTAATAAATATTCTATTTGATCAGTCAACCACTTGGAAATATTGGCCAACATGTACGGCTTCTTGAAGAAATTCCCACTAATGAAAGATATTTGTAGCTGTCAAACATAAAAGACATCTTAAGTAAAAAAAAAGTGCCTGTAAAGTTGCCATAGTTTGCTCCCCTCCATCACATGTATTATGTATCATGTATCATGTTATCTCACACGTAAGGAGCAGCAGATTAATAGATCATTATATGTCTAACTCTGGAATTCAGGATCCATCTAAGATATGTTCTGCAAACTGCTGATAAACATGGGATAATAATTTAATCAACTAATATTTTTTTTCTTATTCTGGTTTGGTATGCAGTTTTTTTCTTTATACAAGATAAAATGTAAATATGCCCAACATATCTTATAGACTTTGAAGGATATAATGTTGTTCAATAAGTAGGTATAATGTGTTTCTCCCCATTTCTTTTAAACATAACTTTAGTATAAGACATCATCTCTGAGAAATTATTCTCCCCCTTCCAATGTAGATTTCCTTTGTTAAGTAACAAAAGAAAGCTAGTGTTGAATTTTACCTGGAATTCTTTCACAATTACAGTAGAAGATATTTTATTCAATTTTTAAACCTGAGTGCATTTTAACCAGTTATTTCATTTTGCCAAAAAACAGAAGCTTGCTCTTTTATAACACTTATCTCTTTAACCTTAAGGGATGTAAAATTGTAAACTTTTTGCCATACTAATATGAAAAATGCCCAAAATGTGCAGCCTCTCTCTTCCTTTGTTAAAATTTTATGTACCTGTATGACCTGCAGAAACAGAAATAACCTGCTGACATTTACTGAAAATGTTAAATTGTCATGTGTGATTATGCTAGTGATCATTTGTAGCAACCCTTATTTACTGGTCTGTAAAAGAAAGGAAACTGTTGAAATATTTGACTGGATATGCCTGAGGCTTATGGGCATATATATGGGCATGTTGCTGTTGAAAATCTGAAGCAGAAAATATATTTTCAAAGTTCATAAAAACAAAATAGCAAACTTGTAGTTGTTTCTAAATTAAATGTCTACAGCTTAAAAGCAGATTGTGAAGAGGAACGAGATATATTCATAAATTAGACAGGAAAATAAAAAAGCAATAAAACTATATCTTGATAAATATAAAATGAAGTAGACTGGGAAAACCAATGCCATTCTTGATAAATGTTGGTTAATACATTACTGTTGCCATTCAAGAGAGGAAAACTGAAGTAGAAAAGAGGTAGCTATTCGTTTGAACAGTAATATAACCTATTACTAAATTATATAAAATGATAAAGGGATAGCAAAAATGAATACTGAGAACAGATACAGGAACTCTGCAGATAAAATCATTTTCCTAAGATAATGTACAGTTGACTTTTAAAATATTGGTCCATGAAGAACTATAAACTAATTGAATAAATGAGAAGGCATACCATCTCTCTTTTATTCTTAAAAATTTATATTCTATTGTTAATTGAAGGCAATGAAATGAGATGTATTTCCTTTTAATCACATTTAAAGATACATTTAAAGATACTGTACTCTTCAGTTGCATGGGAATTTGACTAGTAGCATGCCTTGAAATTTCTTTGGATTTCTAACTGGCCATTTTATGAAATTATGAAAACTTTAATTGGTCATCATAAAATGAACACAACTGCTATGCAGATTTGGTAATGGGAAACTGCTGACTTCTAAACAGCCACCCTGACAAATTAGTAAGCACTTTTGCTAGCTATGTCACCTTAATTCCAAATGAATGCCAAAGCTGTCTAAAACATGAGACTGTACACATGATGATACAAACATGGATTACATCATATAGATCATTTTCCATTCAAATAGCTTCAGAGATTTGCCCTGGAAGGTCTTTCAAACTTCTTCAGTAGATATGGATTATGTGAATGAACTGAATGGAAACAGAATATATCTTCCGATGATGGATAGATGGTATAAGATGCAATCTTATTAAAATGGGATATTATAATGATTTAGATTCTATGCATAATATTGTGGAAAGTGCTTTCTGTCTTGAACTTCATTGTGATATGATAATTTCTTTTCAAATGAATATTCTTTTTTTTTGGACTTTAACATACTGGGTCTGATATGAGACATTCAATATCTTTTCTATCATCGTTTTACAAACAGGTTGGCTGATTCAGTGTATACATGTTACAGGCATTCATTTTATTATTGCTATTCCCAAGTAAATGTGTACATTTTTTTTCTCACAGTACTCAGGTAAATGAGTTTAAAATATAGAACTGCACTTGGGCAGTAGATAGCTAGATGGCTAGATAAATAGCAAGATACAGAGATAAAGAGGGGACTGGGCAAATTGTTTTCTCTTATTAATCAGGGACCTTGAAGCAATATAATAACAATAGGGGAAATAAATGAAAAAAAAGTTAATCTGTTGATCTCCAGTTAAAGAAATGCACACTTGCACCCAAAATGGAAAAAGGTAGCCTTTTTACTCTGATCACAGAATAGTTGCTTGTGATCTTCCTGTAACTTCACAGAAGGTAAAAGGAAGCGAAGAAAGTTCAGAAGAGTTCTTGATTGTAACTCTTTTTGTCACTTGCTTTTAGCTAAAAGGCAGCAAAAGGCTTCAGAAAGCCCTAAATATATATATAAATGGATATGTATGAGGGAGTTGATTTTTTTCCATGCTTGTCTGAATGAGACACATCCAGACTAAAAGATTTGAAAAGATTGATTTGGGGTTCTTCTTTGAAGCTTTTGTAATCATGCTCAAAGGTCAACAATAATTACCCTGTTTGCCTCAATTGCTCATCCACACAATGCATAGAAATAATTGACTACTTTCTCAGATTTTTATATTTTTCTTTCAATTTGAAAATGTTCTATGAGGCTTATCCTTATGACTAAACTTTTAAAATAATTTGCTTCATGGTGAGATTGGTGGCACATAAATTTAATATAAATACGTACATTTAATGGTAATTAATATTAAACATTATCTTTCTTTTTAATTCCCTCTTCTTTATTAAAAATGTCAAGCTATAATGTTCTTCCAAAATAGGATACCTGCTGAATCATCTTAAATTGCAAAGCGACAACTACTGTTACCCAATGGTGTAAAATGAAATATGAGAAAACAGCTACTGCTGGCCCTACATGACAACATGAGCAAAAAAGTAATGTGATTTTTGAGAAAGTCATGCCTGGAAAACTGTTACCATCTGCTTGCTTAGTCCCATGTGCCTTACGTAGGCCTTCTGCAGGAAACTTTGATGTCTAGATAGCCTTTTGCACCATGGCTAATCATGTCTTAGCATGTTTGTGGTCTATTTCAGACCTTGGGAGTGATAAACATTCTCTGCCCTGAGCCATGAGAATAGCAATAGCTAACTGGTCCCTACTAACAAAATACAGCTCCTTGTTCTGCCTTGGTCTCAGTGCAAAAGTGGTGGTAATTCATATTGAGAAAGAGGGTTGAGAGACACAGAAACATGGGCTACTTAAAGTTTCACCCACCTCTGAAACTAACCTTTTTGGAACATAACAGAGAGATTCATTTCAAGGCAGTATCTAATGTTCAGCAGTGTGCCTTTAATGGGTTTTTGAAATTCAACTTTACAATCTTCAGTTCCAGACTGTTTGCTGCAACAAAATTAGGTGTCAAGGTAATGATTTAAAACACAGGTGTCAAATTCACCACATCACATGACATATCGCGACGTATCGTGACTCTTTTTTCATTGCTGGCAATGGGGTGGGTGCCGCTTCAGTATGATGAAACCGGCTGGGGCGGGGCGGCAATTTGAACCCCTGATTTAAAAGCTAACCAGCTGTTGTAATGTGAGATGTATGATGTAATGATGGGAATAACTCAGCAGGGTCTATGTCCCTTTAAGAGCCAGCTGGGTCTGTGTCCCTTTAAGAGCTTTGTACTGTATAAAAGGGAAGGCTCCACAGATGTGTTCTCTCTCTTCTGTTTCCTGCTGTAACTGCTATGTGTTGGAGTCTGCTGTATTAGCATGTGTATGTATATTGTTCCTGGTGTGTGATATTGTAGATAGTGTAAGATAAACCACCATTTAATGTAGACCACTGTTTACTGTGTTTACTCCTGGGTTTTCTCAGAGCAATACGACTCTGCATGCTCTGACAGGTTATGGGCCCAGACTGAGGAGAAACCCAGTGAGAGCTTGACCCAGAGCTAGAGGTTTGTGGTTTGTTGTGGTTTGTGGTGGTAGCAGGCAACATGGACTCCATCAGTGTAATGGCAGGAGGTATTGTAGTATCTCATTTGAATGAGACCAACTACCTCTCCTGGTGTCTGAAAATGTGTGTTGGAGCCTGCTGTATTAGCACGTGTATGTATTTGTTCCTGGTATATGATATTGTAGATAGTGTAAGATAAACCATCATTTAATGTAGACCAATGTTTACTGTGTTTACTCCTTGGTTATCTCAGCGCAATAAGACTGTGCATGCTCTGACATTAGGTTACCAGCTAACTGTTAATATGATTTAACCAACTGCTTGTTATTGTCTTGTATTTAGTATTTTGGGTTTTTTTGATCCCAAAGATCAGATTGCGCTTCATCTCCAACAGAATAAAAATCATTGAACTACAAGGCAGGAAAAGTACTATTGAGATACTCCTTAAGTTATCTTGATTGGTTTGAATTGGCTTAGTTGGAATTTTTATTCAGAATAGCTAGAATAGAATAACTACTGTTTTGTGTAGAACTATTAAAATTGTCCAGATCCAAAGGCTGATACCTTTTTCTCAACGTGTCAATCCCTACTTTGAAAATATCCTCTCACTTTTGTAAGGCACAATGATTTTGTCAAATCATTATCCAACAACTCAAAGTCTTTGGAATACAAAAACTATATCACACAGTTCCTTTACATTATTACAAAATGTCAAACCTTAGTAGCAAATCTAATAAATTGTCTCTGCTGAAGCCTGTTGCTCTCTCTAAGGAAGATTCCTATGAATCATGCTATATTAAAAATGCTGAATATAAAATCAGTGCATATTGAGCAAAGTTGCATAAATTATGTATTTTAAGTTGTATTTAAGCAAGATACTTATAATAAAAGTTGCATAGAAAAAATACTGGGGAGATCTGCATAGCAAAAATTGTATACTGGGGTAATTTTGTAACCTGCATAGAAAAATAACTATATTTTAATAGCTGTCATTGATGTGATTTATTACCCCTTCACATGCAAAAAGGTGACCTACAGAGTCTTGTTACTATGTAGCTAAATGTATGTACCCGAAAATGACATTCCAAAAAATATCCTCATGAAAAAATAATTGCAATTTTTTCTCTCTAGCTCCTAAACAGAGCAGCTGCTAAGAACACCTGCAGTAGTCTGTTAGATAGTCCCTTGATACAGTCTTATTGTTGCATATATGTACTAAGTTAGCTAAGCATATAATTATTATTGTAATAATAATTATTAACTTTATACCAACTGTCAAGCAAGGTACATTTTTGTACTGAAGTCCTTGTGATGGGTGGAAATTTCAGTACACTTCAGAAATTCATCATCATAGCTTTATTGTTCAACCCAAAGGCCTCTTAACAGCAGTAATTACTACAAACTTGAATATACAGAATTATTGGAACACTTTAAGGCAACATTATAATAATTTACATCCAAGCAAATCATAGTTAGGAATAAAAGAACTTCACTTTTAAAATGTGAATGTCATACTATTTTGTAGACAACCTTTAATTTTATAGACTTTAATAATTAACGCATTTTCTTAACTGATTTTCCTAAAGACCTCAAAATTGGGGGTAATAGATATGAGTGAAATAAAAGACGGACTCCTAATGTAAAATTATTTTCAGTAAGATGATTTATTTGGCTCATGTCATGATTATGACACACACAGACACAGTTATTATATCTGAATTGATTTGGTCTATGGCAGGGGTGTCAAACTCAATTTTATTGAGGGCCGCATCAGCATTGCGGTTGCCCTCAGGAGGCCAGGTGGGTATGGCCAGGTGGGTATGGCCAGGGTGGGCGTGGCCTACTGGATGGGCGTGGCTAAAGTGCGTATGGTCTACTGGGTGGGGGTGGTCAGCTCTACATCGTTCTCATCAAGGGTGCCTATGGGGGCCTGGGCGGGAGTGGGACAGATCTGAGGGTCTCTGGCAGAAGGAGGGTCTTTGGGCCAGGGCCAAGGCAGTGGGGGCCATTCCCTCACTGTTTCCAGGATGGCTTCACCGGCCACATGAAATCACTTTGCAGGCCGGATCTGGCCCCCGGGCCTTGTGTCTGACATGTCTGGTCTATGGAATCTGAGGAAGTGAATAAGGTGGCTCCAGAATGGTCTTGATCATTTCAAGGCTAATCTTCTGGCTTCAATGTGAGGCTGAGCCAGGCTGCAGGACAGTTCCTCTTCAGGCTCTTCCAAAATTAAGCCTTTGGGGAATGTAATGATTGTTGCTACTTGGATGTCTGTTTTCTTAATCATAACATACATACATAACTACAATGGTTGATTTAAGACTTCACTTTACACAAACACCACCAACTTCTGAAAGCCATCATAAAAGAATATTGTATTTCAGGGGTGTCAAACTCACAAAGTCACATGATGTGTTGTGACGTATCATGACATATCATGACTTTTTTTCCACTGCCAGCAATGGGGTGGGTGCGGTTTCGGCATGATGCATCCGGTCCATAGGTCGGCAGTTTGACACCACTGCTGTACTTTATCCAAGTCCTAACAGTCCTTTACAATTCTTCATCTGATTCAAATACATGCCAAAAAAGTAAAGATGACAAACTAGTAAGGACTGATTTCTGAGATAGAAAAAGGTGGAACTCACGTGGTATCAAGCCAAACAGCATGGGGGTTGGGGTGAGATAGATCTTAGAGTCCTAGTGGACAATCACTTAAATATGAGCCAGCAGTGTGCTGCAGCTGCCAAAAAACAACAACACAGTACTAGGCTGCAATAACAGAGGGATAGAATCAAGATCACATGAAGTATTGATACCAATTTACAATGCCTTGGTAAGGCCACACTTGGAATACTGGATCCAGTTTTGGTCACCATGATGTAAAAAAGATGTTGAGACACTAGAAAGAGTACAGAGAAGAGCAACAAAGATGATTAGGGGACTGCAGGCTAAAACATATAAGGAACAGGTGCTGGAATTGGGTATGTCTAGTTTAATGAAGAGAAGGATGAGCGGGGACATGATAGCAGTGTTCCAATATCTCAGGGGCTGCCACAAAGAAGAGGGAGTCAAGCTATTGTCCAAAGCGCCTGACAGCAGGACAAGAAGCAATGGATGGAAACTAATCAAGGAGAGAAGCAACCTAGAACTAAGGAGAAACTTCCTGACTGTTAGAACAATTAACCAGTGGAACAAAGTGCCTCCAGAAGCAGTGAAGTTTTTAAGAAGAGACTGGACAGCCATTTGTCTGAAATGGTATAGGGTTTCCTGCCTGAGCAGGGGGTTGGACTAGATGACCTCCAAGGTCCCTTCCATCATCATGATCATGATCATGATCATCATCATCACAATGTTCCAATATATAAAGGGCAGCCACAAAGAAGATGAGGTCAAGCTATTCTTAAAAGCACCTGAAGGCAAGACAAGAAGCAATGGATGGAAACTAATCAAGGAGAAAAGCAACCTAGAACTAAGGAGAAATTTCCTGATAGTTAATCTGTGGAATGACTTGCTTCCAGAAGTTGTGGGTGCTCCAACCCTGGAGGCTTTTATTTATTTATTTAAAAAGTTTTACAATACATTTTGACTTTAATCCCCCCCTCCCCCACCCCCACCCAACCCTCCCTATCCCTTCCCCCCATTCCCTCCTCCCCCCCCCCCGACTTCCCAGAGCTAAATACAGGGTATAAAATCAAAAAACAAACATAAGCACCCCTATGTTATCAGCAATAAACTATTAGTTCTATCTCCCTCTAGCTCATGTAAAATGAATACAAACAATATTAATATTACAAATAAAGTAAAAAAGAAAAAGAGAAAAACAGAAAAGAGCTTTACTCAAAATAGATTTTCTTAATCCCAGTCCTTATTCATATTAATTTCAAAGAAAAAAAATAAACAAATTCTCAGTTACGCGCCAAAAGCGCCTATCTATTAACCTTAATAATCTCCAACCAAACTAAACCATAATCAAAAATAATTCTTGCATGTATCACACCAAATGTCTCGCAGTTCCAAGTCATCCTTGAGTTCAAATAAAAAGAGTAAAAAAAAAAAGGGTTAAGCAGTCTGTAAGACAACTTGTTGTTAATTAGGAGCTTGCATACCCATTCTTAGTTCAACACACACTTTTAGTCCATAACCCTAATATACTTTTCTAACAAGCAAATAACATCCATCTTAAATTGTGTTAAATATTAAAAAAAAACTTTCTTTCTCCTCTATGATAAATTTAATCCATTAAGATACTAATTTAAAAATTTAATCAGCAATCTTAATGCCCCAAAACTTTTGGAGCACGTCTGTCATGACCCCCAAAACTTCTTTGGACCGCGCCCCTCCCACATCTTCACTGTAAATACACTTTGGAGATTCCATAACTATCTGCTGGTCTTGCTCTTGCTCTCGTCTCGCTCTTCTTAGGGCGGCATGCGTCTTCCTCTGGCCTCCTGCAACATCCAATGAAACTGTATCTTGATCCCCTCCAACACCATTGTCCTCTATCTGTCTGTCTGCAACATCTTGAAGCTTTCCCTCGCCGTATCCCTTAACAGCTTCCAAAAATGATAGGGGGGTTGCTTTTAACACATTGCTATAAAAATCACGTGCCTGGGCCACAGTAACCAGACGATGTCTTTTACCTTCATGCGTCACCACCAGTCCAACTGGAATCTCCCATCTAAACTTAATATCACATTTCTTAAGTTCCTGTACTAAAAATGCAAAATCTTTCCTTCTCCTTAAAATCTTCGGAGGAATCTCTTTTAAAACCAAGACTTCTTGCTCAGCCACTACCAGTTTAGTATCATAGGCAGCTTGAATAACTTCATCTCTAATTACTCTCTTTGTAAAATAGACCACCACATCTCTGGGTAGCTTCCTTTGTCTTGCAATCCATGAATTTACACGAAAAATTTTGTCCATATTTCCCTCAATTTCAGATGCTGGCTGGCCCAATACCCCTACCAGAGCCTCAGAAATCAGCTGCTTTAAATCTTCTTTACAGTTCTCCTTTAAACCCCTGATTCTAATAGCATACTGCATCTGATGATACTGAGCAAGGCTCAATTCTCCGTCCATTTTATCCCTTATATTTTCATTTTCTGATACCTTTGCTTCTAATATAGAGTTCTTTTGACTGAGATCCTTCACTTTTTCATCCAGCTGTTGCACACATTCAGCTACAGATTCAATCATAGACAACATGTCCACCCTCATTGCTCTAAACTTCTCTTCCATCTTCTTCTCCAGTTTCTCCTCCAACTTTTTCAGCTTTTCATCCATCATGTCAGACATCAATTGTGAATGCTTTCCAAGAGCATCTTGTAAATCCTTAAGCGTCAATGCCGGAGGAGGTGCAGGAGGAAGCAAAGCTTGCAATGAGGTCTGTTGCACCAGGGAAGACCCCGCACTCCAAAGAGCTTTAGAAGTTTTAACCGCCATCTTCCCCCACTTTCACTTATTGCGCACTTTCACTTTAAAGCTATAAAATCCATTGAGCTAGAGAGTAAAGATAAGAGTCCACATCACCTTGACCTCCTGTACCGCTCTGCCTGCATCTTGATAATCAAAAGTATTTCCTTTTGGCAGGGGTGGTTGCTAACGCCTGGCTCTGCTCCATAAATCCCGGAGCAGGGGCGCTGCGCAGCTCGGAGCAACCCAGGCTTCGGGGGGGCTCAATCCTTCAGCCGCCCAAACTCTCAGCTCAGGCGGCCCCGGAGAGCTCAACCCCTACCTGGGGCCTCACCCCCTCCTCTTCTCCCGAGGAGGGGGCTTCAAATCCATCTAAACAGCTGATCGGCACTGTTTACGATGGAAAAACACAGCTGCGGAGCGGGCAGCCCGAAAACGGCTGTCTTCGGCGTCGCGTCGCCACCGGAAGCCCCAACCCTGGAGGCTTTTAAGAAGAGATTGGACAAGCATTTGTCTGAAACATATAAGGTTTCTTGCTTGAGCAGGGGGTTGGACTAAAAGACTTCCAAGATCCCTTCCAACTCTATTATTCTGTTATTCTCTTGAATAGCTTGTTAGGCGTAATGGCTAATGTCATATTGCAGCAAAATTTATTTCTCATGCTTGTGAATGCTGCTTAATAACTGTTTCAAAGTTTTGAATATTACTATGTAGCAATAATAATGGCACATTCAAGAAATGTCATGTGAATGCATCCCCAAAAAACTATAACCATGAGTTTGTCTACCAATGGCTGGGTTTATTTTTCCCCCCTGGGGGTGTGTTAATATTACATGGACTGACACTTCATTTCTGTACAATAATGATGTGGCTATATTTTATCAACTGTCAGGTACTGGAAAGAAATTTCATACTTCATTTCATAGCATGACAACAGTTGCTGGCAAATTACAACTCTTGATGTTTTCATCTCAGTTATCAACATAGACCGAACTGGCAAAACCTTCCAATACTGAAGAACATCAATAATATGATTGCTGTGGAATGCCAAGCTTGACAGCAATTTCCCTTTAAATTATTTGTCAATTGTTCTTAATCAGGTCATCAACTTTTCTCATGTGAAATTCATTGGTTGCCTTTACAGGTTATCCACTTTATCCTTAATCATACAAATTTGTTCTTAACCAGTTTACTTTCTTTACATTTTTTGGTCTAGTAATGCAAAGTATTCATATCAATGCAGTCATCACAATAAACAACCTGTTTTTGGCATAGAATTTCAAATGGATGGACTACCTCAGCAAAATTTCAAACATGGCATATTATTTAAGGCACATTGTACTCAAGTATTCAATGCAGGCTTCCATTTCACTACTGAAGCGACTTACCAATGGCTGAAGTGAAAGAAAAAATGATCAAGAACATGTCAGAATTTCTAGTATGTCAGTACTTCCATCTGTTGGTAATTTATAACATTACATACCTTATGTTAAGTTTATTCAAAAACTTTGGTATTATGAGAAAGCTGAAGAAGCTTCTTGGATGAGAAGCAAAAGGTTTACAAAGAAAAACAAGGAAGTCCAGTTGCCTTGTGAAAAAAAAGCATCTTTGGGATAACTATAGCCTGGATGATTGAGAATCTCCATAGATATTATGAGAAATATTTTAATGTGTTATGTACACTGTCTGACTCCAGCTAAATACAGAGAAAAAAATATTAAAAATGAGGAAAAAATATAGGCCAAAAACATGAAGAGTGAAGATGGGGACAGTAACAAAAAGTACCCAAGACAAAAGAAACAAACCCACAAATTCCAATGTGTGGCTTCAAATTCTTTTGAAAGAGACATAGATGAAAAGCCTGATCTTTAAGGCTCTTTGAAAAATCAGGAAGTAGGAACCACCAATACCTCATTTCAGCCAGGCAGAGACTTCGGCAGAGGTGAAGTTTATTAAGTAGCCAGTCCTTATGCTTTGTAGGCTTTATAGATAATGACTAACACCTTGAATCACACACCTAGAAAGGGCATTATATGTATTTTTATATTAAAGTTCAATGTACAAGTTTTAAAAATTTAAAACTAAGAACTAGTTTTCAGTTGTTAGTTTCCATGGAGATCAGGGACTAGAATTGTCTTGATCTGACACTTATCACATGAAGTTTAAATCACTCAACATCAAAAGTCTGAGGACCTCCACCACCAGAAAAGCAAAGAAGGCAGAGTGACTGGTACACCATTAGTTCCCTTAGCTTGTCTCTACAAGTGCATTTTAATACATAGGCACTCACCTTTCCACTGCAGGAACACTGACCTTGGGCTCATACAGTCTGCCCATAGATCAAAGCTAGTTCTAATGGCTCCAACAAATCCAGGTGAGCTAAGAGGTGGTTTGATAAAGCTCTACACATCAGTCTCTGAGCCACCTTCTTCCAATTTCCTCCATTCTCACAAACTTATTTATCCAATTCCCTCATGCACATTACTCAACCCAGCTGTCATCCAATCTCCAATCCTCATATTTCTTTAACTACATAACTTCTTCAAAATTTCCATTTTCACACTAACCGGCTACCCTCTCTGTTGTCATCTTACCTTATGTCTGTCTGTCTGTCTGTCTGTCTGTCTGTCTGTCTGTCTGTCTGTCTATCTATCTATCTATCTATCTATCTATCTATCTATCTATCTATCTATCTATCTATCTATCTATCTATCTACCAAAGATCCACATACGAACACCCGCGAAAACCTCAGAAAACAACTATCTATCTATCTATCTATCTATTTTTAGGTATTGGCTAACTCTAAATAAATTCATAATTGGTCATAAAAATACTGCTTTGCATCTTGATATAACCATTAAATTTCAAAAGAGTACCGCATCATTTTGTGTAGGGGTTGGGGGAACAACACTATTTGGTTATTTCTAGAATATGCTTAGTAAATTTAATTCTTAAATGATTTTGGTGGCTTTCACTTTTCGTTGCTTTTTTCACCCTTTCCTCTCTTTTTCCTTAGACCTTCTGAGCATTTATCTTGTTTTGTCTTGAAATGTAATTCAATAACAAAAGCTGTGAGCAGATACCTTTTATTTCCAACAGCTTCATTAAGAACCATTCAAGAAGATGTCAGCAGGAGAGATACAGTTCATGAAAAATCTAAAGCACTGCAGCGCAGGTTGTATTAAAAAAGGGCTGACTTGACATTATTTCACCAGTTATTAGTATTTCAGCGGTTTATGCTCCTTCTTAATAGGCTTCTGTGGGGAGGGTGTTATTTACTTACAATTGAACAAACCTTATTATCCAGAATTGCACTGTTATAACAACACAAACCTTGTCTTCAATTAAAGCACCTAGAAAAACATGGTGCAACTTTGGAGTCCTTGGTGCTTTCTGACGTCAGAATTACCAAGTTGGATAATGAAATATCTGCAAGAAAATAACCAAGCTCAGGAAGTACCAAGGACCCCACAGTTCAACTCTGAGTTAATATATTCACTTCAATTGGAATGGAACAACTTTCCCAAAATTCTGTCATATTCATGCCTAATCAAACTCAGTTATCAGAAAGATAACTGAAAACAAAGAAAAGCAAAAGAAAAGAGTTAACTTGATTCTTAGGTGATCAGGGAAAAGTTTAGTTCTTATCAACAGACTATTTCTGATTGTATCTCTAATCTTTACCATATATAGATAGATGATGTCTTTTTATCAGTAAGATCAGAAATACAATGAATTTTGGACAGAACATATGCCTTGCTCCTAAATAAGGGGTAAGGAGGACAGTGCAAAAGTAATGTATCTTTTGGCATGAACTGTCTTTGGAATTATAATACCCCACCCTTTCTTTTATTCTCCTCCTAGCCATTACAGCAATTGCTGCTTGGAAGAAGGGTGCTCATACTGTCAAATATGCAGATTACAAAGGATGTAGCATTAGCATCTAGCTAATATGAGTATTAACAAGTATGTAGAAAAAGTCAAGACTGAAAGATGCAAATATATTATAGGGTAATCTCCCCCAAAATTGTGGAATAATAAAATATTGATTTAATGGGGAGCCTGTTAAACACAAATGTCAGTTAATTTCAAGTTGACTTCATTCTATACATTTATGTCATTTGCATAATCATGTGATTATATTAATTACACTAACTTTCTGGAATAAATTTAGTTTTAGGAACCCTTGCTGTTTGGGCATGTTTTTCTGCCAATTGGGGGGAAAGTCCAACCTCAAATTTTGCCTAGTATATCTGAAAGCCATTAATTTTAAGCTTAACTGTATTAGTAAAAATAGCCATCAAAGAAATATTTTAATTTATAGTGTTATCTGTTTCCAAATGCAAATGAATATAAACTGCCTTTGATTCAGCTCAGCTGTAGTCACAATTTCTATAGGAACTTTCGACAGTGGCAGAAATGTGCATTTACTCAGCTCTTTTTCAGCTCTTCCCTTCCTAACCCACTGTACTATATTCTCCTTTATGCAGATAATGCAACCATGCAACAAGACTAAAATACAGTCTATTTCCCTAGAAGTCCAATTAAAATTTTGTCTCCATAGATTCTACAGTAGCTGAAACAAGCCTATTGGGGAACTTTCTTAGTTCAGCTCAGCTGCTGGATAGGTTCTCTTCCAACCTAAGAAGACTATTTGGCATATTGTGGTCTTATTTTTATCAGAACTGCTTTGCGACTTGGTAAAAACCTGGCTGAACTAAAAAAATAAAATAAAAATATGGGATCTAGCTATCCATAATAATAGAACCAACGTTTCCCATCCCTTTAAATCACAATTGCTTCTGCTCCCTGAGCTGTCCTTAAATATTTCTTTAACATCTTATATGTTCCACAACAGCTGGCAGCTATATAAGCCTCCAATACAAAAGTCAAATTATTTCTGTTCACAGTCAGAGGCAGAATCTGTCTTGTATGCTATTAAAATAGCCATTGTATATCCAATGATAATCAAATGTAATAATTCCATTTGTTAATAACTCTAATTGACATTAAGGCCAAGAGCTTGTTATTCTTTGCCCAGGTGACCACTCTTCAGAAACATCTAAGAAAGTTGTGTAAATCTTATCAAAAGCTAAGGCTGTTAGAAAACTTATATTTCCTTCCTCATGTTAGCTGATAATTGTCTTATGATATTCTTGCAAGTTCAAAAAAATATATACAATAAATGGAAGAAAGCAAACTCAACATTAGAACACATGATTGAAATTGCCAAAAAGTAATGAAATAAAAAATAAGAAATTAAATTAAATTAAGAAAAACAAGTAATCATTATGGTTTTGACACCTTTATTATGTAAATCCTATGTTCCCCTAAATTGTGTTTCCAAGTTTTTACTATTTTTAAAGCATTTAAGGCACAAAAACATTACCTCATAAAATCTACTAGGTTGTTATCCCAACATGTAAAGAATATGATTTTTATTCTCATTCTACGCTGACATCAACTCAGCAGCCAGGTTTGTGCACCTCAAGAAGTACAAATGTACACAGGGAAGATAGGGAAGCATGGTTTGTTGTTTGTGTATGTGTGTGTAAGTGCATGTGTGAGGGAGATAGAGAAAAAAAAATATGATGGAACAAGTGTAGCAGAATATGGAAGGTCTATCGTATGAATCATGGTACCACAGTGGTAAGAAGGCAATATTGCAGGCTGCAAGAATTTTATCTGACCGGCTAAAGGTTGACTCAGCCTTCCATCCTTCCAAGGTTGGTAAAATGAAAAGTCTGCAAACTACTTAGAGAGGGCTGTAAAGTGCTGTGAAGCGGTATATAAGTGTACGTGCTATATGTTTAAAGTTTGCCCCCGTGTTATGAATGTGTGATATGGGCAATTGGATGGCGGATGGACTCCAGTCATGTCCTTGTGCCCATTATCTTGGTTTTTCTGACACACTCCCCTATTAACACATAAACAATTTCTAGGATCAAGATTGCAGTTAGCACTCTGAAAAAACTGGACATATATAATATAACTTTATGCAAAGTACAGTAAATTCAAAGTTTACAATATATGATTGTACCAGAATACTCAAAAATCAGATGCCTAGTTTCAATTGTTATTTAACAACCACTCTAAAAGAAGTTATAACAATTTACTTCTACAAAGGTTAATGGGGGACAATGCAAAACCAAATGATTCAAGAAAAAGAAAAAATATTCATTCTTTCATTTCATACAGAATGCTTCCAGTTAATCATCACTTAGGATTTTTGAAAACCAATTTACATTGAAAGGAACATCTGGCATTACAGCTTAATGATGTCAGTAGGATTAAGACTGAGAAGGACAACTACAATTTTATATTAATACAAATCTGTAGAAATAAAAAAAAATAGTAAGATTAATTGTATAAATCAATTGATGTGGAAACCTGCAGGCCATTAAACATAAATCACAGGGATTTCAATTGTTGATAATCTTGATCTTGGTACATGAAAAATTAAACAAAAATTACCATTAGCATCTGAGTAGCTAATTTTTCTAAAGAAGCACATGCCAGAAAGCCAATTATATGTGCATATAGTCAGAAATAAACTTTGAGTGTAGGTCTGGTAGGTAACTTAATCTTTTATAGTTCGAAATCGATTTATTTGCTTTTGGAAAAGTTTCTAAGCAAAACTGTCTCCCTCAGAAAATGAGGCAATCAGATGTGAAAGAAAATCTGTCCAGTCCTGAAAATGGGAGTTTGGTGACAGCACAGAGGTTGTAAACTAGTTGACTTAACAATTCTAAGCAAACACTTAATTTTTATGCCAACACAGATACTTTTGTTAATGCAGCTAGCACGTTGCAAAGCAAGACAAAATAAGACAGGGCAATGAAGATATATGGATACTTGTTCCTGATTTTTTTAAGGTTATAAATAAGCTATGTATGAAATCTTTGTATTTCTCTGTTATATATTCCCCTTTACAAAACCTGTTTATTGTAATAATGTAATATTACAGAATTAAGAATGTAAAGGGACCAAAAGTGCTTCTTGCATGTACTGTATGCATGTTTTATTTATATCCTGCCCTTCCTGAACCTCATGATACAAAACCACAGGAATTATAGAATAAACTTGAATATGATGTTAAAGATGAATGTGAAAAAAAGGCTGCCAAAAATGAAGAAACAGAAGAAAGCAGCTGCATGTCAGAACAAATTGAAAATTATCAAAGGTTTTAATTAAACCTTGCCAACAAATTTGGAGACTGATACTAGCCAATAGATGGGAGGAGGTCAATCTGCATTCTTACAGAAAAAAGGAGAAAAGAGAGAGAGAGAGAGAGAGAGAGAGAGAGAGAGAGAGAGAGAGAGAGAGAAAGGGGGAGGGGGAGAGAAGGAAGGAAGGAAGGAAAGAAGGAAGGAAGAAGAGAAAGTGATTTAACAATGAGGAAACTGTGAACATGCCAGAAAAATAATGCTTAGACTTATCCAGTATAAATTAGAGCCCTACGTAGAAAAAGATATGCCAGATATTCAAGCTGGATTTAGAAAAGTCCAAGGAACATATTGCTGTTGCATGATGGATATTTGAGAAAGCCATAGAATACCAAAAAGAAATCAATATGCCCTTCATTGATCATAGAAAGAACTTTGATTGTGTTGATCTTGTCAAGTGTGGAATTGCTCAAAAAAAAAAAAAAGGCTCACAGAACAATTCCAGGCTGGTAAAGGAATATGACAAGGCTGCAAACTCTCCCTTTATTTATTCAACTTATACAATTGAATATACGTATATGACAGAAAGCCGGATTGCAAGAGGATGACTATTGTTTTAAAACTGGAAGAAGAAACATTAATAACTTGCACTATGCTGATGACACTACTCTGACAGCCAAAACTGCAAAACGTCTGCAAGCTGCAATAACAAAAGACCAAAAATAAAAGGGACAAAATTAAATATAAATGAGACCAAACTAAAAATATCACATAGGGGACTGGTATTCCCTGTGATACTTTACAAGGATGTAAAAAGCAAGATAGAAAGAGTACTGATGCTTTGTTGTATTCTCAGAAGACTCCTGAGAATATCATGGAGAGCCAAGAAAACAAAGGAACCACCAAAGAAATCAGCCCAGAGTCCTCACTTGAGACACAAAAGATCAGGCTCAAACTATTCTACTTCAGACACATCAGGTGAAGACCCAGCTCTCTGGAAAAGATTCTGGAAAGGTGGAAGGAAAGAGAAAAAGAGGATGACCAGAAGCAAGGTGGGTGGACTCAACGATTATTGGTGGTAAGTGTAACATTTGAAGACTTGAAAGACCAGTTAAAGAAAAATTGTCATGGAGAAAACCTAGGGGGTTACTAAAAGTCAACAATGACTTGATGGCACATGCAATTAATTGATTATGTGACATCATGTATATGACTCATGTACAGTATTCTATTCTTCACTTTTTCCCCATAAGAACCCTTTGAGCTAAGTGGGGCTGAGAGAAAATAACAGGCCAAAATCAAGTAGACTTGAACTTGGATCTCCCTAGTTCAAGAACCACACTTTAATACACATTATCTGAATTGCATTGAATATCCCTTTTTATGGCTTCTCTGCTTCATTCCAAATATTCCTTGAACCAATTTAACATTTGATATTTATAATTTTCAGGCTTTAGGTAACCAAAATTTCCCTTATCTCAATTCATAACAGAATCTAATATTCAAAATACACATTTTATCTATTTGAATATGGTCTTGTTCTATTTCCTAAAAGTTATCTATTTCCCACCATATTAAATTATCTACTTAATAATACAATATCCCCTTTAATGAATCAAAACCATTATATATATTGTCTGGATTAATCAATAAATCAAAGATATTCATAATAATTCATTTTTTTCTTTTAGATCTAATTTTTAAATATTAAACAGATAAAATCCTTATTTTCAACTAATTTCCAAATATTTTAAATCTAATGATCAAAATTCCTCATCTCAACTTCTCCCTTTAACCCTCTAATTAATAATATAAAATCCCCTCTAATAAATCAAAACCTCAATTTTCTTCAGCCTTATTCTGGCTTTCTTCCTTTGCCAACTAGCCTTCCATATCAATGCTTTCAGGTCATCAAATAGATCTCCCTCTATTATTATATATGTTATTTGAAATAAGGGAAACCATTTAGTTGCCATTTTTTGGAAGGACTAGCCCATATTTATTCATTAAATTGTCTCCCTATTATTCCAATTCCCCGTGATATGTTTATCTTCCATTCAATCTGTTCTTCTTTCTCAAATTTCTTCTGATTTATATAGAAAGTCTTTTCCATTTTCAGTGTTCTCACTCCATTTTCTGGATTTTCCATTAAATATATTTGTTGGTCAATTGAGTCCTCTGTCTTAATATTAGATTGTTCCACTTCTTCTGTTATCTTCTGCATTGTTAGTTCTTTGGTTGTAGTCAAAATTTGGGTTTGCGTATCTAAGATGATATCTTGTTCTTTTATGTTAGGTCTTATTTTATCATAAGCTGAAAGAATGGTTTCATGTATTGCTTTCAACATGGTCTTCATCCATGTTCTTTTAATAATGTGTTAAGTTCAGGACTTTAAAATCATAAGTTAAAAATAATTTTATAACTAGTTATGGGACCTCTCTTTCACGTGTTTATAGATAGTCTTTATAGTAGAAGTCATTTGTCAAGCAAGATTTTATAGTCCAAGGTATTTCATCATCTCATATAGTAACCAATGCTCCTCAAATAAAGAGATAGGAAGGAAATTCCCCACATATAACTCTGAAAGTCAGTAAAGGTTTACATTCATAGTTCAGTTAAGCCAGTTATGCTGCCCAGATGTTCTCTTTACAGCTGAGTTTCTCACAGGTGGTACCACAGTCAAAAGAGTCTTATCTAAGGTCTGGGCTTCGAGCCAAGTCTCTTTCAGGAAATAACAAGTTGTAATACCAAACCTCACCACACGATGTCACTGATGCCATTTAAAGTTTTTTAAGTCCAAAATTTTTATAATCCTTTTTCCAATTTTATTTCTTTTTTGTAGATAAAAACAAAAGTCTCCAATAAAAATAAGAAAACTTTTGGTCCCCAAGTTTCAGGAACATATAAATCCAATTAGGTTAAAATTGTTCTTTTAATGCTTTAATTCCTCTGGGTAGT
The DNA here is from genome assembly GCF_964194415.1 of Vipera berus. Lineage (NCBI taxonomy): Eukaryota > Metazoa > Chordata > Lepidosauria > Squamata > Viperidae > Vipera > Vipera berus. Next base: position 38,367,705 of record NC_138203.1, on the reverse strand, counting down.
CAGTCACCACTATTCTTAGAAGGTGGGATAGAAATTCCCTTCTCTATCTCCTCACAAGGGGAAAGATACTTTGGGCAGCTTTTACAGGAAAAGAAAATACTTAGGATAAAGAGAAGATCAGATCTCACCCAGTTTCATCCGCATTGCTTCAGAAGTGCTGGGTGGTGAGTTTGACTTTGGCTGTCTATGGCCAATCTTTCCTCCACTGGTTTGGAGGGCTGCCCAGGATCAAGCGGAATGGCTGCCGCCCTCCCACAATCAAGCAGGGGTCCCCTTGCTTTCAACCCTTTCCAGGATCCCCCAGCAGAATGAAACTGAACGCATAAGACAGAGCTCACCTCCCAGCATCCACGGCGGCCACAATGGCAAACTGCTCCTGGTTTAGCAGAATGGTTAAGATGCTAGAATAGAAACTGGGATGGTTTAGGCATGAAAGCCAGCTGGGTAATATTGGGCTAGTCACTTTGTCAGATCAACCATTCCACAGGTACTTTTTTTTAGTGAAAAGAGCAGCACTATATAGCCAACCTTACTGTATAAAATAAAAGCATGATATATATCTAATAATAAATTACTTCTTTTTGGATTTTAATAAGTCTATCAAAAATTGAAGTGGAATCAATGACAATTTTTCCAGGAAAAAAAAAACTGGGAGCAGAAATCCAATAGCAAAATAGCAAAAAAAGTATAATCTTGTCTGAATTATTCCACTAAGTATTTAGAATGGAACTTTTAATTAGTGGGGAGGGGGAAACATATTGACAAACTGTGGAGCTTGATTAAGCTCATTGCCTTGTCTAAAAATTGTAGGGAATGGCACTCCATGTATCTCTTTAAGTGATTAGCATAGCAGAACCTGTATTTTCGTACTCTGATGAAAGGCAGTTGTTTTTTATGAGTCACATCTCATCTATCATCCACAATGACACTGAGAATTTGCAAACACACTCTTGATTGTGCATGCCATTGAATTTCTGTTAGATGTTGGATAGCATAATGATGGTAGTAAGAGTAATTTAGGAAACAGCTGTTTCCTAAAGTTTAGCACCTGTACATAATTTGATTGGAGTTATTTTGAAAGGCAATGCAACACAATATGGTATCCACCACAGTTCAGGAACCTCAGGTTATCTTAATTCAGTCAGATTTTTCAAATTTGCTGTCCCAAATTTCTCTACTGACCGTTTTGGTATGTATCTTTATGTTTTGCATAATTTGTTCTGATGTTCTGAGTTTGTTCTGCTGTAACAGATCTAGCAAACCAGTAAAATACGTTTGCCAAGAAATACTTCCAAAGCTATTTCTGCCTGTAAATAATTTTTTTAAGGAAAAATGTGCTATACCAGTCTGAATTACTATTGACAAATGAGTTCGCTGGTGGAAGAGTATTGGAAATTTTATTAGAAATCTCACTTTAGCTTCAGACATTGTTTTAAGTGTACTACAATTCTCTTAGTCCCAATCCCTCAGTTGTAACAGGGATGCAGATAGTAAGTAAGATGACCTTGTCAGAGATACACAAGCTCCGTTATTAAAAGAATTCAGGGAAATACATATCTTAAGTCCACAAAAGGCAGAAAACATGCAAAAGAAACTCAAACAGACATCTCCATTTTCACACGAGTACAAAAAATAGGAGGAGTTACAGCACAATCCAATTTCTAAGATTCTGTTGTTACAACCACTAGAATAGAAAAAATAGTTTTAGTCTTTAGTCCTCATCTGGACTATCTAGTAGGGCCGACATTGGAATTAATAAAATTATTTTGAATAATCAAGACTAAAAATATGAAAGTTAATATATAGCACCCAAATAAGCATTCTGCTTGTCAATTACAAAATTATCTCTGCTAGGGATCCTTTGCAATTCAGAGCTAGAGTTGCAATCTATTTAGATTTAACAGAATAACAGAGTTGGAAGGGACCTTGGAGGTCTTCTAGTCCAATCCTCTGCTCAGGCAGGAAACCCTATACCATTTCAGAAAAATAGTTGTCCTATCTCTTCTCAAAAACGTCTGGTGTTGGTTCATGCACTGGAGACAACTTGTTCCACTAATTAATTGTTCTAACTTCTAAATTTTATCCTTAGTTTTAGGTTGCTTTTTTCCTTGATTAGTTTCCATCCATTTTTCACCATTGAATTTCATTTTAAATATATTTAAATATATTTATTTTCTCTCTGTGTGTCCCAGAAATCACTTTGCTATCCTATACTATTCTATCATGTAGAAATTTGATAAATAAATAAATAAAATGCAGGATCAAATGAATCAAATGAATAGTAAATAATAAATGATAGTAAATGATAACTTGTAGCATAAATAAATGCTTGCATACTTTATGATTTAGATGTATTTATAAGCTTAAGGATTGAATTAATTCTATATTGAGAACATTAAACAGATCTTTTTGCTTTGTTATTTAATTAGTTTTTTTCTGTCCTTTTCATATTTTTGCTATACTTAGTTTACTTTAATTGTTACATCTCATTGTAAAACTACCACTATATTGTTTTTTCTTTGATATTGGTTTTTAATTTGGATTTCATCTTCATTAGTTAAATTTAGTTAGGTCAAATTAGACTTGACCCTTTGTGATTGTGTGGACAAATGATTGCTATTTCAAACCATTCCAAGTGATAAAATGCAACTATACAGAAAGCAGTTGTGTAATTCCTTTGATCTGAAACATCAGTGGATGTTGGATCAGTTGGATCAGTTTTTGTCTTCTATTATTCTATTTATCTCTTCATTACCAAGCATATTTTTTTCAATTTTGTCACCTGTTTGCATCATAAGCCCAAATTTTGTGAATTTGGCTTTTTGATAACTACCTCAAGAAAGCAGTCATTGTTTATTTACCTGAGATTTATAGATGGTTCTTCTTACAGTTTATGGCAGTCTTAATATCTGTCTCTAAAGTCATAATTTAAAATCATGTATATTCTTTCTTTAACATATTATCAATGTCAAGTTTTCACACTGTAGAGTCTGATTGGAAAGACCACAACTTTCACTATTTTGATTTTTGTTCTTATAGAAATATCTTTATTGTTCATGATCTTGCATAAATTTATCATTGCCTGTTTTTCTAGAAGTAATCTCATATTTATTTATCCAGGGCACTATTGATTCTTGAACCCAATAAAATAAAATTATTTACAACTTTCACTTCTTTGCCCTTAACTGTAAGTTCACTAAATGTTATCTGTTGACATTACCTCTGCCTTTTTGATTTTCAACATTAACCTAGAATTTTCACTCTAGTTATTTTCAGAATGAGATCAATTTGAGTTTCTTTACCTTCACTATCAATGGAATTGTCATAGGGTTTCCTGTAAGATGACAGGGTTTGATACAAAGCACAGAGTAAAACTCCTCTTGTGAGTGTTCTCCCTTGAATATTGTCATGTCCTAAAAGTGGTACAATTTCTGATAAGGTTGAAAAGCCCTGATGTAAATGCAGCCTAGACTGTTTATTTCCATCCTATTTGCAAATAATATCTTACTGTTCTGAACCAGCCCTCTTCTCGCAACCCCTAATTAAGAGAAGAGTCTGGAAAGCGTCCAAGGCTAAAAGGCTTCTGCCAAGATTTAATTACGCAGTTAACAAAAACACAAGAGCTTGTCTTCTCAAGCGGAAAAGTTGCTTTCAGCAACCAGCCCCTCCCCAAACACTTCTTTTATAGAGAGCTCAGGGCGTGGTCTCCCTGTGCCTCCTCCCGAGGAGTCCCATAGTCTTTCTTTGTTTGTCCCTGCTCGTCTGCCTCCTGCGTCGGGCGTCCTTGAACAGGGCCAGCTGTGGGTCATCATCCTCCGCACTCTCGGGCTCACACAGCTGAGAAGAGGTCCCCGGCTGAGGACTCTGCAAAGCCTCCAAATCATCATCAGCCGGTTCGTTTCCCTCCTCCCCCACATCTGAGTCCTCCGATACATCGGACCCGGCTGTCGGACCCACAGGCTGGCCCTGAGTCACAACACTATCCCGCACCGCAGGGCCCTTCCCTCGGGTCTGCCGATCCGGATGCGGTCGGGATGGGAACTGTTCGTGAAAAGCAGTCACCAACGCAGGGGCATGAACGGCGGTCGCGTCTTCCCATGTGAAGTCCTCCGGCCCGTACCCTTTCCACTCGATCAGGTACTGGAAGCGACCTTTCAGCCAGCGGGAATCCCTGATGCTGGCGACCTCGTACTCGGGGGTGCTGCCTCCATCACGAGTTCCTGATGGGGGAGGTTCCGCTTGGCGAAGTGGACAGGCCGGTTGTTCGGGGACCAACAAGGACCGATGGAAGACGGGGTGCACGCGCAGGGAACGTGGCAGAGTTAAACGATAGGCGACCGGGTTGATGACGGCCTCGACTGGGAACGGTCCAAGGTAACGGTGGTCCAGCTTCCTCGCCGGCCGAGTGGATGGTAGGTTCCTGGTGGACAGCCAGACCCGATCCCCCACCGATAGTGGAGGCGTATCCCTTCTCGACCGATCGGCGAACCTCTTGTAGTCGGCCTTGGCCTTCTCCAGCTGCCGTCGCACCAACCGATGGATCGCCTGTAACTCCGCCATGAATTCGTTCGCTGCCGGCTCCGGTGAGTCCACGGGAGAAAGAGGGAAGAACCTGGGGTGATAACCCACGTTGGCCAAGAACGGTGTCATCTGCGTGGAGGTGTGTTGCGAGTTATTAAAGGCAAACTCGGCTATGGCCAAATAGTCCACCCAGTTGTCCTGCTGCAGGTTAACATAGCAGCGCAGATACTGCTCTAAGATGCCGATGACCTTCTCGGTACCCCCGTCGGTCTGAGGATGATGCGCGGACGAGAGGCAAACCTTAATGTCCAACGCCCGCATCAACTCCTGCCAGAAGCGGGCTGTAAACTGGGCCCCCCTATCGGAGACGACCCTGTCGGGAAGGCCGTGCAGCCGGAACACCTGTTGGATGAACATGCGACTAGTGGCGCGAGCTGACGGTAAGCCGCGACAGGGGATGAAGTGCGCCATCTTGGTCAACATGTCCACCACCACAAACACTGTCGTGAAGCCGGAGGATGGGGGTAGATCCATCAGAAAGTCCATGGACACAGCCCCCCAGGGTCTCTTGGGCGTTGGCAAAGGCTGCAGTAAACCAGGCGGGGCCCCTGTCGCTGACTTGGCCTGCCTGCATGGGACGCAGGAGGTGACATAAGACTGGACATCGTGTCGGACTCGGGGCCACCAGAAAGTACGGGAGACCAGGTTCAGAGTCTTGAACAGGCCAAAATGCCCCGCAGCCGGGTTATCATGACATTGGCTGAGGACGAGTCCCCTGAGTGGCCCTCCTGGAACATAGAGCCGGTCACGATAATACAGGAGTCCATCCGTGACCGACCAAGGCGAATCTGGCCCCACCTCTTCCTTCCGCTGAGCCACCCACGCCTCCTGCTGCTGCGCCTCCCGGATCCGAGCCCGTATATCCACCGGCTCCCGTACCGCAGCAAAAGACTCGACGGGGATCACTGTCCTGGGCGGAAGCTTGTCTTCCACTCGGGTGTACTCGGGCTTCCTGGACAGAGCATCCGCTCTCTGGTTGTGCCCGCTTGGTATGTACCGCACCCGGAAGTCAAACCTCGCAAAGAAGAGGGACCACCGGATCTGGCGTTGGTTCAAATTCCGAGCGGTCTGCAGGCTTTCCAGATTCTTGTGGTCCGTCCGGACCTCGATTTGATGCCGCGCCCCCTCCAGATGATGCCTCCAAGCCTCGAACGCCGCCTTGATGGCCAGCAGCTCCTTCTCCCAGATGGTATAGTTGCGCTCCGAGGGATTCAATTTCCGAGAGTGATACGCGCAAGGGAAAAGGGTACCGTTGGGCGTCGCTGCCTGGAGTAACACGGCCCCAATGGCAATGTCGGAGGCGTCCGCCTCCACGACAAACGGCCGTTGCGGGTCAGGATGCTTCAAGATGGGCTCCTTCATGAAGGCGTCCTTCAAAGCTTGGAACGCCTGTTGTTCGGGGGCGTTCCACTGGAACCGAGTCTTCTTCTGCAGGAGCCGGGTGAGGGGGGCTGTCAAGGCAGCAAAGCCAGGGATGAATGTCCGATAGTAGTTGGCAAATCCAAGAAGTCGCTGAACATCCTTCACGCGACGCGGGGGTTGCCAACTCTGCAACGACTCAACTTTACTTGGATCCATGGCGATGCCCTCGGGAGAAATGCGGTGGCCCAAGAAATCAATGGTCACCTGGTAGAACTGGCACTTCTCCAACTTGGCAAACAGCCGATGTTTCCGGAGGCGCTGCAGGACCTGACGGAGATGCTGATGATGCGCTTCACGCGACGGGGAGTAAATCAGGATGTCGTCCAGGTAAATCACAACAAACTGGTCCAACAGATCCCGAAAGATGTCATTCATAAAATGCTGAAACACAGCGGGGGCGTTGGTCAGGCCAAACGGCATCACCGTGTACTCGAAATGTCCATAGCGAGTACCAAACGCTGTCTTCCACTCATCACCCGGCCGAACCCTGACGAGGTTGTAAGCTCCACGCAGGTCCAGTTTCGTGAAGATCTTAGCCTCCCGGAGTCGGTCCAAGAGCTCGGGGATGAGGGGCAGCGGGTAGCGGTTACGCACCGTGATAGCGTTGAGTTTCCGGTAGTCACAGCAAAGCCGTAACTCGCCCGACTTCTTTTTGACGAAGAGCACGGGCGCAGACACTGGCGAGGACGAGGGCCGGATGAATCCACGAGCCAAGTTCTTTGTCAGGAAGTCCCGCAATGCGGCCAACTCGGGCTCCGACATGGAGTACAAACGCCCCACTGGGAGAGGCGCATCAGGGACTAGGTCAATGGAGCAGTCGTAGGGCCTGTGCGGGGGTAATTGGTCCGCCTCGGACTCGCTGAACACGTCAGCAAAGTCGGACAGTACGGGAGGCAAGGAAACCCCTGAGGAACCCTCCACCTGGCCGGCACAGATATGGCGGGTGTGGTCCACGCACTGCAAACTTGGGAAGGTGACCAAGTTCTGAGACCAATAGATCTGTGGATCATGCGCCCGGAGCCACGCCAGTCCCAAGACCACGGGGAAGTGCAGATCCGAAGTGACGTAAAACTGAATGGCCTCCACATGGGTACTGATGGCCATACACACGGGTTGCGTGGCGGCCGTGATAGGCCCGGACAGGAGCACTCGACCATCGATGGTCTCCACAAGCATGGGCGGATCCACCGGACACTGGGGAACAGCCCATTTGGCCACAAAGGCCGAATCCATAAAGTTAGTGGTAGCCCCAGAGTCAATTAAGGCATGGACCGGAATCCCCTCTGGCTTGCCAGGAAGGATCAGTCGTGCCTCCAAAATCAAATGCCGTGGAGGTTCACAGGCACCGTCGAAACGGCGTCGCTCGGCGTGATCGTTGTGGGTCGCCCGATCTTTCACACCGTCTAGATCGGGCTCGGGCCGTATTCCCGATAGCAAAGCAGGGGACTTTCTCGGGGGAGGCTTGGTCACTGACGCCCGCTGACGCTTCTTCGGGCAAGAAGCAGCCAAATGTCCAGGGTCCCCACAGTAAAAACACAACCCCTCCGATCGTCGTCTGTCCATTTCCGTCACCGATAGACGGGACCTGGCGGCACCCAGCTCCATTGGCTCCTCCCTCTGGACTGGGGGCTCACGTACAACAGGGGCGGCAGGGGTCTGTGGGGTGGCACGGCGACTCTTACGCTGCTGCAGCCGGGCATCGATCCGCAGACAAAGATGGATCAGCCCATTCAGGTCTGAGGGAATGTCCACGCGGGCCAGCTCATCCAACATCTCCTCTGTCAAGCCATCCTGAAAGGCATCCACGAGCGCAGCCTCATTCCAGGCGGAATCCTGGCTAAGCAGCCGGAAATCGCTGATATAGGCCTGTAGGGGGCGCTGACCCTGCCTCAAAGCTTTCAGACGTCGGGTGGCGGTCTGCGCCTTAATCGGGTCCTCGTACATGAGGCGCATATGGTCACAAAACCCCCCAAAGTTATCCAACAAAGGGCTAGGCTGTGCCAACAGAGGCGTGCCCCAACGAGCTGCATCTCCCGACAGAAGGCTCAACACGAATCCCACCTTATCACGGTCAGTGGGGAAATCAGCTGCTCTCACGCTGATATAAAGCTGGCATTGTCCCAGGAAGGCAGGAAACAGTTCTGGATTACCAGCAAATTTATCCGGCATAGCTAACTGACATTTCCTCCTGGGTGGGGGGGCAGCATGTACCTGAGCCTGCAGTTGTGCCACCTGAGTGGCCAGCAAGGTGAGTTGCTGGTTGAGCTGGGCATTCTCGGCAAGAAGCTGCTCCATCGTAGTATTAAGGGGTGGGAGGCTGAAAGCAAACTGTTCTGAACCAGCCCTCTTCTCGCAACCCCTAATTAAGAGAAGAGTCTGGAAAGCGTCCAAGGCTAAAAGGCTTCTGCCAAGATTTAATTACGCAGTTAACAAAAACACAAGAGCTTGTCTTCTCAAGCGGAAAAGTTGCTTTCAGCAACCAGCCCCTCCCCAAACACTTCTTTTATAGAGAGCTCAGGGCGTGGTCTCCCTGTGCCTCCTCCCGAGGAGTCCCATAGTCTTTCTTTGTTTGTCCCTGCTCGTCTGCCTCCTGCGTCGGGCGTCCTTGAACAGGGCCAGCTGTGGGTCATCATCCTCCGCACTCTCGGGCTCACACAGCTGAGAAGAGGTCCCCGGCTGAGGACTCTGCAAAGCCTCCAAATCATCATCAGCCGGTTCGTTTCCCTCCTCCCCCACATCTGAGTCCTCCGATACATCGGACCCGGCTGTCGGACCCACAGGCTGGCCCTGAGTCACAACACTTACTTACCTAGTTGAGATGGTTTAGTTGGGCAGCAGGGAGAGGTGCAAAGTTCCTGCCTTCGCTGCAGACAACTTGCCTGTGCAATGTTTGCCAGCTGGGTCTTTTGGCGTGCTCAGCAGCAATTCCTATTGGCTTTTGAAAGCCAATAGGCCAGGCATAGGCAACCTTGGCTCTTTTATGACTTGTTGACTTCAACTACCAGAAGATGTTACATAACATAACATCAACTGGAAAATTTTAAACTGTCCTTCTGTTTCTTTCCTTCCCAAAAATTGAATTAATGAGTCCTCTCTAAGCTCTGCTGATCAGCTTGTCCTGGATTGTTTGTTTTGCCGCAAAACAGAACGGTTTACAAGTTGCAGTTGAGACATCTCATTTTAGATATATCACATATAATTGAAGATTGTAATTAGTTGCGTGCGCACATTCAGCAAGTGTGATGTATCTGTGCTGGCAAGTCTAGGCCTTTTTCCAACCACATCCAGAAAAAATTGTAACAAACATTGGAATTCTTAAGGCCATGTTTGGTATTTCCCAACAATCTGTCACTGGAAGGAAAAAGCAATCTCTGCTGCATTACTGATCCCAGAGAAGCATTTGCATGTATGCAGGTATCCTTAGGGTGCCATAGTTATGGATGAGAAATATTGGTTGCAAAGTTGGCATTTCTGGATGCAGTACAGATATTTTGGACTTATTTTTGTTTCTTTGCATGTTTGATATTTTTAAAAAGGCATATGCTACTAACTACACTTATGCATATATGTAACATCTTTTGCTAGGATACACGACCACTGCTTTTCCAGAATGTGAAAAGTGAAAGATTGTCATTAAACAAAATTTTAATGTACAGATAATACCACCAGAAATTATTTTAGCCTTTTTAATAAATGTTGTTATTGATGTTAAGCTCACCATGGAAAACATCATATATTGTTATGTATATACTAGGTTAATTATTTAAAGACTGAAGTGCAACATAACTAGATTCTAAATAATCTATTTTTCAAAACACACAACAGTCCAAACAGTAAAAGTAAAGTCCAAATTAAGAATATTTCATTCTTAAGAATTGTTTAATTTAAAGTGGTTTAGTTGTAATAAATGGTTAGATTCAAAATTGTTTTCAAGAGTATGTACAAAAGATACTATTTTTTTCTAGCATCAGCTAAATTAGACATATTACATTGAGAAAAATGTTTCTCATTTCTTTCCTTTTACCTTTATTGATTTCATTGCAGAGATGTTAACATAGGAAATAGATTATTTTGTTATCTGTCTTCCAAAAGACAGAAGCAGATGAAAAATGTGAGGTTCTTTCCTGTTGGCTTTTTTGAATTAGCTGTTTTAGAATCTAAAAGTTTAGTTCCTAAAGAAGTAACCCTGTAAATAATTTTAATGTCCTCCTTTAGTGCAGGGTAGGCAACCTTGGCTCTTTTATGACTCAAGGACTTCAACTCCCAGAATTCCTGAGCCAGCATGGCTCAGCTTGGAAACCTCTCCCTTTCCCCTCAGCATGGCTGGCTCAGGATTTCTGGGAGTTGAAGTCCATAAGTCATAAAAAGAGCCAAGATTGTCTAGCCCTGAAATAGGCTTTCGAAAGCCAATAGAGGGAGATTTTTCCTTTTTCTTTTTTGAAAAAGAAAAGGTGCCAGAATGCCGTTCTGAGCATTCTATGAGAAAAAAAAAGCCCTGGATAATATTCTCTCATTTAGGCTGCTACTGATTCAGATCTGGCTGGCAGAACTTGGTATCTTCATATCTTCTCAGCTTCACACATAGAAAAATATGGGAAAGTCATATCAAATGATTTGATATGATAAATCAAATATCAGGTGCAGTGGTGGGATTCAGCCTAGTCGCACCACTTCAGCAGTACTGGTAACTATTTTTTTGTTGCTCAGGCCCAGAATGGACTTCTGGAAGCGGCATCTAGACAGAGAACTGGTTGTTCACGTATTTGAATCCCACCACTGATCAGATGAAAATTTGCAGTCTAATATAAAAATGTATTTCAATGAGTTATAAGAAATGTAGAAGGTCCGAGATACACTGGAGATATTAATAAGGCACCTATTTTTCAGAATATTTTTCCTCACTTTGCCTGATCAGATTAGCAGAAACCATTGGAAGCAGATAGCCTTTCAAATAAAAAGGCTGTGTGCCATAAGACTTTACAGCTGCAAATAGCACATTGAATTGTACCTGGAAGCAAACTGACTACCAAGTGCAGTTTTTGTAGTATCAATCCCACATGGGAAAATTGTAGTAATCCCATCTTTGCCCATATTGCTGCATTTTGGACCAACTGTAGGCTTTAAAAGTAGCACCATGTAGAGTTCTGCATTGCAATAGTCTAGCCATGAAGTCAATAGGGTGAGAATGACAGTCTGAAAGTTTTGCAAATGTTTACTAGTCAGTGAACTAGCCACTACACCATCCTACTAAAATGTCAGAAATTATAAAATAAAATGTATGAGATATAATAGTCTATTATTAATTTATAAAAGGACATATGATGATTTAGTTCAGGGCTTCCTTCAACTATTATCTTTTCAGGTCACCCATAGTATCATCTACAAATCTTTTTGAATGCCTCCCAGCCTTTCTCAGAGATCTCCCATGTTCATTTGGAACTTCTTGCTGCACAGAGTTCCCTGAAGGATCAATTCATGCCAGTTACCCTATTAATAATCTGCTTATCATCAACATCAGGAAGGAGCCCTAATTTTTCACAATTTCCTCTTGAATCTAACATTTTTGTTTTTCCTTGCATAATTCTGTTCTACCACTTTATTCTCCTGTGAGCTGATATGTGTATAATTTGCGATAGAGTGTATTATAGACTCTTAGCACCACCTTTAATGTTTTATTGATTGGAAAGGACAATCAGATATAGGATGCTCTTGGGAGGTGGCATATAATATATATACACACACTCTTCTTCCTTTGACAGTTCCATTTGTAATACTCTCACAAGCCATACTGGCCACATAATGATGTTTCTGCAATCTTTTGCCATGATTTCTGACTCAAAAGGGGAGGAAGAGAAATACAGATGTTGCTCTACCCACAAATAACAGGAAGAATTCAGAGATATGGAGAGTTCCTGATGAGAAAGTAATGATGATGGGAGCTGCACTGAGTTAGGAGTGGGGAGAAATAGGTCAAATATAGAAGAAATTAGGAAATTCCTACCAAAGAAAAAATGAAGAAAGAAGAATTGGGGGAAGAGGATATGATTCCAACTGATCAATACCAGGAGAAAGGAAACACATGGCATTTCTAGTCTCAGAGAAGGAGGGAGAAAATGGACAAGGGGTTGTATAACAGTTGGGGTGCATGAGCAAGTTCAATTGTTTCCAGCTGTTACATAAACATACAACAGGTGTCCTACTATAAGGAGCAGTGGTGGCACTGGAGTTTGATCCTGACAGGTTTCAAGGTTGATTCAGCCTTCCATCCTTCTGATGTCAGTAAAATGAGGGCCCAGATCATTGGGGGGGGGGCAATATGCTAACACTTCAAACTGCCCAGAGAGTGCTATAAAGTGCTATGGGTAGTAGATACAATAAGTCTAAGTGCTATTGCTTTTGCTATAAAGCCATAGAGTTTGCTCATTCAGAAATGTTAGAGGAAAAAGCCTTGAGTTTAAATCTGAAGAGTATAAAACCCTTTTACATCTTTGCACTAAGAATGACCAAGTGACTGTTGTTTATAGCTCCATTTTTATCTTCCATAAAGATTCTAATTTAGTGAAGTCATACATGAGGATTTATGGCCACGTCAAGCCAGGAGTCACGGGAAAGAGCTCTGTCTTTCACTGCCTAGCCCTGTTTAAGAAGGCTGACAGAAGTACAGCAGCACCACTACCCTACAAAGCTTTGCTGAACCAAGTTACAGGACAATTTATTTCTTCAAAACAGTCAGACCACTTCTGTAAATCCATGGTCCATGGGAAGTACAGAACACTCCAGGACTACATGCTTTGTAATGTTTAATAGAAGTCTTTGCACTTTGCACTTATCTTCTTTTAGTTTAGATTTTTATCCCACCTTTTTTTTATGTACAACTCAAGGTGGCAAACATACTAATACTTCTTCCTCCTCCCTGTAATGTGAGTTTGGCTTTTTAAAAGTGTGTAGTTATATACACATTCTTTTGAGTGTTCTATTTACGGTAAGTACATATGTGTATATACAGATAGTCTTTGTTTAGTTACTACCTTGGACAGAAATTATTTGCAGTTATGACAGTGATGAAAAAATAATTTTGCAACCAATGCCCACATTTACAAATTTCATAGCAGCTCTCATCCCCAGCTACATATAGTACAGGTTGTCTTGTGTCTAACTTGTGTTTTTTTCCCCCTGTCTCTCCAGAGAAGATAAAAACAGGTGACCTCTTCCTCAGCTTCTTTACTCCACATCACCACGCGTTCCTAAAAAGTGCTAACCACAAGTTAATAAACTAGGTTCTGTGACCTCAATTAATTGACCAGAATCCTCTGACCAACTGGCATTGCTGCCTGATACTGATAAGAACCTAAACAATTTCAAGATTTTTGTTTGCCTCCTAAGTTCTCATGGCTGCAACTACAAGCACACTAGACAAATCTCCAGTACTCCTTTCAATGTATTAATCTTCTTTAACCTTTTTTGAATAATTATTATTGGCAACCTCTTTGTCCAATATCTGGGCCCTGTAGAAGTAGTGTATTACTGATTGAGATAAAATAGTTTGGCAAATTTCCATTTCATGCAATTTGATTTCCACTGAGCAATGGGAAATTCTCCTCATTTTCCTTAAATCCCTGCATGCTCTCAAAAGATCTGAAAACGCAGCTTGATCCTTCTTTGCCCTGTTAGTAATTTACCTCAACTATATATTTATAGGTATTGCTATAATTGTTAAAATATTCTCACTTAAGCTCATGTAATCAGTGAGATTACACTGAGATTCTCTCACTGATTGCATGAGACATAGGCAGGGAGTTTATTAAAATTACACAAACTGAAAGAGCACAAAAATTATATCTATATTTTGCAAAACTGCAAACACTTGTTTATATAACATGAGAATTAAATGAAATTTTGTTTTTCTTTAGGTCTTCTCCCCCCCAAAAAAACAAATTAAATTTCAACTATAGAGATACAGATTTGATTCACATATTGTTAATTTTATTTTAACATCTTAGTTCTAAAAAGGAATATATTTGTCATATTGTCTGTCAATAGCAAGTCCTTTGCCTTTTCCCACTACATTTTCTTTATTTGCACTAGCTAGAAGTATTTATCTATTTAATTTTTACACTCAGCCACTCAAGATCAAACTGTCAAATCCAGTTATTGAACACCTAAAGATAAAAGAGATCTTAGAGTATTATTTTTAAAAGAGAATTTGTAAACAGATGCTTTTCAGAGGATTCCAAATAGTTTTAGGCTTATAATGTAACACAAAAGCTGAATAAATGTAATTTTAGGATTAAAAGGATGACAAACAAATCCAACTGAGATTCTTTTGTTTCTCTTTAAAAGAAAACAAGGCAATTGATCATCACTTGTTCTTGTCATTTTAGAACTATGTTGTAGCTGCAGTACATTATTCTAAAAACAGAGGGCTGTTGACATTTTTACTTGCTTGAAAATGTATCTTCAGTGTGAAATAGTCAAAGATGCATCTTAAATGTCCAGTCTTCTAGTTTTGCTTTCAAAACTAGTATTGATATTTCTAAATCTAGGGGAAATGATTTGAGGCAGAAACGAGACACAAAATACCAAGCACATATACTTAATTTCTAACTCACCGTTTTCCTTTTTTAGGTAAACACTACTGCAGGAATTTGGTCAGTTCCAGAAATTACTACATTAAAAAAATAAGCAATGTTCTTCTACCCTTCTGAATTGCATCAGTGGAAAAAAATATTGGTTAAAGCTCGCCCTTCATTTTATTTATTTATTTTATTTATTTATTCGGTTTATATACCACCCTATTCCCAAAGGACTCAGGGCGGTTTACAAGGCAAAATTTAAAAACAATCCAATATAAAATTAAAATAAATTAAATTAAGTCTAGCCACAAAAATTAAATCACAATTTAAAAACATTAAACCCCTCAGTCCAGACCAGATAGCTCAAAGAGCCAGGTTTTTAGGTCCCAGCGAAATGAACGAAGGTCGGGGGCAGTCCGGAGTTCCGTTGGCAGTTGATTCCATAGGGCAGGCGCGCCCACAGAGAACGCCCTCCCCCTGTGGATCGCCCGTCGGCAATCCTTGACTGGCGGTACCCTGAGGAGGCCCTCCCTGTGGGAGCACACAGGACGATGGGAAATTGACGCTGGCAGCAGGTGCTCCCTTAGATAATCTGGGCCCATGCCATTTTGCCCCTGTGGTCAGTCTGGAGAAAAAAGAAAAATAACAGGGAAAGAAAAGAAAGGAAAATGATGATATACATACTTTAATCAGATTAGAGCTGGAAGAGACCTTTGAGGTCTTCTAGTCCAGTCCCTGCTCAAGCAGGAGTCCCTATATCATTTCAGGCAAGTGGCTGTCCAGTCTCTTCTTAAAAACATTGAGTGATGAAGCACTCACAACGTCTGAAGGTAAGCTGTTCCACTGGTTAATTGACTCAAATATATTATTCACCGCTTTTCTTTTATGAAAAGAGAATGTATGGCTGCTACAAATTCTAATATTTGTGTTCATCATTTATTGACTAAAGTCTTTTATCCATATGTACAGTATATATTTGGTCTTAATTGTAAGTCTATTAAGGACATTGGGAAAATCACCTCTGTTTAATATTAAATTTGATTTCTTAACCTCTTAACATTAGTGATTCATTATAGGAGACAGTTACAAGAGCCAGTTTGTAAAACTAAATTGTATGAAGCCCACAGAGTGGTTGACTGAACATGTGCACTTTTCTAGGGACCTTTGGGCACTTTTAAACTTGTGGAATTGAAGCAGTTGAATATCAGCTGAATTATATAGCAGAGCTTATTGAACATTAAAGGAAAAAATTACTTGAGCATTGCAAAATGATTTACTAATGGATAGATATTCCCACTGAGTATTATGGTAAGCTTTATTACTTTCATATGTGTGCACTGCATGGAAATTGTCCATTTTTAGGGATTCTGGTGAACTGTGAATTTGTAATAGATGAATTTGCCTTATCTCAGTGTGTTATTGCCTGGTTTTCTGAAAGAACTCTCTTCTGACTCATAATACTAACACCTGTGTCTTATCAGAGCATTGTTATATTTATTTATTTATTTATTTATTTATTTATTTATTTATTTATTTATTTATTTATTTATTTATTTATTTATTAGATTTATATACCGCCCTTCTCCCGAGGGACTCAGGGCGGTGTACAGGGCAATTAAAATATAACATACAAAAGTTAAAAATAGTTTAAATTAAATTTAGCCCCAAACAAAATAAATTAAATTATGAAATTTAAAACCCCAATCCCTCAGTCCAGGCCGGCAAGCTCGAATAACCAGGTTTTCAGGTCACAGCGAAAAGAGCGAAGGTCGGGAGCCATCCGGAGCTCCACAGGCAGCTGATTCCAGAGGCAGGCACACCCACAATGCTCTCCCCCTGGGGGCCACCAGCCGGCACTCCCTGACTGACGGCACCCTGAGGAGACCCTCTCTGTGGGAGCGCACGGGGCGATGGGAAGTTGACGCCAGCAGTAGGTGCTCCCATAAATAATCCAGACCCATGCCATTTAGGGCTTTATAGGTCATCACCAGCACCTTGAATCTCACCTGGAGGACAACTGGGAGCCAATGCAGCTCGTGGAGAAGAGGTGTTACATGGGAGTATCGGGAGACTCCCATCACAACTCACGCGACCGCATTCTGCACCAGCTGCAGCCTCCGAATGGTCCTCAAGGGCAGCCCCATGTAGAGAGCATTGCAGTAGTCTATTCGAGAGGTCACGAGCACATGAGTGACTGTATGTAGGGCATCTCGGTCCAGATAGGGCTGATATTACCTCCTCAAATTTGTAGTTATGTTTTTATTTATTATATTTGATTAGTTGCTTGCTTCAGCATATGAAACAAGACAAAAGAAAGACAAATAACGGATTATAATATTTAAAGCTTGTGACAAATGAGTTGTCTTTACATTCTTCAACAAGTCTTGAGTAAAAACTTTGTCTCTTTATGTATTACAAGGTGGTTCCTTTTCTCAGTGATTGGGTTAGTTACATCTCTCTATGTTGCTTAGTCCTAAAGCTTTCTATCTTTAATTACTCCTTTTTAAAAAAAAAAAATCAGGCTCTTCTCAGAATATTTTCTTTCTTCCCAATGCTATAGACCTTTATTGCAGTGTAGATGTTTGAAGTAACCAGGTATTCCTAATTCCCCATAGAATTGGGAAAGTGATTCGTGCCAGTAGCTGCACTTAAGACTCCTCAAATTTATCTTCTAGGGCAGGCCCCAAGATCTAACTAATGGCTTCATAAACACAGAGGAGGTAGAACGCTCAGTATGAAATGCCTGCTAGCAAACAAACAAACTCAGAGAGCATCAAGATGTTACATGGCTTTAAATAAAGATGAGAAAAAAATATTCAGTAAAGGAAACAGGAAGCCAGGAATCTGCTGATTTCAGCATAGGGAAAAAAGAGATTAATTGTGAACTAGTTCTTTTTTTATATTTTATTGAATTATAGGGTAAAATACAAAATACAAAGCAAATAGTAGGCCACAATGGGGAGAAGAAAGGGAAAGAAGGGAAAAAGAAAAAAAAAAGACATTAGCTTCTGACTTCCTCTGTTGCAGTATAAAGCTTTAACATCAAGCCACAACTTTTTACTTTTTCACAACAGTATAAACTGGCCATTTCTGTAACAACAAATCAATCAAATCGGTGAAATCCAAAAATTGTGAACTGGCTCTGACAGCCACGATCATAACTTTTCTGTGATAGCCTCTTAAGTCAACCGATGTCTGGCAGAAGAAGAAGAAGCCATATTGATTCAGATTACTATGGAAAGCTAAGATTATTTTATTTTATTTATTTTTAAGCTTCATCTCTGTCACCTAAAGGGGAGACTGTAAAATATTGTAATTTTACAACAGCAGTCCTCCAGTGCAGGTGCCCTGAACCTTCAGGTAACTGTAAAGTTCAGAACAATAAGGGCTTGCCAGCAGGCAAATTACAGCTTTTTAGTCTGCACAAAAGCTGTCATCTTGTAAAGCATTAGGCTGATTAAATCTCAGCAAAGTCAATGGAATTTAAGCAATGTAACTGCCTGGGGAATTTCAGCCAAAGGCATTAATGTAATCATTCCTTAATGAATACTAATAGTTCAACAAACAGTTCTAGTCACCTTTGAGCTTATGGGCTCATTCAGGGGCAGGTCTTATTTACCTTCAGCATTACATTTTCCCAGTACAAATGATAAATATCAATTTAGCAAAATGAATACCCAGTTTGGATCTAAAAACATGATACCAAAACCTTGTTGAAGCTACACAACTGGAGAACCACTCATCTTTGAACCAGTTCTATGGATGAAAATATAAAGTAGTAAAAAGCAACTGGTTTGTGCAATGTGCAGTCCTTTCTTAAGGCCTTGTTAATTCATTCAGACACATCCTTATCACTGTTGATTCCCAAATGCTGAGAATGAGGGAAAAGTTATTGCCTTGCCTGAGCTGCTCAACATCCTGCAGCAATTAAAAAAACAAATACCTTATCCTCACTCCACAGGAAAGAAAAGGGGCAAAAGCAAGGCAAAGAAAACCCAGGAGCCAACCACTAAAAGAAGCCAGGGTTGGGGTAGTGGAATGGTGGTTGCGGGGACTGAAAAAATCGGTTCCATACTAGTTAGCTAAGTAGCCTTGAGTTTGCTTAGATATCGAACTCAGGTGCTGGAAATGAAAGAGAGGCAAAATTTGCCTCCAATGAGAAAATAGAGTTATACAATCTATCTCTGTGTATAATTATTATAATTCCAAATAAAATGAAGTCTTCCTCATTGAATGTTAAAGATATACATTACCATGCTAACACAATTGGCAGACTTAATGTTTTTCAGATTCTCAGCCTGGGCTAAAAAAGAATAATTGGTCCAAAGCTACCCAACTAGCCTTCTATGCCCATGAGAGGATCCTACTCCTAGTCCTACTCCTAGTCCATCTCCTTAAGCACTACAACATGCATGATCTCTCTCTCTCTCTCTCTCTCTCTCTCTCTCTCTCTCTCTCTCTCTCTCTCTCTCTCTCTCTCTCACACACACACACACACACACACACACACACACACACACACGACTTTGTACAGGCTATTAGTATAGCATAGATTTATGAAATGTTTTCATTTCCAGTAGCAAGAAAGCCAAAAATTACTAAACATCGTTATACTTGATGTTATTCACCTCTTAAGAACTACTGGTAAGCTTATCCTTTTATCAAGGAAAGAAAGCAGCTCAGCAGCTTCAGTCTAGAAGACAATTTAATTTGGAAAGGGGGTTCTATGTCCTTCTTCATCATTTGCTTCAGTTTATTTTACCAGACCTAGGAGACAAAAGTAAACAGAGAGGAGCATTTGTTTTTGCTGTTAAGTCTCACTACCCTCACTGGTACTTCAGAACAATAGAACTCAAAGTTTATGAATAATGGTGACTAGGATTTAGGAATAAGTGAGAATTTCACTTGGTCTGTTATTGAAATAAATTTTCCATGTTTGGAAGGAAAGAGCTTGAAGTTATGGGAAAAAAACATAGGATAAAAGAATTGACAGTTTCACCCCCTCAGATAGAATTCAAGCACTTAAATCTGGATTTGAATCCTTATATAGTCAGTTTACTAGAGTGCTGAATTAAGCTTGTCATCAGGTAATTCAGAATTCCAGAATTTAGGCTCAAACTTACATGAGGAGAATTCCAGAAGAATCTCTTAAGTCTTTATTTGTATAGAGCAGGGGTAGGCAACCTCGGCTCTTTTATGACTCATGGACTTCAACTCCCAGAATTCCTGAGTCAGCTGACTCAGGAATTCTGGGAGTTGAAGTCCATGAGTCATAAAAGAGCCGAGGTTACCTACCCCTGGTATAGAGTAAAAAGCATCTCATTTATGCATTACTTTCTCTCAGCATGCCTATTTGACAAGGGAGAACCTTGTATAGCAGGGGTTCTGAATTCTCTATAGATGTTTCATTGATCAAAAGCCAGTTTAAATACTATGTATTAATAATATGAAGAAAACATTAAGTTGACCAACATGCAAAAATGTAGAGGGAAAACTAAACTATTTTTTTATTAATCTTTTCCTTGATGTTATGAGGGTACGTGGGCTTATATGCAGCCTATAAAATAGCTCATTTCATACTATCCTTTGTTTGATTCAGAATGTACTTTATTTAATGTGTGCTAATGCTTCTTATTTCCTGAATTTCATCTTTGTTACTTGCAGTAACTGTGAATGAGCTTTGCCTTGTTCTAAAACAAAACATGGTTTGCTTGGTTTGCTTTAGCATGTTTTGCAGCCTCAACCAACATTTTTCTAGATGATATATGGCAACTGAAAAATTATAGCATCCAGGTATTACAAAACAACCCAATATAATTTGAATTTATGATGCTCGTGGTTAAAACTTTAGAAACATATTTTTGTAGTGGTTTTGTAATAAAGAATGATGCAGAACAAATTATTTACTTATTTCATTTGATGAAATATCACATTAAAATCTTGGGTATTTAAAGTGATCTTTTTTGCCTCAGTCATCCCTCTTGAGATGTTGCTTTGAAATTATTTAGGGCAGCAAAATTTAAAGTCAAATCCTATGTCTACTAATTCAGGAATAATTCCAACTGACTTCAGTGAGACCCAAAAGCAAGTATGTTTAAGACTGCCATCTTACTTCCGAGCATCAAAAAAATGCCTTTTTTCCCCTTTCTCCTTCTATATATGTATATAACATTGACCAAATGCTAGGCTAACAGCTATACAAAATAAAAAGGAATTGATTTTTGAATTAAATAGATTTATAGAATTGTCAGTTCCAAATATTGGAGTACCCAAGAAAAAACAAAAATTTAATAAAATAGAAACAGATGATACAGTAAGAAGAAAAATGTGTTAAACCAGGGCTTTTTAACTGGTGGTACACGTACCACTAGTGGTACACAAGCACCTGGCTGGTGGTACGCGTAGGACGGGTTGAACAGCACTATAAAAAAAGGTAAAAAAAAGGTAAAAAAGAGCTTTTTTTACTAACCTGCTTTCAGCTGCATTCCATTCCTCCATTCCCTTCTCAGCCTTCACCATGCCTGTGTGGGACAAAAAAAAAAGGTCCATGAGACTTTCTAACTTCTTGTGAGATCTCACAAGAAGTTAGAAAGTCTCATGGAATTTTTTTTTCTTTTTTACCGATAGTCCCACAAACACGTGCTAAAAGCTGGGAAGCAAATGGAGAAATGGAATGCAGCTGAAAGCAGGTTAGTAAAAAAAATGCACCGGGAGGCTTCAGAGTGCTGAGTGCAGGTGGCTTCTGACTGCAGGTGGGGCAGCTTCAGAGCGCTGAGCGCAGGTGGCTTCTGAGCACCGGGAGGCTTCTGAGTGCCCTACATGGGCAGCTTCTGAGCGTGGGCAGGACGGCTTCAGAGTGCTGAGAGCGGGTGGCTTCTGAACACCAGGTGGTTTCTGAGCATGGGCAGGGTGGCTTCAGAGTGCCGGGAGGCTTCAGAGCACCAAGCGTGGGCAGCTTCTGACCACGGGAAGGGCAGCTTCAGAGCCCCGAGCATGGGTGGCTTCTGAGCGCCCTGCATGGGTGGCTTCAGAGCACTGAGCACAGGCAGCTTCTTAGTGCAGGTCAGCTGTAGTTGCACAACACCAAGCCTAGCTTCTGAGCACCCCGCATGCCCCGTCCTTCAGCCAAAGTTGCTAATGAAGTGCAGGTGGCCCAAACAGCCCTGCATTCTCGCATCCAAGCCCAATACATGGGTCCCTCTTTTCTCAATTGTGCTTACAGTCAGAGATCAGGCCTCACACAGAGCCAGACATGAGCATCTTTTCCCTCCAACCATGGCAAGAGGGCTGCCCAGAACAAGGAGGTCGGTGCCAGCCCACAGAGGTGCCGCCGGGGATACCCGCAGTCTCCCGCAGGCAGCACTGACAGTGGCCAGAGTCCCGCCCCTCGCAAGAAGGAGGAGAGGCAGTTGGCTGCTTTTCCCTTCTAGGAATGGAAGTGGGAAGTGTTCGATTTCAGGTGCTGTTACCGAAGCTAAGGAACTGCCTTCCTACCATACTTCCATGTTCTTTGCCTCTCTGCTTTGTTTCACTGGAGAAATCCCTGCCTTTGCAAAATAGGCAAAAGTGATTGCCCTTTTGCAAGCAGGAAATCTTGCTGGTCTCCTCATGAAGAAAGTAACCCCAGATGCGGGGCAAGCCCGGGAAAGAGTGTGTGTGTGTGGGGGGGGGGGAGAAATCCCCGGCTGCTATTCCCATGCAAGATTTCCTGCTTGCAAAAGGGAGATCACTTCTGCCTCTCTTGCAAAGACAGGGATTTCTCCAGTGGAGGATGCCAGCAAACCAGGTTGGGGCTATAGGCAAGGAAGGGAAACCCCTTCTTGGAGCATCCGGGATGGGGAACCCCCCCCTGCCTTCTCCTTTTTTTTGGAAGGAGGGGAGGAGGAAGGAGGAGGCGCAGAAGCAGCAGGTGAGATTGCAGCCCAGCCCAGAGAAAGGGAAGGAAGAGCCGATGGGAGAATGCATTTTTCTCCCCCACCCCCAGATGGAGAAGCCTCCCTTGCCTGCCCACCACCCTGGTAGCACTGCATAAAGCTGCCAGCCATGCGACATGCCCAGCCGTGGTGGGTCAAATGGCAATCCCAGGCAAAAGAGGGGCGCGTGTGCGGCCACCTTCAAGCATGAGCTCTCCTCTGCCTCTGTGTGCACTTTGCCAGTTCACTTTGCCCCCAGCCGCTCTGTGTAGTGAGAATGCTCCGCTGCCTGCCAAAACCAGGCTGGGGTCTGGGCGGCGTAGTGCAGGACAATGGGAAGGAGGGAGGAAGGGACAAAGAGGGAAGGTAGGTAGGTAGGTAGGTAGATAGGAAGGAAGGAAGGAAGGAAGGAAGGAAGGAAGGAAGGAAGGAAGGAAGGGTAGGCAAAGAGGGAAGGAAGGGAGGGAGGGACAATGGAAAGGAGGAAGGGACAAAGAGGGAGGGGAGGAAGGAAGGAAGGAAAGAAGAAAGGAAGGGACAATGGGAGAGAGGGAGGGAAGTCACCCATCCAGTCCCACCTCCCTCCACCAGAGACCCACGGATTTCCCCCCTCCCCACAGGAACCCTGCAACCTGAGTGATGAGCTGGCCAGGCCCCCCCCAGCCATTGACTTCGCTTGTCAGAAGGTTGCAAAAGTTGATCACATGACCATGGGACACTGAATGTCATAAGTATGAATCAGTTGCCAAGCATCTGAATGTAAATCACATGACCCTGAGGATGCTGCAACAGTGCTTAGTGTGAAAAATCGTCATAAGTCACTTTTTTCAGTGCCGTTGTAACTTTGAACAGTCACTAAGCAAATTGTAAGTCAAGGACTACCTGTACTTTATCATTTTTTTTCCTTTTTTGGGGGGGGTGATCAAGTTTTTGACACCTTGCTGGGCGACTGGTGGTACTCAGATATTGCCTTATCCTAAAAGTGGTACAATGGGTGAAAAGGTTGAAAAGCCCTGTTCTAATGCATCAGTGAATTATTGTTACTAAGAAAGACCAATGAGAGTTTAGGAGCATTTAGATTATCATGAATCACTACAATATATTTTGCACTGTGCATTTTGGCATTCAGATGCAAGTATGCATTTTAATGGATACTGATTTATTACAAATGGATCATTTTATGCTGAAGAGACAATAAGAATTGATTCCAGTTGCACATATTATATGTTTAATTAATGGAATTAATTATATTTCAGTTATGGAAAAAACTTAGTTTATTGGTTGGCAGACTTCAAAGAATCCGTAGTTTGAGAGATCTCAGAGTTTAAAATGCAAATTAATATATGGTATAGACATGATTTTGAAATATAACTTATAACTGTATAGTTATTATTTGTGTGTGTGAATCAACAAAGGTAGTAAGTTTAATTCTATCAGTGCAAAACAATATATTTAACCATCTACCTTCAATCATACAACTTTATGTTTCATAACAGATTTAGAAGAAACATACAATCTGTTATTTAGAAAGACTGCAGTTTACATGGAAACTATTTTGGCCCTTTCAATAACTATAGTTACTTATTTGTTAACTACATTTCGTCCTTGACTTGTGCCTGTAATGGAGCCTGCCCATTTGGTCATAAATCATGATGGTTGTAAAATGCATCATCATATGACCAACCCAATTTTATAACTTTTCTTTTGAAACACTGGTTAAGTGAATTGCCATGATCTTTAAATGAATCATTACAGTCATTAAGTGAATCGTCAGACATTAAATGAACATATTGTTCACTATGGCACATTTTTGCTGAAAACCAGAAGCAAACGTTAGTTTTCAGCAAAAAATGATGTAAGTCATGGTCATGTGGGACACTGCAAATAGCTGTAAATGTTGACTGGTTGCCAAGCACCTGAAATGCGATCGTGTGATATGGTAGGGTTCCCATTTGTGAGAACTTCAGATTGTAAGTATCTTTTGATGGCTCTGTTGTAACTTTGAATGGCCACTAAATGACAAGTTGTAAATTGAGGATTATCTCTAAAACAAACAAAACATTCCCATGAACAGACCTGAACACAAGGTAGATTTTTATTATAGTACTGGCCTTGTGCTTTCCATTAAAAGATTTGAGTTATTTTCAATAGCTGATTTTCTACATGCCCTAAAAAAGAATGCAAAAGAGTAAGACATCAGGTTGGTTCCTTACCAAATAAAAATGCTGTATACTAATGGGGAAACAGACATAAACATGGAGAACTGTGACTGTTGTCTCTTTTAAATTTCATCAGATATGAATAAGAATGTATAAAAAAAGATTTGCAAGGATCTCTCTAACATTTGTCAAAAGTTAACAACAAGCAAATGTTTAGGATTATATTTAATCCCATGTGATAATGTCTCTTTAATAAAGTATGTTTTAAGCAATATTTTCTGTCTGTATATTTAAAAATTGAAAGATGGTTCCATTTCTATTTCAGTTTCATTTAGCTATTGAATAATACAAAAGAGAATCTGAGTGATCCAAATATGGATAGCCATGGGGCTTAATTGAAATTTTCCTATCACCTCCTCAAAATGTGAATATTTTCTCCAATAATGGTTCAAATATTATGTAGTCATGGGTCACAAGAGTAGTGAATTTGCAGCCTTCCAATTGTTCTTGGATTATAACTTACATCATTTCTGACAAGTGGTCAAACTGGCAAGTCTAGTTGCAGCCCAAGAAAGTTGAAACTAGAATATCATTTGGATTTAAATGAGGGAAAGTTACATAACATTAGCCTTACTCTCTCTTCCCAATTTCCATCTGAGTCTAGTGGCAAGACAGAATCAAGATAACTGGAGAAGGGGCTATGCACAGTGGATGACCAGGATGTCTTCTGGGTCTTGTTCTGCTCTTTGCATTCCAGAGACCATCTTCATGATTGTTGGACCTTCCAATGATGTCATCTGCTCAGTCCTCCAGAGTCTGTCTTCACATGCTGGGTTGGCAGCTCTCTGTCTCACTGAGGATTTAAGATCCATCAGCTATCTTCATCTGGTTTATTCTGCTTGTCAGAGAGCTTGCCATGGTAGGAGCTAGGAGAGTCACATGTAGAGCTAAGGTGGCAAACTGCTCAGAAAGAATGCCAGACTGAAACACATACAGTACACATTCTGTTATTCTGTTATTCACACACACTATCAGGTTTATAAACGGCTGCACAAACAAAAGGGAAAAGTATTTTATTTTATTTTCTTATTTTTTTTTTGCACTGAACTTTCCTAGAGCTTAAATATGTGCTCCTGTGGAACTTGGCATGGTGACAGTAATAAAAACAGGCATAGAATTGGCTCCCCAATCTTATGCATAAAAAAAAAATCCCCTTCTCCCCTTTGTCAGTCTCTTCCTCTTATGTCTATGAAAAAAGCTAGCATTATTTATTTAATGGATTTTATGAGCAATTCTGAGAGCCTTAAGAATGGATTAGGGAAAGGAATAAATGTTTAAAATACACAGATAAATATTTTTCCCCAGTTTATCTCAACCACAAAAAAGAAGATAACACAGAGAGAAGAGAAATTCTTACTAGTTCACCTATCTCTTCATTTGCTCAGAGACACTCTTCTGTTGCTATAATTCTTAGATTCTTAGAGCACAGATGGCAGAATTTCTATTTATTTCTCAAACCGCTTTGCAATGAGACCACATTTTAAACTTGAAATACACATGGTACTAATCAATCTGTGAATTGCATAGTATTTCACTCTCAATGTCTTATCTATATAGAACTGATGAAATTAAATGTCCTCATTATAATAATAATCATACCTAATTTCAAAGACACCTGAATATGAGGAAAAACATCTGTAATGTTGACATTCAGAAGTCCTATTTAAATGTTAAGCATAAATTGGAAGGTAAACGTACAAGCCACATCATTTAGCTCTTCACAATTGAACAGATGTTAGTGCCTGCATGCACAGTATTCGTACAAAGAAAACTTTCACATAATAGCTTCCACCTGGAAGCTCCTCCCTATAGACTATGCACTATACATGTGTATATCAGGCACTGTGTGACCAGCTGCATAATTCTGATAAGGTCAGGATTCATAACATAGCTTTCATGTTGACTAGTACTCTGTTTGATTCACTTCAGTGAAAATGAAACATTTTATTTATTTATTTATTTTTCTTCCAAAACTGTAGTGATCCATATAGAAATGAGCTTAAAATAGTTTTAGTTTACCAATGGTCTGAAATGTCCAATCACAATCTAGTCTGTTGCTAAAAATTATCAGAAAGCTGCAATTGAAAGGATATTTTTTCTGTTTTATAAAATTTGTTTTTCTAAACACAGACTATAAAAAAACTTCCACAATCAACTATTAAGCCTGATTAAAAAATTTAAAGCAACATTTTATTTTCAACTTATATTTATCTTCATACAATGGAGAACATTTTAAGAGAGCTTTCTGTAATTTCTGCTCTTATGGTTAAAATTAGAGGTAAAGGTAAAGGTAAAGGTTCCCCCGCACATGCGTGCTAGTCGTTTCCGACTCTAGGGGCCGGTGCTCATCTCCGTTTCAAAGCCGAAGAGCCAGCGCTTGTCCGAGGACATCTCCGTGGTCATGTGGCTGGCATGACTAGACGCCAAAGGCGCACGGAACGCTGTTACCTTCCCACCGTAGTGGTCCCTATTTTTCTACTTGCATTTTTACGTGCTTTCGAACTGCTAGGTTGGCAGAAGCTGGGACGAGTAACAGGCGCTCACTCTGTTACGCGGAACTCGGGATTCGACCCGCCAAACTGCCGACCTTCCGATCGACAAGCTCAGCGTCCTAACCCACTGAGCCACCGCGTCCCTTTTTAAAATTAGAACAACCTTCCAAATTTTTTAGGTACAGTTCTTAGACAATGAAACTTCATTTAACTGGACTATAGTTTACCTAAGCTAATGTCAAGGACCTAAGAAAGACAATTCAGAAAGTCCCACCTTTATCACAGAGCTAACCTAGGCCTCACAATTATATCCACAGTTTTCAAAGATATTTCTCAGTGAAAATTAGGCATCTATAAAAACCACCCTTTTGTTAAAACATTAAAGCTTATTGGTCTTAAACTAAGCAGGTTTAATCCTCTCAGTAATGGGGAACTATATCTGCTAATGCAATATAATTATTTTTTCCCCTGAAATTATAGGTCCTTTGAAAAAAACAAAACCAAATGACCTTGAAATCAGGCAGGTTTCAGACGCTTAGAAATGTTTATTCTAGCTGTAAATATAACCTTTTGAAGTTTTTAAAAAGCAGCCATTTATAGTTTTTAATCAGCAAGAGATGAAAAAGCTATGGTTTGTAAATGTGGTAAGACTTGTTGCCTAAAATTGATTTGATCCTAGAGAACCGTGCTATTTTCCAAATTACTGAATTAGTCCCAAAACCAATCTACAGTTAATATTGGTTTACACCTATACCACTGGACAAAGCAAATGATATATAGATTTCCTTATAAAATTTTTATTACATAAGGATGGTGGGGGGTGGGGTGGAAAAGAGAAGAATAAAAAGAACCTGTGCTGTGTAAGAGAAGGCTACTTACTATATATTTGCCAGTATTAGGGCTACACACTAGAACTCTATGTTGAGAGGGCAAATTATAAATCATCCTTGAGGAACAACTATAGAACTATTTGGCTGTTAGATGTTTTCATTTCAACATTCTTCAGCTAAAGACAACTAATGTATTGAGATTGTTTCTCATGAAGAAATGATAATTTGAAATAAAAATAATTCTACAGCCGTACTTTTACCTTCTGTTTAACTTGCATTTCACTGGCAGCTGTCCATTTTGATTTTTTTGACATCCAAGTCTCTTGGAATTCATATGCATTGGCTTCCGGTTGCCCTCCGGGTGTGATTCAAGGTGCTGGTAATTACCTTTAAAGCCCTACATGGCTTAGGCCCAGGGTACTTGCGAGACCACCTGCTGCCATTGTAAACCTCCCATCGCCCGGTTTGCTCCCACAGAGTCGGCCTCCTCAGGGTTCTGTTGGCTAAGCAATGCCGGCTGGCGACCCCCAGGGGGAGATCCTTCTCTGTGGGCACGCCGACCCTCTGGAATGAGTTGCCTCTGGAGCTGCAGATGGCCCCTGACCTTCAGTCCTTCCGCTGTGACCTGAAGACATGGATGTTCCAACAATCGGGCCTGGACTGACTATAGTTTTAAATTTGGTTTTATTGGGTTAATTGTTATGTATTTATTACATTTATGGTTTAATTCTTTTTTAAATTTTGTATTTTATGTTTTTTAACTTTTTATTGTTGTGAGCCACCCTGAGTCCTTAGGGAGAAGGGCGGCATATAAATTTAATAAATTCAATTCAATTCAATTCAATATAACCTCTTGGCACATAGAAACTCACAATGAAATCACAGAATTAATCATTCTGAAGGAAAAAAATGTTAATTAAAAAGAACATTATAGTTTGACTTGAAAAAGATATTTATCCTTAACTTCAAATCTGTCCAAACTTCTCTTGGTTTTATCCCAATCTTGCATATTTATGGTTTATTTAAAACATTTGTATTTAAAGAAGCTGTACGTAAATGGGCACTTGTAATCTTTCCTTCCTAGTAGTAAATTGTAGTAAATGTCCCAAGGCAAAAGGCAGTGTGAATAAATATGAGTTACAGATCCTCTTCCAATTAATGCAAGACCATCCTTTAAAAAGTGAGTGAATAAATTTGTTCAAGAATAAAATAAATAAGAGGACATGTGTGTGTTTGTGTGTGTGTGTGTGTGTGTGTGTGTGTGTGTATGTGTGTGTGTAAATTATTCAAATTGCTAATAAAGAATTAGGGAGGCTGATATGGCCATTTCAAACTTATTTTGTTCTCATCAGTCAGTCATACCCTTTATCTAAGATTTGAACCTGGGCTAATTATATATTAGGCAGTTGTTTTAACCCCTAGGCCACAGGCTCTTTCTCTCTTTATTAGCTAGGAAGCAAGGGAGATATATGTGTTAAGTATTTGTCAAGTCTTTTGAATACCTTGCTAATTAAATCTTCATTATCGTCGTAAGTTGTGACTATAGCCTGCGGATAGCCTTGGGTTAGGCTGAAACAGGAAAGAAGATTTGTCCCATGTTTGGGGCCTAGCAAGATAATCTAAATACTTAACATTTAACACATATCTCCCTTGCTTCTCAGCTAACAAAGAGAGAGAGAGAGAGCCTGTGGCCTAGGGGTTAAAACAATTGCCTAATGTGCAATCAGCCCAGGTTCGAATCTCAGAAGAGTATGGCTGACTGATGAGAACAAATAAGTTTGAAATGCATATCAGTCTCCCTTTAATTCTTTGTTAGCAATCAAAAAAAAAATACACAAACACACACATAAATAAATATAGATATTTTTGTAAATATCTATATATTTGCGGCCTAGATCTAGCAGTTTATTTTGATATTCTCCTCAAATGTACTTTTTAAAATAATTTGTTAATTTATAATTTGCATTCAGGAGTCATTGACTGGTCTATGATTCTTAAAAGCCTAGAAAGATTAAACCAGAGAACCAATACATTAAAAGCCACAAATGAAAGACAATTATGTTGGAGGGTGTGGGGGGGTGTGTGTGGGAGGAATGTAATTGCTTGGAATTTACTTGTTATAACCTAAATCTTATTTCTAATAATTATACTAGTCAGTGTTCTGGAATAATTGCATTAACTGCTTCCTATCTAGCTTACTTAAGAGAAAAGCTCTAACACTAGTGGACTTACTACATCAGAGGGCAGGGCAATAATGCTATAGAGAATAGCATCTGCTTGGCTGCATTAGCAGAAAATAGAAAAAAAAAACATTATTTTAATCTTCCTATACTGCAAAGTAACATTTACTTCAAAGCAACCCAGTCTTGGCAATTTTGGAAAAGATCCCTAGCTATAGCAATTCAACATTCTTGTTATTGTGAAGCAACATGGAGGGGTATTATTTAAGGGGCTTATCTGGTCTAAGGTTCTTATCTATGCTGAGTTAACTAGACATCCCAAAGGTGCTTTTTCCAAAATGCAACTGGATCTTCTTGGGATTTTTTCTTTGAAAATATTTCACTTATCATCCAAGAAGATTCTTCAGTTCTAACTAATCATGTTGGGAAAACCATGACCTGGATCACTGAGAATCTCCCTAGACATTGAATTACCGTAACTGAACCTTTTAAATGTCAGAAGGCAGCTATAAATGACTATAGGGAATAAGAAAGTAATCTCTTTCAACCAGGACTTGGGTAAATATAGCCTTTCCAAATTCTTTACCAGTTTCTTGGGACAGAATTCTTTAGGGAAGAAGAAATTTTCCCAACACTTAGTTTTCCAACAATCTCTCAATTGTTGGAAAAAATTTCTTCTTCCCTAAAGAATTATTTTGGATATGATTCCACTATTGTCCCCTGTGACAATAGCAGGGCAACTGAAAAAGCTCATTGAGAAGAATTTCTTCATGATGTCTTATTTTGGAATGTTCAGAAGAGCCAATGAAGTTCCACATTAAGGAAAATATTAATACTCAGTGAAAGATCAATCACCCAGAAACTTATGACAATAGAAATGCACCCCACTCGTGAAAAATTTTCTTCTTTGAAAATGAAATTTTCTTCTCCTTTGAAAAAATAAAATAAAACACATTATGTGTTCTTAATTTGAATGAAAAAAGGGTTTTTTCTGCCCAGTATTTATTAATTCCTTTCCCATGTAAGAAAGAAAGAATTAAAGAATGATTAAATGTCTAAAATAACTATATTTATATATTATGAATAAATTACATAGCTTATATTACCACAGCTCTGAGAGACTAGAATTCTGTTTCCACTTTATCTGTATGTGTTCTACTGCAGGGGACCCCAACCTCTCGTCCGTGGATCAGTACCGGGCCACAGCATGCCAGCAACCGGTCTACACAAACAAGCAAAGCCCCATCTGCTGGCTGCAGGCAGCTCACAAAATCATGCACTCTCTGGTCTGTGGAAAAATCTCTCTCCACGGAACGGGTCCCTGGTGCCCAAAAGGTTGGGGACCTATGCTCTACTGAATAGTTCCTTCTATTTGAGGTATTAACATCCTGAGT
Source organism: Vipera berus (assembly GCF_964194415.1). Lineage (NCBI taxonomy): Eukaryota > Metazoa > Chordata > Lepidosauria > Squamata > Viperidae > Vipera > Vipera berus. Next base: position 38,336,101 of record NC_138203.1, on the reverse strand, counting down.
TATTCACATATCATACATCAGATATTTTTTTGGGGGGAGTATCCATCTGGCTTCTTCTGTGAGACACATTCATTAAAAAGGCTAATTAAGAGAAATGTCAGTGGAGGGAAAAGTTATCATAAGATATTAATAGTCTCCTGCTGCTAGGTAAATGCTAAGGCAATAATTGATGGAGATGAAATCATTTGCTCTGATAGGTGTTGGTACAGTGGATGACAAATTTGTCAGTGCTCCAATTTCAGGGCTTCAGAAGGTCTTCATTGTTGCAAAGATTTCCTCTGACTTTTCAAGGGCACATTTCATTATTGTGTTCCTTCATAAGATACTTTCATCCTTCTCGCTTAACCCAGTGATTTATTACCTATCACCAATACCACAAAAGTTTTGGTCTGTGAGCTATGTAACCATAATTAGTGAAAAAAGTAAGCTTTATTTCAAAGAAAACTCTGAAATCTTAGGAAAATCTGATATATTCCAAATGTTTCCCTACCAGACCTTTTCTACCTAATTTGTCTTCTGTATTTTTCCCCATTTTGAATTGGAAAACTCCTGACAGACTCACTAGAGTTACTAAAGTTATTTCTTCTAGAAGTTTCAGTAAAGCAAATAACAAAAAAACAAACAAAAATCCCAACTGAAGTGCCTTTTGTTTGATCAGTACAAAAGATACACTACCATCAATAAGATCTATAACAAAATTCTAAAACAACAACAAAAAAGAGTTCTACAAATAACTTTCACTCCATTATACTGTCACACATCTGAAATAGTGAGTTATAATAGAAAACATGTCCAAGCCAAGTAGCTTTTGTTAAAAACACTGAATAGTTTTTCCAAATAAAATGTTTCAAGAACATGGGAAAAATAACAATTTCTGAGCTCTTTCTTTCTTTCTTTCTTTCTTTCTTTCTTTCTTTCTTTCTTTCTTTCTTTCTTTCTTTCTTTCTTTCTTTCTTTCTTTCTTTCTTTCTTTCTTCTTTCCAGAAGCCATCAACATCAGTAATCTTAAAAGAATCATTTCTGGGTGAAATCACGTTTAACTACTTTGTGAGTTGAAGGCAAACTTTTCATTTTTTTGGATAAATAGATGCTTTGGTATTTTTTCTCCCCAGATACCATTGGGAATAAACTGAACTGTAACAGGCATGTGGCAAGAAGGTAATCTAACATAACAGGTAAAAGTGATCAATCACTGCGGTCTGACATGGAAAAGTAAAAAAAAAGTAGGGTGATCATCATGATATTCTTTGCAGGTTGAGATTCATGATTGAGTTATGACTGTTTATCCTTCATTGAATATACCTGCATTTGATATCTATATCCCTGCAACATTATTGAAGAGCCTTGGTGGAGCAGTGGGCTAATGCCTCCTTAAGTAACACCAGCTGCCTGCAATTAGTGCAGGTTCGCATCCCACCAGGCTCAAGGTTGACTCAGCCTTCCATCCTTCCAAGGTAGGTAAAATGAGGACCCAGATTGTTGGGGGCAATTAAGCTGACTTTGTAATAATGCCGCTTGGGGGGGTATGAAAGCCCTAATAAGCAGGCATATACATAGAATGAAGGCTACTGCTAAGCTTGTAAGCCGCCCTGAGTCTTTGGAGAAGGGCGGGATATAAATGGAATTAAAATTTTAAAAAAATATTGCAGACATCTAGAACTATCAAACACAGTGTATTTGGAAAGAACCCTAATTATATTTAAATATTATTCCTGTAAGAATTGCAGCCATACAACACTATTTAGAGGAGCTTAACATTTCCTTTGAGGATTTCTCTCTCTTGCCATGCAACAGAAGTGCCAACTTTTTACTTCTATATGCCAAGTATTTCTTTTAAATAAAACTTAGCTCTTTGTTTTAAATAGAAATTGAACTCTGTGCACTATAGACTATAATCAAGAGCATTGGTCTGCAAGACCACCTTGAGTATTTCAGTTGTAATTTACAGGTCATTGACTTCTTCATTACAGGCAGCCCTTGGGAAAAGTAGTTGTTAAGGCACCTATGGCAGCTAAGCTGCATTGAGCGAGCACTGCAGCAGCTTGCTTGAGACTGCAGGATTTGAATATGCATTTAATAAGCATTAACATCTAGCCTGCTTAGTAAACAAAATTAGTTCTTACTGAGAAGGAAAACAATAGATAGGACAAATGAAGGCAACAAATTACCCTTTATTTCAAAGAAGGATATTTTGCAACATTAAACTTTATTGCTATGGAAGACCTCTAGTAGTATTTTTAATGGTAGGAACAGTTTTCAAAATGACGAATTTGCGAGATTGGATAGTCATTTTTTGTTTAAACTCTTTGAGGATAAAATTGGCTTCCTAAATCACTTTGTGAGCAATAATAGGACTGGCAAACATTTCCTTTGAACATACTGCAACCTTTCCATTGATTTTGTCTCACTCACTCATGTACCTGTACTGGCATCAAAGGATGGAAAATCTACACACGTGCAGTAAATTACACCTTTGTGTTAGGCATCCTGACATAGATATATAATCATGAGCCAGATATCATTATATCATCCTGTGTGGGATCATTTTGGCATAATGACAGTTGGCTGTGTTTAATATTCATTTTTACTAAGATTGCTTACAAATACTATAATAATTTTAGATGACTTCAAAAGACCAATGACATAATGCATGTAGCTGTGCATATGTGCTTTGCCCTTTAAATCTTCATAAAGTGAAAAAAAACAAAATCTGTCAGATATGGGGGGCTGTGCTAAGAAGTACATTGTGTGCCTTAAGTCAATATTGTCAATTAATCCTTCCCCCTCTTTTTGAATTTTTTTTTAAAATCCAGCACATCCATTGCAATGTTGCGTGGTCGCACAGAGAGACGGACATTTGAGCTGGGTAGTACTTCTTTATTTGATCAGGAATGAAGCTGAAGCAAAGGGGTTACCTGGCGTCTCTTTATACCTGCCCAGGTGAATCACAGCCAATAGATTCAAACCTGGGCTTCCCGCCAGTGCAGGTGGCCAATGGATTTAAACCCTGTCTTCCCGCCAGAGCTGACCATGCCCTGGGGCTGTCAACGACTAGCTCTATTCAGGCTTTCCTGCCAAAAGCGGTTATAGCCTGGAGCTGTCCAGCCCCCTGCTGTCCTGACATTCTGTGTATGCTTTAAGAGCATACACTACACCCCTTCCCCCATAGTGAGGAATTACCCTCTGTCATTCCGTCTCCCATAACTATATACACTTATTTACACTATACACAAATTTTACAATTGTTATCCCTTGGTTGCTTCTCCACCCCCTTAAGAGCGCACATAGTCCGCGAGGTAGCTTGGAGCCTTGTGCGGCCTGCTTGATCTTCTTGGGACTGGTTCTCCTGGTGGTGTGGTGCTGTGTCTAGACTGTCTTCCTTGTTGTGATTGTTGTGGTGGATCGTGGTGTGTGTGTGTGTGTTTTGCGGTGCCCGGGTTTTGTGTTCTGCTGGGTTCTGGTGACTGCCTGGTTTCTCTGTCAGTCTCCTGCCTGGGGTGGGGTTGCCACTGTGCCCCTCTGGTAGCCCTCCTGGGTGTTTGTGTTGGCTCTTCCTCCTCAGCAGCCCCCAGTGTGTCCTCCACAACCCTTTCAGGGGCCTTTTTCCTCAGCTGGTCCAGGTGTCTCTTCCAAAGGAGTCCCCCCCCTCCACCCTTACTTTGTAGGAAAGGGGTCCTGACTGCTCTAGTATCTCCCCTGGCACCCATGGGTGACCTGTGCTATAGTTCCTGGCCCAGACGGGGTCCCCCGTGTGGAAACTTGTTTTGATGTTGGGGGTCCCGGCGTCTGCTGCTACCCTGTCTGGGTGAAGCCTGTCCAGTGTTGTTATGAGGCGTCTGCCCCATCTGAGTTCCGCTGGGCTTTTGCCTGTGGCAGTGCAGGGTGTTGCATGTTGGTGTAGGAGGAAGGTGGCCAGTCTTTGCTTCCAATTTCCCTGTACTATGCGCTTGAGGGCATCCTTTGTTGTCCGCACGAATTGTTCTGCCAACCCGTTACTGGCAGGGTGGAAAAGAGCCGAGGTGGTGTGCCTAATCCCCAAGGTCCTCAGGAACAACTGGAAATCCGAGGAGGTAAATTGTGTTCCATTATCTGACACGATCACATCAGGTAGACCATGTGTAGCAAACATCCCCCTCAATGCTTGAATGGTTCCTGCTGAGGTCATGTTGCCCACAGGCACCACCTCCAACCATTTAGAATGGCTGTCTACTGCAACCAGAAATGTGTGTCCTTGGAATGGCCCTGCATAGTCTATGTGTACCCTGGACCATGGGGTGTGTGTTTCCTCCCACTTGTGAACTGGTGCATGTGGCTGTTCTGGCCGTGACCTCTGGCATGTGTAACACCCTGCTACTAATTCTTCTATCTCCTTGTCCAACCCTGGCCACCACAGGTAGCTCCTTGCCAGCGCCTTCATTCTTACTATCCCTGGGTGGCCCTCGTGTAACGACTGGAGAACTCTTTCTCTAAGCCTTGTGGGGATGATGACTCTACTCCCCCACAAGAGACATCCCTTGTGTGTGGATAGTTCATGCCTTCTGGAGAAGTATGCAATGAACTCTTGCCCTGGTGATTTGTCCTGCCACCCACTGCTCACCCATGATTGTACCCTGCTCAGAACCTTGTCCTTGGGGGTCTCTGTGGCTATGTCTCTTGCGTTGAGGGGGCATTCTGGCAGTTCCTGTATTGCCAGTATTTGGGCAGCCGGTGCTGGGTCTGGCTCAGTATCCCTTAGTGGGAATCTGCTGAGGCCATCTGCGTGCCCCATCTCTTTGCCCGGCCTGTGTACCAGCCTGCATGAATATGCAGACAGGAATATGGACCAGCATAACATCCTGGGTGACAGGATCTGTGGTGTCTGCTTCTCTGTTGTAAATAACCCTAACAATGGCTTATGGTCAGTATATATTAGAAATTCCCTACCATAAAGGTAGTCATGAAATTTCTTTACTCCTGCAACCACTGCCAGTGCCTCCTTGTCTATCTGCGCATAATTTCTCTCTGTAGCTGACAGGGTCCGGGAGTAGTATGCGATGGGGGCCTGGGTTCCATCCTCTAAATGGCTGAGGACTGCCCCAATCCCATAAGGGGACGCATCGCACGCAATGCAGATTGGCTTGTCCTCTCTGAAATGTGTGACTGTAGCATTGCCTGCTAACAAGTCGTTCAGTGAGTTGAACGTGTTTGTGTGTGTGTGCGACCAGTCCCAGTGTGCCTGCTTGTCCAGTAGCCTGTGTAACGGTTCTGCAATGGTTGCCTTGTGTGGCAGGAATGCATGATAAAAGTTGAGGAGGCCCAGGAATGCCTGCAACTCAGACTTGTTTTTGGGAATTGGGGCTTCCTTGATTGCCCTGACCTTGGATGCAGCTGGGTGGATGCCCCGAGCATTGATTCTGAACCCCAGGAACTCTGTCTCCTTCACCCCAATCTTGCATTTTTCCCTTTTTAGTTTCAGACCTGTAGCCCTAAACTTCTGTAGCACAGCTTTCAATCGGTCTGCCAGGACGTCCTCCGAGCTACCCGCAATTAGGACATCATCAAAATAGGAGCAAACCCCAGGTATTCCCTTGAGGGTTCTTTCCATCACCTCCTGAAAAATTCCAGGAGCAATGCTAACCCCGAACTGCAGCCGGTCTACCCGGAACGCCCCCTTGTGTGTTACGATCGTTTGCGCTTCTGCCGCCTCCGGGTCAACCGGTAGCTGCTGGTAAGCTTGGGCCAGATCCAGTTTAGTGAACACCGACCCGCCTTGCAGGGACGCAAGAATGCTGCTTACCGCAGGAACTGGGTATGAATGAGTGCTCAGAGCCCGGTTGATTGTCCCTTTATAGTCGGCACAAATTCTAATTTCGCCATTTGCCTTGAGCGGTGTTACGATGGGGGTTTCCTATTCCGCTCCATTGACTGGCGTTAGCACCCCCTGGTCTACCAGCTTATCCAATTCCCGCTCTATCTTATGTTTTAGCACAAACGGAACTCTCCTGGCCTTCATCCTTATGGGTTGCACCTGGGGGTTTAATTTAAATGAGATTGGGGGACCTGTGTACCTTCCCAGCTGCCCGTCAAACACGTCCGCAAAATCCTTGCAGACAGCTTCAAGGGAAAGGCAGCTCCGCGTCTGGTGAATCCCCGTGATTCCAATGCCCAGCGTGTTGAACCACCCTAACCCCACGAGGCTGGTCCGCTGCCCTTCGATGACCAGTACACTTAATTTGCCCTCGAACCCTTTGTACTGAACCCTCACCAACGCCTCCCCCCGGACGTTAATGGGTGAATTTTGAAAGTCAGAGAGGGTCAGTCTGGATGGCCTCAAGGGAACCCGTTGGCCGCTCCACTTGCAAATCTCCTTAAACATTCTGGCGGAGATGATGGACACGGCTGACCCTGAGTCCAGCTCCATCGTGCAGGGGACCCCTTGCAGCTTCACCCTCAATTTTATTTTCGGGGTTAGTGCCGCAGGGGCCCCCGTTAGACAAACATCTGGCCGTCCCACCGTGTGGCTGACCGTCAGTTCCGGCAACCGCTCCCCGGTACCTGTAGCGAACTGGAACTCCGCCTCCACTTCATGCAGGCTATCCCGGTGCTTGCTCCTGCAGACCGCCGCGATGTGCCCGGTTTTCCCACATGCCCGACACTTGGCCGACTTGAAACGGCAGGTAGACCGGGGATGCTGTCCTCCGCAGCTGGCGCAATGGGTAGACCGGGAGCTGTTCGTACCGTAGCCGGAGCACTGGGTAGACTGGGGTTGTCCGTAGCCACTGTGCTGGGTAGACCGGGGGCTGCAACTGCAATGCTGGGTAGACCGAGGCCGATTTGTGCTGTAGCTGTGGAGTTCGGTAGACCGGGGACCATTCGCTCCACACCTGCACTCCTGGCACCTTGGGTCTGCCGCGGCTGGTCTTGGCTCCCTCATGTTGTCTCGGTTGGAGGTGACGGGTCGCTGTTGTCGGTGGATAGCATCCACTTCCGACTCTGCCCCATCCACGTCGCTGCAACCGCTCAACTTGTGGATGGATCCGCCCACTCTCACGTCGGACTCCTCGGCCCTGTCCCAGGCTAGGAATTCCTCTTGGACATCCCTCAGGGTCAACTTCTGCTTTGCGAAGATTTTCTGGCGCAGCTTCCTGTCCCTCAACCCACAGATGATCCGATCCCACAGCCGGATCTCTAAATTTTCAAAGTTACAGAGGTGAGCTGCCTGCCTCAGGGTGGCCATGTATTGCTTGGCAGACTCACCCAGCCGCTGGTCCCATTTCTCGAAGCGATACCGCCAGGCGATCTCGGACATCTCGGGCTTGAAGTGCTTGGTCAGCTTCGCCAGCAACTCGTTGTACCCAATGGTGTGGATGTCATCGGGTGCGCAGAGACCGACCGCCAGCTGGTACGTTTCCGTGCCGCAGCTGCAGAGTAGCGCCGCCGCTCTCTGCCAGTCATCTTTCACCCCGTTTGCCCTTAGATAGCACTCGAGCTGCCCCACGAAGGCTTCCCACTCCTCTGGGCAGTTGCTATTGAAAAGGGGATACTGACCCAGTTGTGCCATTCCGCCGTCTCGGTCATCTTGCGTCTTGGTCCGGGGCTGCCGATTGGATTCCGTCCGCGGCTAGCATTGTCTGGTGCAGGATCCCACCTTCGTCGCCAGTGCAATGTCGCGTGGTCGCACAGAGAGACGGACACTTGAGCTGGGTAGTACTTCTTTATTTGATCAGGAATGAAGCTGAATCAAAGGGGTTACTTGGCGTCTCTTTATACCTGCCCAGGTGAATCGCAGCCAATAGATTCAAACCTGGGCTTCCCGCCAGTGCAGGTGGCCAATGGATTTAAACCCTGGCTTCCCGCCAGAGCTGACCATGCCCTGGGGCTGTCAACAACTAGCTCTATTCAGGCTTTCCCGCCAAAAGCGGTTATAGCCTGGAGCTGTCCAGCCCCCTGCTGTCCTGACATTCCATGTATGCTTTAAGAGCATACACTACACCCATTCTAAAAATTTTAGGTTTTCTAGAACTTAGAATGTTTCTAGGAACATTCTGGAATGTTGGCTGTCTACATGTAGTCCTTAACTTACAAACAGTCACTTAACAACCATCTAAAGTTATGAGAGGCTCAGGAAAAAGTACTTATGCCCCATTCTTGAAATTATTACTGTTGCACCACTCTTGAGATTAGAAGACTGCATTTCAGATATATGTTCACAGTTATGGCTGGTTGCCAAGCATTCTGCAATCGTGTAATTGCCATTTGCAATTTTCTCTGCTGGCTTCCTCAGAAATTCATTGCAGAAGCTGGTAGGAAAAATTGCAAGCTTATACCATTTGCAGAAGGATTTCCTCTCTTCTCTGTGCTGGAAGAACCAGGATCGCATTTGTTGAGCAATCATCCCATGAGTGCCTCACTTAATGACCACAATTCTGGGCCCAATGAGGTGAAGACTACCCATATATGGGACCCAGAATGATCCATCTGTAACTTAAAAGATAAGCTAATGGATTCAATTAATGAATATATCAGGTGAGCATTAGGAACTGTAACCTGATGAGATTAGAACTTTATAATGAACAAGTCATCACTCAAACTTTTGTAAAAGGTAACTGCCAACAGTTAAGCATATACTTTGATAAGTATTTTGTTTCTCAGATCTCTAAGTGAAAATACAAACTATTCAATTACTTTCACAATAAATATAAAGAATCCATGCAAGTTAATGGCTTGCAAGGAAAAAAGGTTAAAAGGAAACCAAATAATATTTTCAAGGGCCTAGGATGCTTAAACCCCAAACAAAACTTGTAAGTAAACCATTGTTATCAGCAAAGCTTCACTCCTAAGCAGTACACACTTGAACTGTTCAAAAAGTCTTCAGTTCTTTTTCAGTGCCTACATAGTTTATTGTTAATATTCTTTCTTGGAACACAGGCAATAATTAGTCACATCTAATTCACATTAACCATGGTTATAGGTGTACTTGCAGCAGAAAATACATATAGCATTATGCTGATTTAAGTAAAAGATTAAAGGATGTTAAAAACTCAAAGAACAAATGCAACCATATTATCAAATGCCAACTTCTTAATGTGCCTGAGTGACACTTGGAAGAAGCACTGAGAATTCAAAAGCAGTGACATGGAGCTTTAAACATGGCTATATTTTCTGCATGAAGTGCCTAAAACAACATTTAGCTGCATTAGATAACATTACTTCTTTGTTTGGCTTCAGAAAGCAAAGGTAATTGGTCACTGGTTGTGCTTACCCTGCATCAAATGCACAAGTGCTGCATATTCAGTTTAAGATACAAAAAAAAATCACTAGCTTGGGGAGGTAACAAATTTGAGCATACAGTCTTTTGGCATTTGTTTTTAATATGCTGAAGTGGCTTTTGCTCATTTTGCTATATGTATCTTCTGCTGCAAGTACAAAGTTATCTATCCTAGTCCTATTCCTCAACATATTCCTCCAGTGAACTGTGTTTTTGTAAAGATTAAATAATCAGAATTCTATTACCATAGTAACAACAAAGCATCGATCTCATCAAAATTGGTTTTGTTCGTTGTTGTAATTCTGTGTGAAAATGCATCCCTCAGGTTCTAGCATCCCAGAACAAGCAACTTTATCCTTGGCTGCAGGAGATCAAGAACGTAAGAATGGTAGTCCTCAGATTAGGATCCAGCAGCATGAGCAGTGGCATGCCTCACTATGTCCATATAACATTTTTACTTTATCAACTGCACTGGTTACCAGTTCGCTTTTGGGCTTCTGGACAATTCAAGATTCTGGTCACTGCTTACAAAGCTCTACATGGCGCAGGTCCAAGTTACTCACCTGGTTCAATCTGGCAAGGTGAGCAGGCATGAGGTTTTTTTCTTCCAAGTATTTTTCCTGCAGGTGCAAGGTCCACATTTTTTGATCAACTGAATATTGATCCATAGTTTGTGACAGGAATTAACTGACAGAGTTGTCATTTGAGGCTGATGTTGTGGATTAAGTGAAAGTGACTGGACCAAAGTCATCCAGCCAGCTTTCAAGATTTTGTCTCCTGATTTATAGCCTGGACCGGATCCTTAATCACTAGACCAAACAGGTACTCTTGAGCAGGAATGTGTATAAAGTGCAAATGGTTTACAGATACTTCTTGATTTATGACAAAGTCAGAAAAAGTGACTTATGACCCATTCTCAAAGTTATCAAATCATACCACCTCTGTGATCATGTAACTGCCATTTGGATACTTGGCAACTGGCATTTTTGATAGTTGCAGCATCACATAACCTCAATTTGGAAACTTCTCAGCTGGCTTCTGACAAGCAAAATCATTTGGAGAAGCCTGGTTTGCTTAATAACCACACGATTCACTTAACAACTACAGAGATTCATTTAATGACCATATAATCACTGGATAACTTACTTATTGACATCATTGTTTAGCTACTGAAATTACAATGCCAATTGGAGTCATAGGTCGAGGACTACTTGCATTTTTTTACCCCTGTAAATAAATATCATGGCATAGGCAGGAATCAGTGCTGGTGAACTCACATTATGGGTTTTTATATCCTATATCTTTGCCTCATTTCTGTCACAGCATCCTTAACTTTGCCTTGAAGACCAAATTGCTTAGGGAAATAAGCTCTTAAAGGCTTGGTGTATATGGATTTGCTTTCTGACAATGACACTTGAATATGACCGGGTAAGTAGGTTAAGTCTGCAGCCGCTACATGATCTGCAATGCATAAAATCATGTGAAAAGAAACATCTAATTGAACTTTTTGAACCAGTTTCGTGCATCAGCAAATTTGTTCAAGCAATACTTACTTGATTTCATCATACTTCTGTCCTATTTTGTCTGTTCTGTTTCCTAAGAACAGACAGTTTAGTTGTAGAGATTTGTTTTTTAAAAAATATATATGATCTAGTCCCTCACCTTAACCCTCCATAGTTATCTATTTTCATCAGTATGTTCCCTGTAAGCAGAACAAGTGCTGAATATGCAACAGACACTTCCTTTAGAGTGATTCAGACTATAGATGTCTTCTCCTTAATGAACAATTTTCTACAGTTTTCAGTGCCACATGTACCAAATAATGAAAAATGTGACCTTTCTAAACAGCAAAGCTACTTAACTATTCTCTAAATAACCCCCTAAAGTCTTATTAGTACATTTACTCTGCATTCTTCAATAAAAAAGGTATGTTGTTTGGAGTCCTTGTTTCGTCGGTTTATATTTACCTCAATGTCTCCCATGGGATTGTTGGTGTTAAGAGCAAAATCATTTGATTCTTACATTCTAACTTCAGATTCAAGTAACTTAATTTAAATCTAAAGTACAGCATTAAAATGGCAATACAATTACCATATCATTTATATTTTTAACTTAAAATCAGCAATTAATTTAAGCGTATACAAAGTAGCACAAACATACTGTAAGCTTCCATTATTTTCAGCGAATACATTCTGTAATATAATACTGACCACAATAGTCCTTAATTCATTATATTTAATAGGTATGTGAAATCATAATCACATTCTATACCGCTATACCTTTTCTAAATACATTTTTAAGCTTGCTTCCTTTCTTTTTCCATTTTTCCCACTGATCTTACTTCCACCACAATTCCATTTTTTTAACCATAAAGTAATATAAAATTCTTTTAAGAAAGCATATCTGCCAGGAATGCAAAACTGAAAGAACATAAAAAATATAAGCCTTTTGTCTCCCATGATCATGGATTATATAAATCTCCCTTCATATTTATACTGTTTCCTCAAACTCCAGATGGATTTCCAAAATCAAAAATATAAGTGGACTGCAATTAGACTCTTAATTGAAAGTTCAATATTTGTAATGTGTTTCTTTCTACTATCTAGCCTAAGCTATTATGGGATTCTGGAGTCTGCTCTTTATTTCATTATTTCTAGGACTTGTATTGGTTTTAAATCTCTTTCTGAATTACACAGTTCTTGTGTCTAATCTAGGCTTAAGGTATGTTGATCTGTTTAACCTGATCTACATTAAAAGCTGTTAGATCAGAAAATGTCTCTGTGCAATATCTTTCTTTTTTCCATCCACAGTCAATAAAAAACTGATCAGTTTGGTCAACCGCCTATCAGGGACCCTTTAAACCTGAACTAGCCCAAAAGATCCTTCAGGACTATAGGAATTCACTGGCAGACATGGAAAAGGCATAATATTAATGTTGGTTGATTTCTCAATTCTCTCACCAAGATGGTTTGATCAATTCCGTGTAAATTTTTTCCTGGCCCTTGCACCTCACAATTCAGAAACAGTTCATACATATGCATGTTGTTCTCAATCTTAATTTGTGTATGAGAAAGGAAGTTTCTTGATAGCTGCCCATAATGACCATCCTACACTACCCTCAAGGAAAGTAAGAAAAGAATTATGCCATAAGATGGGATGGGGTGATTTTCCCACACTTGCTCCAGTGAAAATAATCTATTAATCTTCTATCTAATTAATTTATCATAATGATGTTATTCACAGGTGGACTATCAATAAATAAACATGATGGTAACTATTGCTCTCTAAAACAATTAAATACGTATATTTCATATACACAGCCAAAATTAGAATTGGTAATATAAATGTGCTCAGAGTGATAAAAAATCTTTATTGCTATATATTGTGTGAACGTATCAGTTAACTGAATCAAAATACTTAGAATACTAAAATGTTGGGAAGGTCCTTAGTTATTATTCTCATACAATGGGCATGTTGCTGGTATCACTGTAATCTCATAGTTTAACATTGATCAAATTACACAGAAGACTAATTTATTTATTATTATCTGCTGCCAGTCACACTTTAGTTGCATTTTATGAAATATTAATAATAAATTGGAAGAAAAAACTGTGGTCTTGTAGAAATTTAAACTAATTATATTTTTTTCTTCCCTCTTTCTCCTTTTCCAGTTCAAAAAATGCTAACGTTGAAATTTAATTAATTCAGACTGAACTGAAGCAGTCTTAGTTGAAGTTTTGATCTTACATAAGCATTACTGTTTGTCTGTTTCTAAATGCACACACATACAGTACCTCCCTCCTGACAGGTACTGAAGTATTATTTGGGCATAATATTATTCAATTCATCAAAAACTGTATTTCAGAGTTAGGCATGAATGTCTAGTGTCATTTAATTCTGACATTACATGTAAATTAAAAATAGGTACTTTGTGCTCTAGATATCACAAGAGCCAAGCCTGAACTACCAGCCTATACTTTCTTTTTTTTAATGACCCTGTAATCCCTTGCTTCAGGTGGAGTCATAGTGACTGAATGGAGCTGAGTGTTTACTGACCAGATGCTCTTCCTGACCATTATGCAGAATTCACAACATATATTTTCTCTTTGTGCCCTGATAGAAAAACATTGGTCTCTGCCTAGGATTGAACTATCAACCTTCCGAGTGGGAGGTGAGTGTCTTCACCTCTAAGCCACCACACTACTGCTACTAGACCATTCTTAATTTCACTAAAATGAATTTAAGTAAAGGTAAAGATTTTCCCTATCCAGTCACTTATGACTAGGTAGATGTGCTCATCTCCATTCCTTAGCCAAGGAAGCCAGCCTTGTCCAACGACATTTCCCTGGTCATATGGCCAGCATGACCATATGCCAAGGCACACGGAATACTGTTACCTTCCCACCAAAATGGTACCTACTTATCTACTTGCATTTACATGCTTTTGAACTGCTAAGTAAGCAGAAGCAGGGGCAAGTAACAGGACTCACCCCATCATGCGCTCTTGGGTCTCAAACCTGGGCTGTCATCTTTCCAGCTGACAAGCTCAGCATCTTTTACCACTGAGTCATCATTGCCTCTCAGAGAATTTCTTACTAAATGCCTTTTTATTTTAAAATAAAGATACACAGGGAAAAAACTTTTTCCAGTGCCCAACTTTTTCCAGCTCAATTTAAGTTAAATTAAGTTGAACTTAAGCTTAAACCTAACTCAAGTTGAAAGTAAATATTCAGTTTATCCATTATATGGATCTATCCAACAAAGAAAATATATCAAGCCATACATAACAACAGAACTCAAACCCATTTAATATATTTGCATATTCTTATAAAATCAGAGTTGGGGAAGGCAGTCTTCTGTTTCTATTTTAGTAGGTAATCATTTATTTATGTTTATGAGATTTAGAGGCTGCCTGAGTCTAAACTTATTTTTGTTAGCTTCCATAAAAATAAGAATAATTTAAAAATAAGGAAGTCCCTCTAACAACAAGAATAATACTAACAGGTTTCCCAAACACTTACCATAGGGCCTGAGAGAATAGCCACAATTTAAAGACTTCCAGGACATCATCAGGGAGGGAACAATATGGATTTCTGGATAGATATTATTCCAGAGACCAGTCAGTACAACAGAGAAGTCTCAGTTTTTTGATCCTAATAGATGGCATTGTTTGACTGAATGAACACCAATTCTGCTAGATCTTACTGAGAAGGAAGAAATGATGGGAAACAGGTGGTCCTGCAGATTTCCTGGCCGTATGCCATGAAGGACTTTATAGGTAATAACCTGCACCTTGAATTACATCTGGAAGCCCACTGGCAACCAGTGCAGCCTACATAACAGATGTGACACATGAGCATACCCATGTACAGCATGTCAAACACTGCTTGCATCATTGCATTTTAGATCCGCTGAGGTTTCCAAGTGTTCTTCAACAATAGTCTCATGTAGAGCACATGGTAATAGTTCAATCACAAAAGTCTAGGGTCTGAATGAGCCTTCATTCTAGAACAAGTTTCAACTGAAGCAGAAAATATAATTTTGCCAAAGCTCTCTTGGTCATAGCTTTTACTTGGTTTTCAAATGGGAGCAGTGAGTCCAAGATGACTGCCAGATTATGGACTAGTGGGGAAGTGGGGAAGTGCAGTTCTGGAGTCTAGAATGCTACAAAGAGATTTTCAATAGAACTGCTTATTTTCCTTGTGTAATGTTTTGTGCTTGATGTTAGAAATGATGGGGAAGTTAGAGAAAGAAGAAATGCAAGTTCCTTGCAGTATGATATATCTATTCTGCCCCTTAAGCCATTGAGGTTCATCGCACTGCATTACAAGAGATATCATTGTTTCAATAACTGGTGAGGAAAAGAATGAAAAGTTAGAAGTACAGACCCAGATTGAAAAAAAGGACCTGCTTCTTATATATGTATACAATTTAGAAGATGAAGATTCTATTCTCCTCACACAAAGAACACCAGAACTAAGATAAACATCAATTGATGAACCCAAACAAACATTTAAAATGAAAGCAAATATTCTGTCATTAATACCATTTAGAATATTCAAGGTTTAGTTTTCTCTCATAATAAAAGAATAAACAATTACAGCCATTTTTTTCTTCCCTATCTCTTTCTTCTGGATGTACACGAAGCAAGACCTCGATTTAAAATAAAGCACTGAGTAACAAGGACCGGATGAAAATTGCATGAAATATTTATAAAACATAATAAGAGAGACTGGTTCAAATGTTTTTATAGTAATAATGCAAGAATAAAATTCTATTCTAATTGCACATAAAGAAAAATCAGAACATTTCCTAGATTTCTTAAAGGAAAGATCAGTGTCCTTATCAATTTATCTGTATCCCATGTTTACCACATACTTTATCTCACCTTTTCCCATGACTCAAACACCCAGAATTCCTGTTGGATACTTCAACTGAACCTACCAAATGTTTCTTGAAGGGTGGGGGGACCAATTTGTAAATAATACAAATTCTTGCATGATTGCTTCTTTCTTTTCCTCTTAATTTTTCCTGTTGTTATAAAATTTGCCAGTTAAATGCTTTTGGTATTAGCTAATGTCAGTTGCTAAGGAAAATAGTAGAAGAAGTAAAAGAACAAAGATGGTTAAAGATTAAGTTACTGACTCAGTAAAAGCAAAAGAGGAGTGGGCATAATTCCCAGAGGAGGATATTCCACACTTTGGAAGCAACATTGGAAAAAGCTGTCATCCATTTGTATTATATTGATTAGGAGGGCTAGTGAACCTTCTGTGTTGACTTATTAGTAAAGAACAAGGAGGATTGGACATTGGTGCAAGTTTTAGTTAATAAGGCACATAGGCTATATTTGTATAATTTTCTCACTGGGTTTGGGTATAGTATAAAATACAGAGATAAAAGCAATATTGTTGTACAACTTGTGGAGCTAAAGAAACAGTTTAATTAATTATTTAATTTAATATGTAAGCATGGTTGAAAAGCACATGAACATGATGCGTTACATCAGATGCATTAGTCAGAAGACAAAATCAGGCTAATAAGGACCATGAATAGCACTTGTACTCCCTTGCAATTACAAGTAAGAGTTTATCGGGTTGGACCAAACAATCATAGAAAATTTCAAGTGATCGTTAAGTGGACTAAACAGCACAATGTAAAAAAATGTAACTGTCAGAAGACTCTCTCGGTGCTTTCAATTAGTTTCCTTATAACTTAGCATGATTGACTCTAATTATTCAAAAGTATAGTAAGTTGATGAATTACCAATTCCAGGAAATGTGCCTAACATAATACAGTATATATTTGTGCATCATTATTGTTTGGTAGACTGCCTCCTTAGAAAAAAATATGTTAAAAGATGTCAGTGTAGGAGAACTTTTCTCCAACACATAACAGGTTAATGGATCTCAAAAAGTAAAGGCCTGTCATATACCTAGGCATATCATATAGAGATGGATGTTCCAACAAGTTGTGTGCTATTAGAAGGTTAAAACCAATGCTTTAAATTATATCTGGAAAAACATATGGGAAACAGTGTATGTCTTTCAACATATGTTAAAAGTTGTATCCATAGTTTAGCTGCCTAGCTGCTTTATATATCAACTGAAGTCTCTAGACCACGGGTGTCAAACTCGCCATGGCACATGATGCACACTGCAACTCCTTTTGCATTGCCAGCAATGGGGTGGGCGCAGCTTCAGTATGATGAAACCGGACTGCGGGCCGGCAGTTTGACACCCCTGCTCTAGACACTCCTCAGTGATATTTGTATATAGAATACATTGTACTTTTTCAAATTGACTACAACCAAAGTTTGAGAAACAATTAGTAGATACACTAACTTAAAGATAGTCACAGCGATACCAAATATGGTTTTGTAAATCCATTCTTTTCTACCACCATAAGCTGAAAATACAGAGACAATAGGAATAATAAGGAATACTAATGACCTCCACTGAATGTAAGGTTATCATAGTTCTTTGTATGAGATGTTGAAGAGTATTACTCAGTAGTATTTGCTAGATAAAAGGAGAGACAAAAATAGACAAGAACAATCAAAAACCAATTCTTCTAATTGGTCCAATAGTGTGATGGTATCAAAATTGTATCAAAAGAAGCTGGATCATACTGCCCCATTTAAATTCTTATATAGGACATCAGCCAAGGTGACCTAAGCAATTGAAATGCCAAATCCTAGCCAAATCCCAAATGAAATATAGTTGTTGAAGGTAACAGATATTCTCCAGATGTATCTTGAATTATGAAGTTATTAACTTCTTTCTCAAACATATTAATTTCAAATAGTATATGTGAAGCCAGCTGATATTTAATTAATTGATACATTAATTAACTCCCTAAATAAAACTCCCTAAATAAAACTACAAAGATTTCAGAGCTATCTTTTTTTAAAGTGCTGTTTAATTGAGTCCAATGCATAAGCTCTCTGGCCCAGGCTGAGGATTAATTTTATTTTAACTGGGGTTTTTTATGCAGGGACAAATATATATTTTTTTTTAAATTTGTTTTTAACTTTTGTATCTTGGTTTTTTAATCACCCTGTAAACCGCCCTGAGTCCTTCGGGAAAGGGTGGTATATAAATGTAATAAAATAAATAAAATAAATAAATAAGACTGCCTGGGCAAATCCCTGCGGTTTTCCTGGCAAGGCTTTATAGAAGTGGTTTTCTACTGCCTCTTTCCTAGGGCTGAGAAAGTGACTGGCCCAAAATCACCCAGCCAACATCCATAGAGAAGGATGTCCCTGCAAGTTGTGAGCTTTTAGAGGCAGCAATAGAACTCACAGTATCCCTGGTTTCTAGCCTGATGCCTCAAACACTATACCAAACTGGTTCTTCTTTAATGCTAGTTTGAGAGTAAAAACAGAATCTTGAAAACTAAAAGAGAATTTCCAGCCACAGTTATAATGAGTTAATTAAAATAGTATCTCTTGAAATGCTTTATCCCAATGTCTCTTGTGTTTGGATTGTGTTGCCTCTATTCATATAAACTGAACTCATCTTCCCACTTTCTTCCTACCATCGGTCATGGAACCAGTTCTTCCCAGACTGATTTTAAATAGATGGCAGCCCTTTTGACTGAAGATAGTCTACATTCATTAGAAATAACCCAAAACAACAGGAAAAATGGCTGGTTACATTGAGGTAGTCCTCAACTAACAATTGTTTGTTCAATGACCACTTGGAATTACAATGAAATTACATATGGCCCATGCCTGAAGTTGTGGCTGCTGAAATGCCCCTGTGGTGTCAGGATGAAAATTTGAGCACTGGCCCTTACCACTAACTACAGGGATGCTACCCTGCATGGTTCAGCACACATTGTTCCACTTATTTCTTCTGATTGCCATTCTGAAAGAGTACCCAGCTGATGTGACTCATGGATCTTTCTAAAGAGATCTCTCCATGTTCACATCATCCTGGAAATATCTGCAATTCTTATAATCTCTCAGAAGGGCATGATTTTGCAAATTATGCAATTTGGAAAATTGTGTCCTGAGAGATCAGAAGTGGAGCAAGCATGACAAGGTGGGAAAGAAGCTCTTACACTGGCCATTGACTATTTGGTCTGTCCCTTTTTGGCTTCTGGAGAAGATCCACTACATTATGAGGAAAAGCAGTTTTAAATACCTATGTGCACGTTCAGTGCAGATAGATATATGAGTATTATTTTTGGTCTCTATTGCTGTAGAATACAGTTTCAAATGATCTTTAATTTGTACTTGATCTGATTCATCTTCAAGTTTTTCCAATGTTTGTGTTCATTTGCCATGCCTTCATTGGCATCTCCCATTAACCACGGGGGGGCAACTTAGTTATGTCAAAATGAGGTGCTTAGGAATTATATAATATTCCTCTATTCCTAAAAACAGATTTCAACAATATCATGAAGAAAAACCCTCATATTCATTCTATTAAATGTCAGGAACATAGCATTTAACCCTTGACTAATATGAGTGATCAATCTAAATCTGATTAGATGTATTACTTACTAAATGTCATGACATCATAATATAATATATTTTCCCATTTTTTCCTCAGTGCAATAATTGTAAGAAATAGAATCAGAGAAATACCCAGTGCAACAGTGTAAATTGTTTTGCTTGTCATAAGGACAAGGAGAGAAAAGAGAGTGCCATTTTCTTTTACACCTAACACATTTATGTTTAAAGGCTAGTAAAACACATTTCCAAGTCTCTAGCATCCTATCATCACTTATATAAAAGGTAGCAAGTTTTAAATATATGCTGCTTTCAGAATTCAATAGAAAAAAATTCTCATTGGCATTCATTATATTGCAGTTTCTACTAATGAATAATGAGAGCATGGAAAGAACTTTATTCATGTACACTTCTGTGTCCCTCATTTTAACTTATCAGTTTTGATTCATGGCTTATCATTATGTAGGATAAATGTGATTAAATTTCTATCAATGAAAAAAGAAATTAAATTTAAGCAACATTTATGGATAGGTTTTGATTTAGTGATATAAAATAATCTCATATTAATCCTATCTTTTCTAAGAATCCTATATTATTCATATTTGGATTTCTTTTCTTTGGTGCACCAAATATTATGTGAGTGTGCATGTATGATTTTAAGCACAAAGCTTCATATCCAAGTACTATGTATTTACCATACCTTCATTTTTGCAAGCCTTTCTTATTAAATATTTTATAGCAATAGCATCTATTACTTTTCTTCAAAAGTACTTTCAAATTTACTCCATAATTTTGTAACATTTTAAAAGCAAAACCTTGTATACTCAGTGCAGAAAAGCAATCAAGTTGAATAGTGATTAAGTTCATCTTAGATCCTGGCTTTTTTTTTTTGCATGAGATGTTGGTATTTTCAAAAGCTTACATTCTCACAATAAACCAAACTAATCTCACATAATTCTCAAATATTGTGAGAGCTTTATTTTTTTTAAAAAAGCTTACTTAATCTTGAGATATTTTTATTGCCATGCAGAGGAATGTGTGTCATAGCAATTAGAGGTCCAATGCTTTGGCTTACATAGTGATCCCAATAAGCTTCCACTGAAGATGTCATGGTCCACCTAAAAAAACAGAACGGGAATAGTTCCTGTATGCCAGAGATTCCGACTGGTTTGAAAACCCAGCATGGAAAAAAGGCCACTATTTAGATGAAAAGGATGAATTGTTCCCTTGGGCAACACTGGCCAATGTTATTACTTATGTGCTTAAAATATTTATCATGACAAGATGAAGAAGAACATTTTGGAATTTATTGTTTATTTGCTTGTTTCAATTAAAGTCACCATTTAAAAAAAACAACTATAGACATCTTAGAACAGTATAAAAGAAACTATACATTAAAAATACAGCAGCCATAACATTACTTCAAACAGTTCAAGCCAAAATAAACCCTATAGAGACATCAGACTCCAAAAGTACAATGAAAAAGTATATTCTTTGTCCTCTTCTAAAGGGCAAGGAGTGATAAAGAGAGAGGCAGCTATTGAAAACTTAAAGGGCAGACTTTTCCATTGGATCAAAAAATAATTCCTGATTTTATCTTATCAAATCAAGAAATGGCATGCCTTAGTGTTTGGGAAGTGCTTCTTTAACAATCTGCATACATATAGGTCTTTAATGGTGACTCATTCCAGCACAGAGACTATTTATACTTCAATTAACCATCTGTTCAGCAGCAATTCAATTGCATGGTTCTAGTTGAGGTCTAAACACTATTGCCACTTTCCCAAGTGGAAAAATAATAGTTGAATGGTTTTTTTCCTTACCACCCTCACCAGTGGCATCAGGAATTTTGCTTAGTAGATTCATTTGTTAGTTGCCACTGAAAACATCAGAATCTTTGTAAGACCAGTCTCAATATAATTATGTTATTGTGTTACAAGCAAATAGTATTGCCCCTTGGAGCATGCTAAAAGGCTGATGTCTACTTCATTTTTATATCAGTTAATTAGAAAGGGTGTTAAAGATAATGATTATTGAAAGGATTGGGAGAAGTGAAAATAAAATAAATAATAATAGATCAGGAAAATGAGTAATTAATTATTCCCCAAGCTTCATACAGCTTGGTAGGTTACAAGTTATGCAAATCTCAAATATAATCCATCTTATTTCATGTGAATAATGAATAATGAAGACATTTCTGTTTAGCATTATGGTTAGTGAGATGGCAGTTAAATTTAGAGTTTGCCCAGTGTTTAAGTGGTATTACTAAACAATTCTTAATACATTTAAATGCTGGTCTTGAATTTTATATTGTCATAAACATTCATGAATTTGTCTATTAACCTGAAATACACTAAAGAAAGTAATGCCCCAAAAAGGATTCTAAATCTTCTGAGGAAAATATAGTTAGCCTCTGAATTGATGGAGTAATTGATCAATTGATTAATTCTCAATTCTTTTTTTTTTTACTAACAGAACTGTTTGCCATTTCAGTAAGTATTTAAAGTGGAACCAGGTAATTTTGAAGGTTGGCAATAGGACTGCATATGGCTTGAGCACTGCCTAGGGCATAATTTTTATACAAATCTACAGTGAAAAGAATTGCAGTAGTTATATGCACTAAGAAGCACAGGAAAGGCAAAACTGGGTTAAAGGCCCATTTTCGTATCTAAATCTGGGGTTTAATGTGACAAAAATAGAGGGTATTGCCCTTTCTCCCAGTTAAGCAACAGTTAATTTTGAAGTGGGAAAAAAGGAAACTTGGTAGACTTCAGGCTGGGAACTATAATTTCAGTTTTCATAAAACATTTCATGCAAGGGGAAAGATTTCTATTGCATACTGTCACCACTTTTGCAAAATGTCACTCAGAAAGGATACTTAGGGAAATCTAAAATGAGGATATTAGATTAATACAGTTCTAGTAATATTCAGTTCCTAACAACCACTTAAGCTCATAAATCTCCCCAAACATATATGTACAATTTTTCTGTTTGTCAACCACTTCACAATTCATGGGAAAGTGGCATTTAAATGGAAGATCTGCCGAATGTCTTGAGTTTAATCCCAACACAATCCAAATTTCCACATTTGTGTAATCCATAAACACAACCCACATTTTTGGATTAAACATCAGAAACGACAGTCTACATCCTAGGTCAGACTGATTTGGTTATTTGTCAAAATAGCAATTTTTCCTTTTAAAAGGAAGGAAATTCAGACAATATGAGGAAGATTATGCTACCATTAACAGAATGCAGCCTTAATATGGCATGAATGTTGTGTTTTTCAATCCCTATTACCTAAAAAGTTGATTTCTTCATTCCACTCATCATTCAAGTATGATCTCACATCAAGGGAAATATGCAGAGAAAAATAGAACAGAGAAATGGAGATTGGCTGTAACTTAACTACAGAAGCATAAGATCTCAGTTCAAATGTTGCTATCAGGTGTTTTCTGTCAGTTGTGTCAAAACACCACAGTGAAAAATAAAGCAAACCTGGCAGATCCAATCTGATAAAGTATCTGTAATGCAAAGCATAAATATATTACTTCATTTTCAAAGAAAAGGTAATTATATATTTTGTATTAAAAATGGAGAACATTAGCACATCTGATCCAAAAACTAGTAAGGCACCAAGATTACCGTCCAAACAGGGCCATCTATCTTTTTCTTTTGAGGGGAACGTTCTTATCATTGTCCAAATTAAATTGCTATAGTAGAATTAAGCCTCTCAGGAAGTACCTGGAATACAGAAAAACAATTGGGATGCTTTTTTATACAATCCAATCAGATTTTGGAACAAGATGCCCAAACCCCCATGAATGCTTTAGAAAAAAGCTTTGTTTAGACATTTCCTATAGTGGAATAATGAAATAGCTTTTAATGTAACATAATTTTCAGTATGACTTGCAAATCTGCTCACAATAGAGGAATCAGATAAACTCTAAAAAATTGAGTTGTTTCTCTTTCATCTGTAATTCATAGCATGAGTGCATTATAGTAACATGTTGTAGAAGCTGTAATTGGCCCAACATGTCCACATTTTATTTTCCTAAGATAATTGACAATGAGAATAATAATAATTTATATATTGCAGAATTCAGGTGATTCAATACAATTATTTCTATAGTTAATCTAGTAGCGTTTTTCATTCGATGTACTTCTTTTCATGTACTTGGAAATATAGAAGTCTTTGTTTATAAACTGTGAGCAATTTACAGTTTTAACATTCATATACTGTAATATATAAAACATATTAAATAATACTCAAGTGACTAAAAACTAATTCAGGATAAAATAAAAGATAAAAGATAAATAAAAGGTAATTAGGTCAACTTTTTTCTAGATTAATTTTGTAGATTAACAAGAAACTTTTTTAAAAAAAGGAGAAAGGAACCAATCTCCAGTGACAGAGTTACATGACTTACGTGCTATAATAGTAAAGGCTCCAACTCATTTCTAGATTAATTATATGTTCTTACTTTGAAATAATGGCAGGATTTTGTCATAGTTTTTCTTACACAGGTCAAAGTGTAATAAATTTCTACTCATTCACCACTCCCCAAGGAATGTTTGTGAGTAACTAAAAGCCAACAAGTGTATAGAAAGTATACTGTATGACCAGAGGCATATGGTTCCACACCCTCATTGCCTACAGGTCTTTTTGTATTTGTGTTCCTTGAATGAATACAGCTCTGCAACTCATAGAAGACCAAGAAGTATTTGTCAAGCAGATAAACGTTAAAGTAAGGTCAGAAAATCAAATTATAAATTATAAGAACATCAAGTATGCCATACTGAGAGCTTTATGTAGGTTTTTGAAAGCAGCATTACTAATACTAAAGTAGTCTGAAATGAAAACATTGCAAATCCTCAAAAAGCAATTGTAGTTAATGCTCTTTTTATAAATAAAGCTAAGGTTTTCTATATTGTCTTTTTCTCATTTCTTTATATATTATTCTAGTCTAACTTGTACTACCAAGTTCAGCTACTTAGTTCTTTGCCCCCCGCCCCCAGTGGTGTACTTGCAGAGCCCTTTGTACTTGCTGCTCAGTAAAATAGGAAACATAAATCTCACATAAGTCTCACATAAGCAACTTCTGCTTACACAGAAAAGTTTTACTTGCTTTTCTCCCCAACAGACCTATTCCACAGATATTCTCCAAAGAGTCTGCCAAACCTCCTGACCTAATTTTCAGGATGACTAAATAAAGAATAAAATCTGGCATATCAATAATGTATAGTTGGCTAGAACCTTTGTTAATATTAAATAGATTTTTTAAAAAACATTTTGCTACACCATATCAGAATATCCATCACTTGATTAGACTTCAGTGACTTCCTTGTTTCGAACACATCATTAACTACCAAAGATTGGAATTTTATGCTTCTATAATCTCTGGAGGGTGTTATACTTTTCAAAAAGTTTCTGATGTTTCCTTAATCTAATAAGTTTCCAGGAGGCTTTCATACTGTTTGTTTCTGATTTACCAACTTTTCCACTGATAATATAGGCATTTTTAGATTAAAGAAATAGTGTTTTTCCTACTGACAAAAACTGAGATAATTTTATGATTTTCTGAAAATCAAGTAACATTAACAGGAAGCACATGATAGGTTTGATGGAACTTGACAGCTCATTTGAAAGCCAAAATGTATAGGGATGTCAAGAGCAAACCACATGAGTCCTATGCCAGCATCACATCCATACAAAGCCATTTAACATTTTAATATTCCCATTTAGTTATGTTCAAATGAGCCTGAGGATCTCTCAGGAGGCTGCTCTGACTTGTTTATGAAGCTCTTGTGCAGAAAATTATTAAGAGTCAATGTGATGCAACAGTAGATTGGCTTAAGTATTTGATCCCTTGGGATATGCTACTAATTTTGATAAACGTAGGTTGATTGCATATTCCTGGCAAGATATTTTGTGAAACGTATGTCAAAAAATATAATTGAGATTGAGTTAAAAAAGGGGCCTAAAATAGCTACAAAGCCACAAGTGGACTATCCAACCAACCCCCTTTGAATCTGAATTATGTTCTTTGAATTCTGTTGACCCTTATCTAACTTAAAGCAAGTGTTAACCATTAGTTGAGAAGATTCTATATTCTGTATTCACTTTAGATTGTTCATACCACAAATAGGCATGCCACCCAAATCTAAAACCATGGTCCTCCAAATGTATAATCACTTTTTCTTCAAGATCACTCAAACCAAATAACAAGCATCAAAATATGGACCCAATCCCCCTCTCTCTTTAGCTTTTTGCAACAATTTATATTTAATTCTTGGGTTTTTCCCTTGCCATATAAACTTAGTAATGTTTTTGCCACTGCTTAAACAGAGCATCTGTTATCAATATTGGCAAAGTTTGGAATAACAACATGTTAGGTAAAACATTCATCTTAATTACAAAAATTCTTACTATCAAAGATAATTGTATTTTTTCCCTAAGTCCTCTCTAATGTCATTCAAAACATTCATATAGTAATTCTATTCTTAGAATTTGTATTAGTCAATGTTACTTAATGTCATTCCAGACTGTTCACTTTAAAACCTGACTTTCTCATCAGAATTTCTTGATGCTGTATATTCATGTTCTTAACAAACGTTTTTGTCTTTTGTTTAATCTTAATTCATTCAGCTTCTTCAATCAATATTCCATTTTGAGGATCTTATAGAATCAAAACTAAATCCTGTAAGTTTCCATGTAAAAGTCTTCAATTCTTCAGTTTAATTAGGTATTATACAGACTCCGGAAGGAGTCTGGGACAGGCCATGGTGAGAGGGCGGCCCTGCACTGGCTATCAACCCCCTGCTGGTGTGAGAGACTAGCAGGGGAGATTTTTTGTTCCCCCAGCAATGCTGCCCTTATCCATCCCAGGCTGGATCTCATGACTAGGTGAGAGGACAGTTATGGGCTCTTGTCTGGACCGGCTCAGGTGAGAGCAGAGCTGGGTTGGCGGATTGCTGGATGAAGACATGTTCCGGATTTAATGTTGTTACATCTTAACTAACATCTTATCATCTTAATAACATCTGACCCCATTTGTGAACAATGGCTCATATGGACAGTTCCATTTCATGGCTCGAGTACAATACTCTAAATCGGACTTGTACGCCCTCAGGGGGTTTTTTCCCTCCTGGATACAACCAGCCTCCCTTTCTAACATTTCCCTTGATGACGGACCCAATTGTTGGGACCCCGAGAGGTGGCTGGGCTTAACTAGGGGCCTCTGGTGGAGACGCATTAAGAGGCCCCTGATATATTTTTAGCTAGGTATTTTAAAGGGTTAGGGAAGGGGAGGGACAGTAGGGTGGGGAGGGAATTTTAATTGATACTCAGTCTGGGCCTATGAAGGGTCCCGGTGAGATAGGGTTGGGGATGGAGACTGCTGGTTCTGTGTGTGCTGGGATGGGGCTGCAAATCCCCACGACGATAGGGAATGGCGCAGGTGGTTGCACGGAGGGCCATATCAACATCTGGGATCGCGCCCCCATTGTCTTCGAGCGGTGGCGCGCTCTGACCCTCCGGTTAGCACCCTCTTGCCCGGGGGTGAGGGTGATCAGGTCCCTGAGCTTAGGCTGGTTTATTTTAACGCCAGATCCGTTGTTAACAAGGCTCCCCTCGTTCGTGATTTGATTGAGGAGGAATGCGCAGATCTGGCGGGCATTACGGAAACTTGGGTGGGCTCGGAGGGAGGGGTCCCTCTGACTGAATTATGCCCCCCAGGTTTCCGTGTGCTACACCGGCCGCGGGCTCAGGGTAGGGGAGGAGGGGTGGCAGTGGTTATCAGGGAGACTTTATGTCTGTGGGAGACCACCATTGTCCAGACTGGCAGGAGTGAGAGCCTCCTCCTGAGATGTGGCCCTCGGGTTCAGATGGGCTTGTTGCTTACATACCTGGTGCCCAGCTGTGTGGCAACAGCCCTGCCCGAGCTGCTCGACACCCTCTCAGGGTTGATGGTGGAGTTCCCCAGGCTTATGGTGCTGGGTGATTTCAACCTGCCTTCACTGGGAGGGTCGTCTGAGTTGGCTCGGGAGTTCATGGCTTCCATGACAGCCATGGGCCTGACCCAAGTAATTCCGGGCCTGACTCATGTGGGGGGTCACACTCTCGACCTGGTGTTCCTGTCCGGACAGTGGTTGGATGATCTGGGAGGAGGTTCACCGGTCATTGTTCCCCTGTCATGGTCCGACCATTATCTCCTGCTGCTGTTATGCTACCCCCCACTGCGGGGCTGCAGAACCGACCAGGTGGTTCCACCCCAGGCGCCTAATGGACCCAGAACAGTTCCAGATGGCGCTTGGGTCTATACCCATCGCCCTCACTCACAGCCCAGTTGATGCCTTGGTTGATGGCTGGGATAGGGCGGCCGCTGAGGCACTTGACTGCATTGTACCCTTGTGACCCCTGACCCGGCGCAGATCCCGTTGGGCTCCATGGTTTTCTGTGGAGCTCCGGGAGATGAAGTGTCAGAGACGGGGTCTAGAGAGCTGTTGGAGATCAACCCGATCCGAATCTGACTGATTGCAGTTAAGAATCTTTATAAGATCTTATCTTGCGGCGATGAGGACGGCGAAGGCTAATTACTTTGCTGCCCTCATCGCGTCTGCAGATAATTGCCCGGCCACCCTGTTTAGGGTGACTCGCTTCCTTCTTAACCAGGAGGTGAGGAAGAATCCCTTGCAGGGGCGGGCCGAGGAGTTTAGTCATCATCTGATGGACAAAATCGCTCAGATCCGGGTCGGTTTGGACTCTGACTGGGCGGAGTCTGACGTGGAGGAATCGGATGGTCTTGAGCATGTTATCTGGACTGAGTTCGACCCTGTTTCCCCTGATGATGTGGACAGGATGAGGAGGAGGCTGAGCTCCACCACCTGTTTGTGGACCCGTGCCCCTCCTGGCTGGTTTATGCGGCTCGGGAGGAGACACGAGGCTGGTTCCAGGCAGTAATAACTGCTTCCTTGAAGGAGGGTGTCTTCCCCGCCTCCCTGAAGGAGGCAGTGGTGAGACCCCTCCTCAAGAAGCCTGCCCTGGACCCGGCTGTTTTAAATAACTATCGTCCGGTCTCCAACCTTCGCTTTCTGGCAAAGGTTGTTGAGAGTGTGGTGGCACATCAGCTTCCTCTGTTCCTGGATGAAACTGATTATCTGGACCCGTACCAATCGGATTTCAGGCCCGGGCACAGCATGGAGACGGCATTGGTCGCGCTGGTGAATGATCTCTGGCGATGTTCTGAACCAGCCCTCTTCTCGCAACCCCTATTCAAAAAGAAGAGACTGGAAAGCGTCCAAGGCTAAAAGGCTTCTGCCAAGATTTAATTACGCAGTTAACAAAAACACTAGAGCTTGTCTTCTCAAGCGGAAAAGTTGCTTTCAGCAACCAGCCCCTCCCCAAACACTCCTTTTATAGAGAGCTCAGGGCGTGGTCTCCCTGTGCCTCCTCCCGAGGAGTCCTGCAGCCTTTCTTTGTTTGTTCCTGCTTGACTGCCTCCTGCGTCGGGCGTCCTTGAACAGGGCCAGCTGTGGGTCATCTTCCTCCACACTCTCGGGCTCACGCAGCTGAGAAGAGGTCCCCGGCTGAGGACTCTGCAAAGCCTCCAAACCATCATCAGCCGGTTCGTTTCCCTCCTCCAAACCATCATCAGCCGGTTCGTTTCCCTCCTCCCCCTCAGAGTCATCCGATACATCAGAGCCGGCTGTCGGACCCACAGGCTGGCCCTGAGTCACAACACTATCCCGCACCGCAGGGCCCTTCCCCCGGGTCTGCCGATCCGGATGCGGTCGGGATGGAAACTGTTCGTGAAAAGCAGTCACCAATGCAGGGGCATGAACGGCGGTCGCGTCTTCCCATGTGAAGTCCTCCGGCCCGTACCCTTTCCACTCGATCAGGTACTGGAAGCGACCTTTCAGCCAGCGGGAATCCCTGATGCTGGCGACCTCGTACTCGGGGGTGCTGCCTCCATCACGAGTTCCTGATGGTGGAGGTTCCGCCTGGCGAAGTGGACAGGCCGGTTGTTCGGGGACCAGCAAGGACCGATGGAAGACGGGGTGCACGCGCAGGGAACGTGGCAGAGTTAAACGATAGGCGACCGGGTTGATGACGGCCTCGACTGGGAACGGTCCAAGGTAACGGTGGTCCAGCTTCCTCGCCGGCCGAGTGGATGGCAGGTTCCTGGTGGACAGCCAGACCCGATCCCCCACCGATAGTGGAGGCGTATCCCTTCTCGACCGATCGGCGAACCTCTTGTAGTCGGCCTTGGCCTTCTCCAGCTGCCGTCGCACCAACCGATGGATTGCCTGTAACTCCGCCATGAATTCGTTCGCTGCCGGCTCCGGTGAGTCCACGGGAGAAAGGGGGAAAAACCGGGGGTGATAACCCACGTTGGCCAAGAACGGTGTCATCTGCGTGGAGGTGTGCTGCGAGTTGTTAAAGGCAAACTCGGCTATGGCCAAATAGTCCACCCAATTGTCCTGCTGCAGGTTAACGTAGCAGCGCAGATACTGCTCTAAGATGCCGATGACCTTCTCGGTACCCCCGTCGGTCTGAGGATGATGCGCGGACGAGAGGCAAACCTTGATGTCCAACGCCCGCATCAACTCCTGCCAGAAGCGGGCTGTAAACTGGGCCCCCCTATCGGAGACGACCCTATCGGGAAGGCCGTGCAGCCGGAACACCTGTTGGATGAACATGCGACTAGTGGCGCGAGCTGACGGTAAGCCGCGACAGGGGATGAAGTGCGCCATCTTGGTCAACATGTCCACCACCACAAACACTGTCGTGAAGCCGGAGGATGGGGGTAGATCCGTCAGAAAGTCCATGGACACAGCCCCCCAGGGTCTCTTGGGCGTTGGCAAAGGCTGCAGTAAACCAGGCGGGGCCCCTGTCGCTGACTTGGCCTGCCTGCATGGGACGCAGGAGGTGACATAAGACTGGACATCGTGTCGGACTCGGGGCCACCAGAAGGTACGGGAGACCAGGTTCAGAGTCTTGAACAGGCCAAAATGCCCCGCAGCCGGGTTATCATGACATTGGCTGAGGACGAGTCCCCTGAGTGGCCCTCCTGGAACATAGAGCCGGTCACGATAATACAGGAGTCCATCCGTGACCGACCAAGGCGAATCTGGCCCCACCTCTTCCTTCCGCTGAGCCACCCACGCCTCCTGCTGCTGCGCCTCCCGGATCCGAGCCCGTATATCCACCGGCTCCCGCACCGCAGCAAAAGACTCGACGGGGATCACTGTCCTGGGCGGAAGCTTGTCTTCCACTCGGGTGTACTCGGGCTTCCTGGACAGAGCATCCGCTCTCTGGTTGTGCCCGCTTGGTATGTACCGCACCCGGAAGTCAAACCTCGCAAAGAAGAGGGACCACCGGATCTGGCGTTGGTTCAAATTCCGAGCGGTCTGCAGGCTTTCCAGATTCTTGTGGTCCGTCCGGACCTCGATTTGATGCCGCGCCCCCTCCAGATGATGCCTCCAAGCCTCGAACGCCGCCTTGATGGCCAGCAGCTCCTTCTCCCAGATGGTATAGTTGCGCTCCGAGGGGTTCAATTTCCGAGAGTGATACGCGCAAGGGAAAAGGGTACCGTTGGGCGTCGCTGCCTGGAGTAACACGGCCCCAATGGCAATGTCGGAGGCGTCCGCCTCCACGACAAACGGCCGTTGCGGGTCAGGATGCTTCAAGATGGGCTCCTTCATGAAGGCGTCCTTCAAAGCTTGGAACGCCTGTTGTTTGGGGGCGTTCCACTGGAACCGAGTCTTCTTCTGCAGGAGCCGGGTGAGGGGGGCTGTCAAGGCAGCAAAGCCAGGGATGAATGTCCGATAGTAGTTGGCAAATCCAAGAAGTCGCTGAACATCCTTCACGCGACGCGGGGGTTGCCAACTCTGCAACGACTCAACTTTACTCGGTTCCATGGCGATGCCCTCAGGAGAAATGCGGTGGCCCAAGAAATCAATGGTCACCTGGTAGAACTGGCACTTCTCCAACTTGGCAAACAGCCGATGTTTCCGGAGGCGCTGCAGGACCTGACGGAGATGCTGATGATGCGCTTCACGCGACGGGGAGTAAATCAGGATGTCGTCCAGGTAAATCACAACAAACTGGTCCAACAGATCCCGAAAGATGTCGTTCATAAAATGCTGAAACACAGCGGGGGCGTTGGTCAGGCCAAACGGCATCACCGTGTACTCGAAATGTCCATAGCGAGTACCAAACGCCGTCTTCCACTCATCACCCGGCCGAACCCTGACGAGGTTGTAAGCTCCACGCAGGTCCAGTTTTGTGAAGATCTTAGCCTCCCGGAGTCGGTCCAAGAGCTCGGGGATGAGGGGCAGCGGGTAGCGGTTACGCACCGTGATGGCATTGAGTTTCCGGTAGTCACAGCAAAGTCGTAACTCGCCCGACTTCTTTTTGACGAAGAGCACGGGCGCAGACACTGGCGAGGACGAGGGCCGGATGAAACCACGAGCCAAGTTCTTTGTCAGGAAGTCCCGCAATGCAGCCAACTCGGGCTCCGACATGGAGTACAAACGCCCCACTGGGAGAGGCGCATCAGGGACTAGGTCAATGGAGCAGTCGTAGGGCCTGTGCGGGGGTAATTGGTCCGCCTCTGACTCACTGAACACGTCAGCAAAGTCGGACAGTTCGGGAGGCAAGGAAACCCCTGGGGAACCCTCCACCTGGCCGGCACAGATATGGCGGGTGTGGTCCACGCACTGCAAACTTGGGAAGGTGACCAAGTTCTGAGACCAATAGATCTGTGGATCATGCGCCCGGAGCCACGCCAGTCCCAAGACCACGGGGAAGTGCAGTTCCGAAGTGACGTAGAACTGAATGGCCTCCACATGGGTACTGATGGCCATACACACGGGTTGCGTGGCGGCCGTAATAGGCCCGGACAGGAGCACTCGACCATCGATGGTCTCCACAAGCATGGGCGGATCCACTGGACACTGGGGAACAGCCCATTTGGCCACAAAGGCCGAATCCATAAAGTTAGTGGTAGCCCCAGAGTCAATTAAGGCATGGACCGGAATCCCCTCTGGCTTGCCAGGAAGGATCAGTCGTGCCTCCAAAATCAAATGCCGTGGAGGTTCACAGGCACCGTCGGAACGGCGTCGCTCGGCGTGGCCGTTGTGGTTCGCCCGATCGTTCACACCGTCTAGATCGGGCTCGGGCCGTTTCCCGACAGCAAAGCAGGGGACTTTCTCAGGGCCGGCTTGGTCACTGACGCCCGCTGACGCTTCTTCGGGCAAGAAGCAGCCAAATGTCCAGGGTCCCCACAGTAAAAACACAACCCCTCCGATCGTCGTCTGTCCATTTCCGTCACCGATAGACGGGACCTGGCGGCACCCAGCTCCATTGGCTCCTCCCTCTGGACTGGGGGCTCTCGCACAACAGGGGCGGCAGGGGTCTGTGGGGTGGCACGGCGACTCTTACGCTGCTGCAGCCGGGCATCGATCCGCAGACAAAGATGGATCAGCCCATTCAGGTCTGAGGGAATGTCCACGCGGGCCAGCTCATCCAACATCTCCTCTGACAAGCCATCCTGAAAGGCATCCACGAGCGCAGCCTCATTCCAGGCGGAATCCTGGCTAAGCAGCCGGAAATCGCTGATATAGGCCTGTAGAGGGCGCTGACCCTGCCTCAAAGCTTTCAGGCGTCGGGTGGCAGTCTGCGCCTTAATCGGGTCCTCGCATATGGTCACAAAACCCCCCAAAGTTATCCAACAAAGGGCTAGGCTGTGCCAACAGAGGCGTGCCCCAACGAGCTGCATCTCCCGACAGAAGGCTCAACACGAATCCCACCTTATCTCGGTCAGTGGGGAAATCAGCTGCTCTCACGCTGATATAAAGCTGGCATTGTCCCAGGAAGGCAGGAAACAGTTCTGGTTTACCAGCAAATTTATCCGGCATAGCTAACTGACATTTCCTCCTGGGTGGGGGGGCAGCATGTACCTGAGCCTGCAGTTGTGCCACCTGAGTGGCCAGCAAGGTGAGTTGCTGGTTGAGCTGGGCATTCTCGGCAAGAAGCTGCTCCATCGAAGTAATAAGGGGTGGGTGGCTGAAAGCAAACTGTTCTGAACCAGCCCTCTTCTCGCAACCCCTATTCAAAAAGAAGAGACTGGAAAGCGTCCAAGGCTAAAAGGCTTCTGCCAAGATTTAATTACGCAGTTAACAAAAACACTAGAGCTTGTCTTCTCAAGCGGAAAAGTTGCTTTCAGCAACCAGCCCCTCCCCAAACACTCCTTTTATAGAGAGCTCAGGGCGTGGTCTCCCTGTGCCTCCTCCCGAGGAGTCCTGCAGCCTTTCTTTGTTTGTTCCTGCTTGACTGCCTCCTGCGTCAGGCGTCCTTGAACAGGGCCAGCTGTGGGTCATCTTCCTCCGCACTCTCGGGCTCACGCAGCTGAGAAGAGGTCCCCGGCTGAGGACTCTGCAAAGCCTCCAAACCATCATCAGCCGGTTCGTTTCCCTCCTCCAAACCATCATCAGCCGGTTCGTTTCCCTCCTCCCCCTCAGAGTCATCCGATACATCAGAGCCGGCTGTCGGACCCACAGGCTGGCCCTGAGTCACAACAGGCGAGCTCGGGACAGGGGTTGTTCCTCTATCCTAGTCCTATTAGACCTCTCAGCGGCTTTTGATACCATCGACCATGGTATCCTACTACGGCGTCTCAGGGGGTTGGGAGTGGGAGGCACTGTTTTGCAGTGGTTCTCCTCCTATCTCCTGGGCCACTCGCAGTCGGTGTTGACGGGAGGGCAGAGGTCCACCCCGAGGCCTCTCGTTTGTGGAGTCCCTCAGGGGTCAGTTCTCTCACCCCTCCTGTTCAACATCTATATGAAGCCGCTGGGCGAGATCATTCATGGTTTCGGGGTGGGGTATCATCAGTACTCTGATGATACCCAACTTTTTTTCTCCACCCCGAACCAACCCAGCGATGCCCTCGCCGTGATGTCCCATTGCCTGGAAGCGGTCTGGGTCTGAATGGGGAGAAACAGGCTTCATCTCAATCCTGCCAAGACTGAGTGGCTGTGCATACCGGCATCTCGGGTCAACCAGACTATTCCATCTCTAACGATTGGGGGTGAGGTGTTACCCCCCGTTGATAGGGCTCGCAACTTGGGCGTCCTCCTGGATTCACGGCTCAGTTTTGAAGATCATATAGGAGCCATGACCAGGGGGGCTTTTGCCCAGGTTTGCCTGGTGCGCCAGTTGCGACCCTACCTGGACCGAGATGCCCTATGCACAGTCCCTCATGCGCTCGTGACCTCCCGTTTAGACTACTGCAATGCTTTCTACATGGGGCTGCCCTTGAGGACCACCCGGAGGTTTCAGCTGGTGCAGAATGCGGCCGTGCGAGTCATGATGGGGGTCTCCCGATACTCCCATGTAACACCTCTACTCCGTGAGCTGCATTGGCTTCTGGTTGCCCTTCAGGTGAGATTCAAGGTGCTGGTGATGACCTATAAATCCCTAAATGGCGAGGGTCCGGGATATCTGAGGGAACACCTGCTGCCAGCATCAAGCTCCCTTCGTCCAGTGCACTCCCACAGGGAGGGTCTTCTCAGGGTGCCGCCGGTTAAAGATTGCTGGCGGGTAACACCCAGGGGTAGGGCCGTCTCAGTGGGCGCGCCTGCCCTTTGGAACCAGCTGCCCGCGGAGCTTAGGACTGCCCTTGACCTCCGTTCATTCCGCCGGGACCTGAAGACCTGGCTCTTCGAGCTCTCTGGCCCAGGCTGAGAATTTTTAATTTTTAATTTTAATTTTTAATTTTAACTGGGGTTTTTATTTTTTCTCAGGGTCTCATTTAATCTTTTTTAATTTTTAACTTTTGTGTTGATTTTCTTTTAAATATCCTGTAAACCGCCCTGAGTCCTTCGGGAAAGGGCGGTATATAAATCTAAATAAATAAATAAAATAAAATAAATAAATAATCACTGTCACTGAATAATGATAATAATTAATAACTGTGCCTCTGCAAAGAAACAGTGGCCCTCCTAATCAGCTGCTACAAGAAGATTGCACAGACTGACTACAAGCAATGGCATGACAAAGTAACAATGATGCAGTGGAATATCTTCAAGAAATACCACTTGTCTCCAAGCAAGAACTGGTCAAAACACAGAACAAAGTAATAGAAAATGAAGAAGCTAAATTATTATGGGACTTTAGAGTTCAGACAAACAATCACCTGCCACATAATATCACAGACAACTGTTGATAAGGGGGGGGGGAAGTCTGCATAGGGGATGTGGAAGTGCCTGGAAACAGCAAAATAGAAGAGAAAAAGCTGAAGAAATTCACAAAATATAAAGAAGTGCAAATGAAAATAAAACTATGGTGGCGAAGAAACTTAAGGTAGTACCAGCAATAATAGGCACCCTGGGTGAAACCCCAAAACTTTTGAAGCTTCACTTGAATGCCATAGGCACTGACAAAATCACCATCAGTCAATTGCAAAAGGCAGCTTTACTTGGAACAGTTTACATCCTATGACAATACTCTTAATGCCATCAAACAACATTGCCTACTCCAGTCCTTTAAGAAGGACTCTAGGGCAGTGGTCCCCAATCTTTCTGGCTTTACAGACTGGCAGAGAGGGGGGGGTGGTTCTGCATGAATGGTGGGCCCACGCTCATGCATGCCTGCCATTTGTACTGATGGAGCTGTGCACACACACATTCCCAATGTTCATACAGGTGGAGCGGGCACATGCACTTACTCATCTATGTGTGCTCACCTACTACTTCCACGGCCTGGTTCCAAATGGGCTATGGCCCAGTACTGGGGGGGCCCTGCTATAGGGGGACAAAAATGCCAAATATAATCTAAACATCTGGCTGACTGTGCAGTGAACCATAATATGAGAAATTTAAAACAATAATTCACCTTTCTCTCTCTCTGTCTCTCTGTCTCTCTCTCTTAGATAAATTTCATTTGACTTATAAAATTGAACAATTAAAATTTTAAATCCTGAAAACTGTTTATGATCAACTGTTTCTCCTACTAGCGCCCAAAAAAGGTTGTGCTGCCCCTTTTCCATTGTTAAATTCATAAGGCAGTAAGAGTTGGCAGTATAGCTCTGTAAACATAGGTTATTTTCAATTTTTAACCTATTGATCATAGGCCTTGAGAGTAATGATAGCAATCAATGTCTAATTTTTTGCCCTTTTATTTGCCTTTGGCCTGCTTTATCTATATAAATACTTTCTTACCGGAATAATTTTATCCTCTTGCACTCTGTAGAGAAGATTCCAGGCTCTCTATTAAAGCAAGTAATGTTCTTAATAAGTTTTATTCATCCCTTTTAGTCCTGAAGTATCTTTCTATAGACAAAACAAACAAACAAACAAATAAGCAAGCAAGCAAGCAAGTAACTTCATCAAGATGTGGAGCTCTTTGGATAAACTAGATAATTCCAACTGGAGATGGAGTTACTTCAAACTGATTTGTACCCATTATGGCAGGGGTGTCAAACTCAATTTCATTGAGGGCCGCATCAGCATTGCGGTTGCCCTCGAGGGGCTGGTTGGGTATGGCCAGGGTGGGCGTGGTCTACTGGGTAGGCGTGGCTAGAGTGCATATGGCCTACTGGGTGGGCGTGGCCAGCTCTACATCGTTTGCATCAAAAGTGCCTATGGGGGCCTGGGCAGGAATGGGACAGATCTGGAGGTCTCTGGCAGAAGGAGGGTCTCTGGGCCAGGGCCAAGGCAGTGGGGGCCGTTCCCTCACTGTTTCCAGGACGGCTTCGCGGGCCACATGAAACCACTTTGCGAGCCGGATCCGGCCCCCGGGCCTTGTGTTTGACATGTCTGCATTATGGGATTTGTGCTCATAAATGTTTAAGTTAAGAAGGAGGACAACCTTCATAAAATACTGCCCTATTCATAACTCTTGCAAGCAATCCTGAATAATACTATGATCAATGTTAATGAAGGCTTCTGAGAGTTCAGGCAGGACCCACATATCCTGGTCTCACTACAGGATGGCCACAAACTTGATCAACATGGATTCAATTCCATTCACTTCCTGTCTTTCAAAAGCATTGTTCTAGGCATTACTTCTGTCATTTCATCTTCTGTAGTTCCTTTGTAAACTAAAAAGCTTGCTTTGATCAGCAAACAATCAATTAATTTATTACAGCCAAAGGCCAACACATAAATTAAACATTCAAATAAAACAAAACTAAACAGAACCATCACAAGAGGACATAGCAATATATTACAATTAATGATGTAATCAATGAGTGACCAAGGTCTGCCTAGTTTTACAAACAGTATATCAAAAACTAGCTAGGTTCAGAAAAACTGAATCATACTGACCTGACAATTAAAATACATTCAGTACAGCCTAAAACTGGATAAAATACGTAATAAAATTAATTATAAAAGATTATTACAAAGATC
The DNA here is from genome assembly GCF_964194415.1 of Vipera berus. Classification (NCBI taxonomy): domain Eukaryota; kingdom Metazoa; phylum Chordata; class Lepidosauria; order Squamata; family Viperidae; genus Vipera; species Vipera berus. Next base: position 38,298,482 of record NC_138203.1, on the reverse strand, counting down.
TAAAATGATTATTTATGTTTCTGGCAAATCCCCAATGCTGCTGCACAAAATCTAGCCACCTGCGCTGTGATCACTGCCTGTTCATCCTTAAGCAGCCACTGGAGATAAATACTTTCTGAACAACCAGGATACCTATCAATTATGGGGAAGATATGGTTTTTCTGAATAGCTCTGTAGAAGGAACATCGAAGGAGTATGTGTCCAATGGTCTCCACATCTCCTGAGCCACAGGAGCAGAGTCTTTCAGACAGTGGTGTCTTTTTATACTTGCTGTACAGGACGGCCTATGGAAACACATGGCACCATGCAAGCGAGAATGCTTTCTGGGGGTTTACTGACTCCAACTGACTAAGATACCTGGCAGGTGTAACCACATATCTAATAGAGATTGGAGCCAGAAACAGTGGAGCTATGCCTAAGTCTGCTTGCCTCTCGATGTCCTCTACCCTTTGACGCAAGGTTTGTTTTGCTTGGTCATAGTCCAATTTGAGAACTGAGGCTAACAAGAAGCCTAGTTTGGCAAGGTTGGACTTGACTGCCTTGATCTATGAAGAGGAAAATTTATCTTGTAAAATTAATGAAGCAAGGCCTTGAAGAAAGCAATTAAGCCTTAGCCAGATGTTTAAGGAAGCTATACAGATTCTTGCTTCGACTTTTATCAATCCTGTCTCCAGGTGCAGAAGTGCATTTGAGACACAGCACGGCATCTGAAGAATTGTTCTGATAAATTTGGATTGAACTCTTTCCAGTGGTGTAAAACACGAAGCTGAGGGTCTGAGCAAGGTCCCGTAGAGAAGCTGTGCTAGCAACTTGGCCAGAAAGAGCTTAATTGCAGCTGGAACATAGTGCCCTCCGTTTGTGCAGAAAAAAAATTAAGAATGGCATTTGCTGATCATTGGCCAGAGGCAGCGGCATATTCTCCATGGGCTTTTTGTGAGCCAGTGGCATGGATGACCACCCCTAGGTACTTTAAGGTGGTTACCTGCTCTATTTTGTGGCTATTTAAATACCATGAGTACCATTTTGGCCTTTTTGCAAAAGCCGTAATCTTTGTTTTCTCATAGTTTATGTCCAGTTTATTATATTTGCAATACTGGACAAGGGCTCACAAGGCTCTTTTAAGGCCAACTGGAGTCCTGGAGAGGATCACAGTGTCATCTGCATAGAGCAGCAGAGCAATGCTTCAGTCATCTATTTTTTTGTGGTGGTAATTTGGATTATTTAACCATTTTACCATATCATTTATATAAAAATTGAAGAGCCAGGGGTCCAAAATGCACCCCTGTTTAACCCCCTTTTGAGTTTCAACTGACCTTGAGAGAGACCCTTACATATTACACCTCACCTTGAGGGATGTTTTGGTATGTAAGTCACGCAACAGATGGAGGAGTCTGTGATCAGTTGAGGCAGCTTCCAGCTTCTCCCATAGCTTAGTCCTTGTAACCATGTCAAAAGCTGCCTTAAGATCTATAAAGGCAGCATATAATGATACAGGTCTATCTGATGCATATTTTTCAATCATATGATGAAGAACTAAGCACTGATCTATAGTGCCTCTCCCCTCGGCTTGTTCTTCGGCAATCAGGTTCGCAAAATCCAGCCACTCCTTTAATTTATCTTGAAGGTGTTTGTCATAGAGTTTGGATCAGCAAACAGAAATGGATTGCTCATATGCAATTCTGTTCCAAGGCTGTTCCAAGCCCATATTCCAGTCAGTGACCAAGGTTTAGAATAATTAACCAACATGGTCTTGAGACATTAGAAACGTGTTGCCATTGTTTCTGTGGAGTTGGTTGCATCAGTCACTTTTAGAGCAATCATAAAATGATCGAACTTTGACAAAAGTCAGATGGCGTTGTCTTCCATCCATGGTTCATGTCGCATATATGTCAAGGTTTCTTTAAAAAACTAATTTGGCCTTCCAAGTGAGTCATGATCATCTGAGCAAATTTATGGTTGTCATGTTGTCTGTTGGTCTGAACCCCAAAGACAATACAGCAAAATCCAGTTGAATCCAATTAACAGAATAACAGTGTTGGAAAAGACGTTGGAGTTTGTCTAGTCCAACCCCCTGCAGGAAACCTCAAGCAGGAAACCCTATACCATTTCAGACAAATGGTTGTCCAATCTCTTCTTAAAAACCTCCAGTGTTAGAACACCCACAACTTCTGGAGGCAAGTAGTTCCACTGATTAGTTCTGTCAAGAAATTTCTTCTTAATTCTAGGTTGCTTTGCTCCTTGATTAGTTTCCATTGACTGCTTCTTGTCTTGCCTTCAGGTGCTTTGTAAAATAGGTTGACCATCTCTTCTTTGTGGCAACCCCTGAGATATTGGAACACTGCTATCATGTCACCCCTAGCCCTTCTTTTCATTAAACTAGGCAATATTCTATTCTCCACTGGAGAAGGAAATGGCAACCCACTCAAGTAACTTTGCCATGAAAACCCTATGGACAGTACCAAAAGGCAAAACGATATGACGCTGGAAGATGAGCCCCTCAGGTCGGAAGGTGTCCAATATGCTACTGGGGAAGAGCAGAGGGCTAGTACTAGTAGCACCAGAAAGAATGAAGCGACTGGGCCAAAGCCGAAAGGACGCTCAGCTGTGGATGTGTCTGGTGGTGAAAGGAAAGTCCGATGCTGTAAAGATTTTTTCTCCATAGGAACCTGGAATGTAAGATCTATGAATCAAGGAAAGCTGGACGTGGTCAAACAAGAGATGACAAGACTGAACATCGACATCTTAGGTATCAGCGAACTAAAATGGACAGGAATGGGTGAATTTAATTCAGATGACCATCAGGTATACTACTGCGGGCAAGAATCCCTCAGAAGAAATGGAGTAGCCTTCATAGTCAATAAAAGAGTAGGAAAAGCAATACTGGGATACAATCCTCAAAATGACAGAATGATCTCAGTTCGAATCCAAGGCAAACCATTCAATATCACAGTAGTCCAAGTCTATGCCCCAACCACCAGTGCTGAAGAGGATGAAATTGACCGGTTCTATGAAGCCCTACAGCACCTTATAGAACTAACACCAAAAAATGATGTCCTTATCATCATGGGGGATTGGAATGCTAAAGTAGGAAGCCAAAAGATAACCGGAATAACAGGCAAGTTTGGCCTTGGAGTACAAAATGAAGCAGGGCACAGGCTGATAGAATTTTGTCAAGAGAATACGATGGTCATAGCAAACACTCTTTTCCAACAACCCAAGAGACGGCTCTACACATGGACATCACCAGACGGTCATCACAGAAATCAGATTGACTATATGCTCTGCAGCCAAAGATGGAGAAGCTCTATACAGTCAGTAAAAACAAGACCAGGAGCTGACTGTGGCTCAGACCATGAGCTTCTCCTTGCAAAGTTTAAGCTTAAACTGAAGAAAGTAGGGAAAAGCACTAGGCCACTCAGGTATGAATTAAATCATATCCCTGTTGAATATACAGTAGAGGTGACAAATAGATTTAAGGAATTAGATCTGATAGACAGAGTGCCTGAAGAACTATGGACAGAGGTTCGCGACATTGTACAACAGGTAGCAACCAAAACCATCCCAAAGAAAAAGAAATGCAAGAAAGCAAAATGGCTGTCTGAGGAAGCTTTGCAAATAGCTAAGGAAAGGAGGGGAGCGAAAGGCAAGGGAGAAAAACATAGATATGCCCAATTGAATGCAGAATTCCAGAGAATAGCTAGAAGAGATAAGAATGCCTTCTTAAATGAACAGTGCAAAGAAATAGAAGAAAACAATAGAATAGGGAGGACCAGAGATCTTTTCAAGAAAATTGGAGAGATGAAGGGAACGTTTAATGCAAAAATGGGCATGATAAAGGACCAAAATGGCAGGGACCTAACAGAGGCAGAAGAGATTAAGAAGAGGTGGCAAAATTACACAGAAGAACTATACAAGAATGAGCTTAATGTCCCTGATAATCACAATGAGGTGGTCACTGACCTCGAGCCAGACATCCTAGAATGTGAAGTGAAGTGGGCCTTAGAAAAGCTGAGCAACAACAAAGCTAGTGGAGGTGACAGTATTCCAGCTGAGCTATTCAAAATCTTAAAAGACAGTGCAGTAAAAGTGCTACACTCAATTTGCCAGCAAATTTGGAAAACTCAACAGTGGCCACAGGATTGGAAAAGATCAGTTTACATTCCAATTCCAAAGAAAGGCAGTGCCAAAGAATGTTCAAACTATCGCACCATTGCACTCATTTCTCATGCTAGTAAAGTCATGCTTAAAATCCTACAAGCTAGACTTCAGCAGTATGTGGATCGAGAACTACCAGAAGTACAGGCAGGATTTCGAAGAGGCAGAGGAACTAGAGATCAAATTGCCAACATACTCTGGATCATGGAGAAAGCTAGGGAGTTCCAGAAAAACATCTACTTCTGCTTCATTGACTATGCTAAAGCCTTTGATTGTGTGGATCATAACAAACTGTGGCAAGTTCTTAAAGAGATGGGAGTACCAGACCATCTTATTTGTCTCTTGAGAAACCTATATGCGGGTCAAGAAGCAACAGTGAGAACTGGACATGGAACCACTGATTGGTTCAAAATTGGGAAAGGAGTCCGGCAAGGCTGTATACTGTCGCCCTGCCTATTTAACTTATATGCAGAGCACATCATGAGAAAGGCAGGGCTAGATGAATCAAAACTTGGAATTAAGATTGCCGGAAGAAATATCAACAACCTAAGATACGCAGATGATACCACTCTAATGGCAGAAAGTGAAGAAGAACTAAAGAGCCTCTTGTTGCGGGTGAAGAAGGAGAGTGCAAAACTTGGGTTGAAACTTAACATTAAGAAAACCAAGATCATGGCATCTGGCCCTCTCAATTCCTGGCAAATAGATGGGGAAGAAATGGAGGTAGTGACAGATTTTATTTTCCTGGGCTCCAAGATCACTGCAGATGGGGACTGTAGCCAAGAAATTAAAAGACGCTTGCTCCTGGGGAGGAAAGCCATGACAAATCTAGACAGCACACTAAAAAGCAGAGACATCACCCTGTCAACAAAAGTGCGTATAGTCAAGGCTATGGTCTTCCCAGTTGCAATGTATGGCAGTGAAAGTTGGACCATAAGAAAGGCTGAGCGCCAAAAAATTGAGGCCTTTGAACTATGGTGCTGGAGAAGACTCCTGCGAGTCCCTTGGACTGCAAGGCGATCAAACCGGTCAGTCCTAGAGGAGATCAATCCTGACTGCTCTTTAGAAGGCCAGATCCTGAAGCTAAAACTCAAATACTTTGGCCACCTAATGAGAAGGAAGGACTCACTGGAGAAAAGCCTAATGCTGGGAAAGATCAAGGGCAATAGAAGAAGGGGACGACAGAGAATGAGGTGGCTGGATGGAGTCACTGAAGCAGTAGGCGTGAGCTTAAATGGACTCCAGAAGATGGTAGAGGACAGAAAGGCCTGGAGGAATGTTGTCCATAGGGTCGCGATGGGTCGGACACAACTTCGCAGCTAACAACAACAACATTCTAAGTGATTTTACCAAGGCATTATAAAATGGTACTAACGCTTCATGTGATCTTGATTCTATCCCTTTGTTAATGCAGCCCAGGACTGTGTTGGCTTTTTTAGAAGCTGCAGCACATTTATGGCTCATATTTAAGTAATTGTCCAATAGGAATCCAAGATCCTTCTCACAGTTATTACTATTGAGTCAAGTACCACCTATTCTATACCTATGCATTTGTCATTCAGTCTGTCAAGATCCTTCTGGATCTTGAGCCTATCATTTGGAGTGTTGTCTATTCCTGCCAGCTTGGTGCCATCTCTAAATTTGGTGACTTCCTCTTCTATCCTCTTGTCTAAATCATTAATGAAGATATTGAAGAGTACTGGCCCTAAGACAGAGACTTGCGATACCCCACTGCCTATTTCACTCTATCTAAATGCAATTCCATTAAGAACAACACATTGAGTGCAGTTGGTCAGTTAGTTAGGAATCCATCTGGTGGTGATGCTGTCTTGCTTCCTGTTACCTATAGTTCTTCTGCTTATCAATTATTTTCCTGCATGATACCAGTCATCTTATTTTTCTTGCTCTGAGCTTCTGGCTGATGCTCCATAAAAAACGTCTGTGGGTATCTTTGTAAAAGATATAAATCCCATTCTAAACCATCCATGTCTCACTATAAGAAAGGTCACACACAGTGGATCAGACTGAGCCCAACATGCGGATATGCACGTGAGCTATTTCATACACATAAATTTAGATATTCGTTATAAAAAAAATACAAAGGTGTCAGCAGGATTAATTCACAGGACACACACAGAGTCATATTCTAGATAATTACAATATGCTTATGTTAAAATGATTATTATATTAAAAAGTACTTATAGAACCAGTGGCGTAGCGTGGGGGGTGCAGGGGGGGCGGGCCGCACCAGGCGCAACATCTGGGGGGGCGCGCTCGCACTGAGCTGCACAGAGTCGGCTTGGCTCCGCTCTCGAGCTGCTCTTTCTTGCAAAGCGAAACGAGTCCGGCAGGTGAGATGGGCGGCCACATAAACTGAATAAAATAAATAGAAGCGCCCAACTCTCCGCCCAGGCTCAGGCCAACCGCAAGCGCCCCGCAGGCGCCCCGGCAGGCTTGGCCGAGCGAAGACGGACCCGCCAGCCGGCTGGCCTAGCTTCGTGCGCATGCGTGGCTTTATTTAGCGGGGCTCACGTGCGAGCTTGAATGCAGCGGCTCTTGCAGGTCGGAGCCCCACCCAGCCACCCTCGAGAGGGACCTGGAAGCATCCCGCATGCGCGCGACTCTTCTTGGAAAGTCTACGCCGCTGCGGGGCGCGTCTTTTCGGCGGTGCCATGACGTCACCGGGTTAGGGGGCGCAAATTGCCCCGGGTGCTGACAACCCACGCTACGCCACTGTATAGAACTATAAATACAACTACAAAATATGTATTTTATATATTATGCAGTTTTCCTTTCAGAGGATTAAAAATGGGAAATTATAAACAAAGAATATGAAAAGGAATGAATGTAGCTCATTTACGTTTCTGAAAATGAACAGAGTCAAGGAAGCATAAAATAGAATTGAAAAAAATAATGTGAACGGTTTCTAAGTTTATTGACATTCTCCATCCTTACTGATTTAACTTCCTAAATTATTTGTGAAAGTAATCTGATTTTTTTTTAAAAAAAAAACTTTATATCTGAAGTTACTACAATTACTCTTCTAAAATTTGCAATGTTCATAATTACTTAAGGTTATTTGACATACTATTTTATTAATTCCTTTACTAACTTTTATAATGCAACATGCTTCAAAAAAGCTTTTTGCTCAGTATCAATGAAAAATACAGGGATATAAGAAATGGTCCAATCTAAGGACACAGATTTAATTACATTTATTTCTTGTTTCATAAGAATGTTGTGCATCCACTGAAAATGGATCCTTATAGCAATTTCTATTTAATAATTTTCTTTATAATACTGTGTATCTTTGATCTTTTTTGAACAAATAAAAATAATGTATAGGAGATGGGCTGAGGTACCAATGCATTACTTTTGGGTTTTTTTTTCCCTTCTTTGATTCACCCCATAAAATTATTGAAAAGATATCTCTAAGGAACATCTGGTGGAGATAGATGGGGTATATTCCTCTGTAAATAATTTCACTTTTAGCCTATGACAAATACTATAAGATTAGACTTAAAAATAAATAAATAAAAGTATCCGAATAGCAGCTCTTGTTGCTAAATAAGTATTATTTTTAATCCTGTAGGATATAATAATAATAATAATAATAATAATAATAATAATAATAATAATAATAATAATAATAATAATAATAATAATAATAAAGTTGGAACTGTCCTTGGAGGTCATCTAGTCCAAACCCTTGCTCAGGCAGGAAACCCTATACCATTTCAGACAAATGGCTGTCTAGTCTCTTCTTAAAAACTTCCAATGTTGGAACATTCACTGCTTCTGGAGGCAGGTTGTTCCACTGGATAATTGTTCTGTCAGGAAGTTTCTCTTTAGTTCTAGGTTGCTTCTCTCCTTGATTAGTTTCCATCTGTTGCTTCTTGTCCTGCCTTCAGGCGCTTTGGAGAATAGCTTGACTCCCTCTTCTTATCTTATCCCCTGAGATATTGGAACACTGCTATCATGTCTGCCATCATCCTTCTCTTCCTTAAACTAGACATACCCAATTCCAGCAACTGTTCCTTATATGTTTTAGCCTCCATTTTTAAATGATAAAAATGACAAATGATAAAATAGTAGAGCAACTACATAAACTTGACCACTTCAAGATTGACTCATCCTTCTGAGATCGGTAAAATGAGGACCCAGATTGTTGGGGGCAATATGTTGACTGTAAACTGGTTAGAGAGGGCTGTAAAGCACTGTGAAACAGTATATAAATCTAAATGCCATTGCTATTTGCAATGAATAATCCTTACAATTTTTCACTAACTTTAGTCAACATTTGGATTTATATAGCTACTCAACATGCTATTTAGCTGCAAACAGAATTCTGGAAACTGTTTAATGTTTTGCAACCTAAAGCAAATGTTATTTAAGAGACTATGTAACAAATCTGTGGCATTGTGAGTGTAATGCAGTCTCCAATGATATAGCACTGAAATTTAAGGATTCTTGAAATAAATGCACACAACAAAGAACTGTGTTTTATTTCCCTTGTTTCTTGTGTCACTAAGATGCATGAAAAATAAAGTACTCAAGATACATACAACCGAAGCCGGCAAAGCGTTAAGAGCATTATAAAATTTAACCAGGGATTTAAGTTTTATATTTTTAAAAAAGAACTAATATACACTAACACACATCAAATCTAACAGGATAGATTGTAGTCAATTTCTTATTCTTTGAATTGGTACCAGTTTATATTGCTTGCTTTTTATAATTTTCTATGGCACTAGCACAAAAACACATTATCGTAGGACAAATCTCATCTTGTTAAAGTTGCTTCTAAATGAAAATAAACTCTCAACTAGAGAGTTTATCCTTCTAGGGTTTCATTAATGATGAATTGAATGCTAGTTGCTATTCTAATTTATACTCTAGGATACCTGATATAACAACAAAAGAAACCTGCCTATGTGGGCAGAAAGTTTACTGCTGTTTAACAGTATATATAATATGGAGAAATTAGAATTTATGCATTGATTTGGGTTGTGGGTTCTATGTTGTGGGTTGTTTGTTTTTTTTGCAAGCATTAAATATGCAAGTTACATGCTATACACTAAATGTAGCAAACATATACTATAAAATTTAGAAGTTGCAAAATAAGAATACCGTAGTACATTGCTGAGGTTTATTGTATAATTTTTGTATAAGCTCTTGTTGAAATTGAGTTATCAAATTGTATGCTAAAACAAAAGGCATGTTTACTTAATTAACTTGTTAAACATTTTTGGAAGTTTGCCAAATGCTTTTTTGATTAGAAGAGACACAAATTACCAGCCACTAACCAAAATACATTTTTCTTACAGTTTTTATTCATGCACTGCATTGAATTAAATCATGCCTATATTGCTTCCCTCCCTATAATAAATATTCTTATCAAAGATAGAAGGTGAATTCAAGCAGTTTGTCTGCAGTAAATGATACCTATTTATTCCAACATGCCTGGGATTCTTCATCAGTTTGGTCTTGAATTCAGCAGTGAGATTCACTACAACAGCCTTTAGGATATCCTGACAGATTCTCTAAGAATTCCATCATATACCAAATACCTGAGTTATCACTCCAAATTTAAACTTTTGAGTATATTTATTTATTTAAAACATTTATATAGTGACCTTGGCTATCTTATAACAAATTTTGGATGGTTCCGAAAGTTTTCTGCCTTTCTAACTTTTCTAATCTATATGTATGTCAGAATTCTTCAGAAGATTTCACTCACTTTTGTTTCTCTTTCAAGGGTTCAAATATACCGTATATCCATGTGTCTCTATGTGTTTCTGTGTGTGCTGTTCAAACGTGTCTGATTCTTAGAAATAAGTCTCTGTAGTTTTCTTAACAAGGTTTTTAAAAATGGTTTGTTATTGCCTCCATTCTAGTCTCAGAGCCTGGTCTAAGGTCACCCAGCTGGCTTTATGTCCTAAGGCAGGACCACACCAAAACAGGCATGCACATGTATGAGATTTTATATATAGAATGTGTGTGTGTGTGTGTGTGTGCGCGCACGCACGCATATACACACAAACATAAATATATGCACACACACATACACATATATTTTGTGTATGTCTATATACGTATTCCTTTTTCTTAATTCACTGAACCCACAGCTAGAACAGAGTGAAGATACACAAAATGTTGTACCCAGGGTGTCATTTTGTTAACATTAACAAGAGTGATGAGCAATGTAAGCTGTCAACTGCACAGGAACTGGACCTGGCAAGACAACCATTTGACAACCTGATCTTAATATGTCTACTTAAATATGAACATTAATTTGACGAGGGACAAAAGCAGATATTGCCTAATTCTACATATGATGTGGCAAGAGTGTTTCTGAATTACAATCTTCCCCAAAACTCTGTTTATATACATAATTAACAATATTAAGATTCGTTGTTGGTTTTATTATTATTCATTCATAACCAATTCCTCTTATCACATCAAAAGATTAAAGATACCTCCAGCTTGTCATTTACAGATATTTTTTTAAAATATATGGGGGAATATTTTAAAAGGCCAAAGATGAAATAGGTTTGCATGTGGAATATAGCAAATAATATTATTCTAAATGTTATATTACATAGGAGAATGACATTTACACAATATTAAAATGTTATTGTTTCCCAATAGCATTTTCAGAATGCTCTCTTATGTTCATTTAATCAAAATTTCAAAGGTTACTGTAGCGTCCTTTGGAAGTGTTCTAAATGTATTCCACTAATGCAAGGCAATAATAAATATTGGTGACTACATTTCTAAGCTCACTTTTCTCTTTTTTGTTTTCAGTTATAAAAAAATCAAGTTTCTTTTTTGGCATTAAATTTATCAAAGCACCCAAGGACTAGATTGGAAAGTGCAACTGATGAGTCATTTAAAATATGTTAAAAATTCAACTACAATCTATTTGGGTGCTTATGGGCATACCCTTCACAAATATTCTAAGCTCCATTAGGACTTTTTAAATATATCAGTCTAGCTTTCTGCCTCTCATCCAAGTATTATGCATATCTGATCCTGCCAAAGTTTTCAAGATCAGCCAAAGTCCCTAGCCTAGTAGTTTCTATCTAACTGGGCCTGTATTTCCTTTGAATTTCTTTCAACTGTGAAATGATCCAGATCAGTTGGTTTGGAAAGCAAAGGTTTAAAGTCTTATTATGATTATTTAATTGAGATATTCCTTTACTTACTTACTTACTTACTTACTTATTTTCCTGTCTTTATTTTTATAAATAACTCAAGCTGACAAAGAGATCTAATATCCATCCCTTTTTCTATTTTCCCCATCCTGGGAGGTGGGTTGGGTTGAGAGAAAAGAACTGGCCCAAAGTCATCCAACTGGGTTTCATGCCTAAGGCAGGACTAGAACTCAAAGTTTTTCTGTTTCTAGCTATTTCTGTAACCACTGGTTCTGTCAATTTAATTAGCAACAACTTTATTCTGATCATACAGCAATAGCAATAACACTTAAACTTATGTACTGCTTCATAGTACTTTACAGCCCTCTGTAAGTGGTTTACATATTGCCCCCCAAAATCTGGCTCCTCATTTTACCATTCTTGGAAGGATGGAAAGGCTGAGTCAACCTTGAGCTGGTGAAAATTGAACTGCTGGCAGTCAGCAGAATTAGCCTGCAATACTGCCTTCTGATCATTGCATGTAACAACCAACCTTGAACGCCTGATGAGTGGTCTGTATGCTGGAATTAGCATAACAGAGATGTGGTCTGAATAACCGAGGTGGGGGCGGGGCTTCACCAGATATGCACCCGGGATGTTTGTATAAACAACATCCAGCATGTTTTCCCCTCTGGTTGCAAAGTCCACATTTTGATGAAATTTAGTGAGCACAGTTCTGAGTTTTGCATGATTGAAAACTCTGGCAACAATAAATAATCCATCAGGGTGTGTGTTCTGCAGTTCGTTGATATTCCGGTAAAGTACACAGAGCGCTGTCCTTTTTCTTCTTCAACATTTTGGAATCTTAAATAATAATCAGCCCTATCCATCTCTAAAGCGATAATCATTTTTTCCTGATTCCTGTCTGTTAATGTAAGTTGGTTATCAATCTCCTCTAGTCTCTTATCTGTTAATTCAATTCTTTCTACAGCTTGTTGCAGTCTTTGTTCATTTTTCTCCATCAGTTCTTTGACCTCTTTTAGGTCCTCTTCTAGTTCGCCAATCCTTTCTTTGAAGTCTGTGTGTAGAGCCAGTATCATATTTTTCAATTCCATGTTAGATCTCTCTTGCTGCATTGTATAGTCCAGTGATTTCTGTGCCACTGGACTCTGTGATATTAGGGCAGCTGTTGCTGGGTGTGTTGCAGTCTTCTTCATTTTCTCCAGTAGTTTGTAATCCAAATGTTGATGGGGTATTATAATCCAAATGTGCTCCAACAAAAGATAAATAATAATAATAATAATAATAATAATAATAATAATAATAATAATAATAATAATAATAATAATAATAATAATGTACAAAAAATTTCAGTGACAAGAAAAGGTGAGAACAAAGGGGAAAGGAATGAAAAAGAGAAGGAAAAAGCCAAATATCCTTATATCTAAAAAAAGAGGAAAATCAATTAATCCATACAAGTTACGCTCTTTGTTCATTTCAGAATCTCTGTGCCTTAGTCCAAAAAAAGAGAAAATCAAAAATATGGTCTCCAAAGTGAAAAACAATCCACCATTCTGCAAACTAAAAAACAGACTCTGTAAATTTCTTATCAGTGAGTCCAGCAGATGTCATTCAAGGTCACTTACTCTCCCTTATTTTTTTCATAAGCTTCAAGAGTATTCTCAGCCGAGATACTTGATTCATTGCCTTCTTTTGCCTTCCATTGTTGTCTGCCGCTGCAGTTCCGGAAGAGGAGCTTAAAAGTCTGCTCCCCCACCCACTTCTCCATGGCTTCAAATTCTTCTTATTTCCCCCCTCCACACACACACACACACACACACACATACACACAATTTCCAGTATTTAAGGTCTCTCAATCGTCTCACCCAGGCAGTCCTCCAAACCTACTTTCCAGATTTTCCAAGTGGCCGCCCCGGCTTGTGATGGCTTGCAATGGCCATCTGACAGCTGCTGGTCCAGGAAGCTTCTGTCGGCTCTCCAGGAGGTTGCAATCCCTCCTGTGCTGCCAAACTTACCTCCCCTCTTCACCATCCCTACAGGATGGCTCTGATCTGTCTGGAACTCAGACAGACCCCAACCAAACAGCTGAAAAGCGACAGTCCCTCGGGAGCTCCCAAAGGATGTGTCATCCCGCCACAACCTCTTTGATTTTTGAATAAGTTGTTCCCCAGCCTTTGGCATCTTTTCTTTAAGCATATCTATTCAAGATTGTAGGGACGCGGTGGCTCAGTGGGTTAGGACGCTGAGCTTGTCGATCAGAAGGTCGGCAGTTTGGCGGGTCGAATCCCGAGTGCCGCGTAACAGAGTGAGTGCCTGTTACTCGTCCCAGCTTCTGCCAACCTAGCAGTTTGAAAGCACGTAAAAATGCAAGTAGAAAAATAGGGACCACTACGGTGGGAAGGTAACAGCATTCCGTGTGCCTTTGGCGTCTAGTCATGCCGGCCACATGACCACGGAGACGTCCTCGGACAAGCGCTGGCTCGTCGTCTTTGAAACGGAGATGAGCACCAGCCCCTAGAGTCGGAAACGACTAGCACGCATGTGCGGTGGAACCTTTACCTTTACCTTTATTCAAGATTAGAATCTAAGTTTGGAGATCTTTAGAAAAACTGTCTTTGTTTCTCCCTGTTTATTTTCATTTTCAGTGTAATTACAGATGCTATAATGATTTTTGTCTCTTCTAACAATTTTATGAAATTGTTTTTTTAAGTTCCCATTTGAGACCTTTAATTTTGGGGTTTGACTTCTTTTCTTGACAATTTCCATGGTTTGTTCTGGCATCCTGTTTGCTTTCTTCTATTTATTGTTCTTTGGCAGTCCCTTAACAATTAATTTGACTTCATGTCATACTTCCTCTGGTTTCTAATTATAAAGGTTCAAGACTTCAGAGTGATTATTGACATTCTCCTTGAATATATATATATTATATTATATATATACTAAAGATCACATAGTGGAAATTAGTTAGCTTTCTTCTTCCACTTTATCTTAATTTGGAACTTGCACATGAGTAATTTGTGGTTTGGTCCACAGTCATACCCTGAACATGTTGTCATCCAGCATCATTTTATATCTACATGGTTTCCATAGTGAAATGTAGGACATTTTTAATATTGTCTCCTTCAGAACTGATCTTCTACCTCTAGCAACTTTCTGTATTGTTACTACCTAATATAGATACCTTCTTGCTTTTATTCTTTGGATGACTGTTCAAAAATGATGTACTTTTGGCATATAATCCTGATATAAATATAATCTATCATCTACCTATCATTTATCATTTATCATCTATCATTTATTATCTATCATTTATCTATCATCTATGCAATAAAGTAGATTTAAAATATGACTGTTACATGTATGATTCCTGTTTTATTAAAAAGGTATTCAAGGCACACCCCAGAATATAGCCACTGATTAAAATTCCAATAGGATTTCACTCACATGTTGAGTTTTTTTTTTTTTTTTGCTTCTCCCTTAATTCTCTGGATTAATTCTGAGAATGGGCAAGAGATAAAAGGAAGGAAATTTACTGTTTCCCGTTCTGATGGAACCAGTGCTTAATTGGATATTATAATATTACTGGATATATAATATATAATGGATCTGCCAAACAGACTTCCTTTGTTAATGAGCTGAAAGCATGTGTAGAGAGAGAATGTGCCAATCTCTCTCTCTCTCTCTCTCTCTCTCTCTCTCTCTCTCTCTCTCTCTCTCTCTCTCTCTCTCTCTCTCTTTCACACACACACACACACACACACACATTCTTATCAAATAAATTACAGAACTCAATTATGTCTAAGAATTAGGTTTATTTTTAGTATCAAATATATATAAAGTATAATGTGATTGCCTACAAATCCCCATTCTCGCAAATCTCATTAATAGTCTGAGCTCTGTGCACAATCTAAAAGAACTGAGAAAAGATCAACAAAGGTCATTGTAAAAAAAATTGAGAAAAGTAGCAACATCAAGGACAATTTCAATTGGTAAGATGTAAGATTTTCTTTGAAAAAGCAGATTCAAGCATTTCAACTGAATTACGCCTATGGCTTGCTTTTGTTTCTATTTCCTTTGTTTTTGAGAAGTAAAATTAAGCATCTGAAATGAAATACCGTTAATAAAATATGCATTAATCCAGTTCAATTTTCAGGAATTTCAGCTGGTGCTTATATTTTTACCAATAGGAGCTGCTTAACACCAGATAGTTAAGTAAACTTTAGCTTTTATCATCAAACCTCATTTTAGTCTCCTCGACCAAATAAAAATTCTTATAATAGGGAAAGTGGTAACATGGAAATGGCTCAAGAATATAGTCAGCTCATACCCTTCAGTCAGCTCATACCCTTCTGAGATTGGCTGACTGATGAAAACAAATAAGTTTGAAATGCATATCAGTCTCCCTTTAATTCTTTGTTAGCAATCTAAAAAATTTACACACACACACACACACACACACACACATATATTAAGTTTCATCTAAACTTAATCTAAAGCCTTTTTATAGATTACTCACTTAATGGTTGCAAACAATGATCTATCACATCTGGTGATCCTTGAATTCATGTGATAAAGCACTGTCAGATTTAAGCAATTATGATACATGTACACTCCTCTGGGCAGGCAGAATTTCAGACTTTAAACGGGTCTTTTGGCAAGTAGACCTTCAATATCAGTAATAATTTTAAAAACTCTTGATTTAAACCAAGATGAATTATAATAAGCTCTAGGCAGATCCTAACTCATTCTGCCTTTAAAATGGAGCGGGGCCATGACTTATTTTGTCAGGCTATTCTCTACAAGCTAAGCCATGTGAAAAAAATGTCCTTTTTCACAATGATATAGAAAAGTAAACCAGCTAAAACAAATGTTTCTCTACCCTTTAGTGAATGCTTGAAGTTCGGCTTGCTTAGCTTTCCACAAGGCTTTTTATTGTGACATTCTTAAAATGTTCTTTCTGGGGGGGGGTAGAGGGGGTTCTGTAGATTATTTATAAGCTATCAAAAAACTACCACTACTGAACAAAGGGTTGCTATACTGAAAAACAGGAAAAATGTATCAACAAGGGCAATGAAACCAGCATTAGGTATGAATAGAATTCAGAGAAAAGTTTTGAAGAAAAATTTCAAAGAGATTTGAAGGCTCCTTTGCAGGTGCTGAACACATGTTACAGTTGCTGAGGATTGTTTTCTTTTGGGTTTCTTGAAAAAAAGGATCCATATTTGGTTGCACTCATTAATTTTTCCAGGAGAATGCATTTTCAGACAGCTGATAAATGGCTTCCATATTAAAGAATAAATTTCAGGTACTGATGTTTTCATTGACTTCTTCATTAAAGGAACATGTTACTAAGAAGAGGCAATAAAAGGAAATTACTTCATTACTTCTCTTATTTTTTTTCCTCATGAAGATAATGATCAATAGTGAAAAAGCCATAGCTATCACAACTAATGGTGAATAAGGGCTTTGCTGACAAGGAAATTGTTCGATCATTTTCTCTTTTTTTGGTGAAAAAAAGTCTTGTAAGAGATAATACTCTAATATGTCTCTCTCAGATTTTAAGATGAAACTATGAGTTTCTACTGTAGCTTAACTGACTATTCAAGTTACCTAAATAGTTTGCAGTGTTTAGCTGTTTATTTCAGCTTTTCTTCTTAAGCTACAATATAAATAGCTCATTTATTCCAGCCATCTTTTTATATGCTAAAATAATTATAAGCTTCCTTGTGTAGATATTTTTATAGGTGATATAATGTACGTATTGGGGACGCGGTGGCTCAGTGGGTTAGGATGCTGAGCTTGTCGATCGGAAGGTCGGCAGTTTGGTGGGTCGAATCCCGAGTGCCGCGTAGCAGAGTGAGCGCCTGTTACTAGTCCCAGCTTCTGCCAACCTAGCAGTTCGAAAGCACGTAAAAATGCAAGTAGAAAAATAGGGACCACTACGGTGGGAAGGTAACAGCGTTCCATGCGCCTTTGGCGTCTAGTCATGCCGGCCACATGACCACAGAGACATCCTCGGACAAGCGCTGGCTCTTCGGCTTTGGAACGGAGATGAGTCGGAAACGACTAGCAAGCATGTGCGGGGGAACCTTTACCTTTTTAATGTACGTATTAGAGACAAAGAAAAGCACTGGAAATAGTTTCATGCGTCATCTCCAAATTTTTATCAATATTGGCCTCTTTGTACATAAGTTCACTCTATGAGCATGGGCAACCACATAAATTTGATTAATAAATTAAATAAATAAACAAATTAGGCCAATAGAGATTAAATATCATTAACACAGATTGAAAAAGTGGCATCACACCTTTTTCAAAAGTATTCACATAGTAGGAGATGGTACCATCTTATGATATCAAGATTCAAGATTTTATGTTTACTTGTGAACTTTGCGAATTATGTTAATGAGCATTCTATTAATTTATATCAGACAAAGGTTGAATAGCACATTATCAACTTTGTAGTCACACTATTTCCCTTCCAAATGCCCCACTATGGCAGCAGGAGATTTTTACACATCCTGTGCTCATTTGCTTTTTTTTATAATGCTCCTTCTTCCAAATATCAATTGTACAGACCAGGGAAATCCATATTTTTCCTTTCTTTGTTCAAAAGTTGATTCTGTTAGTGTCTTTTGCAAAACACAGTGTTACAGGATAATGTAGTTAGTATTGAATACTCTTAGTGAAAAGGACCCTTTTAATGTTTTAAATTAAAACTAACATGATATTGATTATGAAATTAATCATATAACTCAAGTTAGGTGTTTTACTGTGTATTCCAAAGAACTGAGAAATGCAATTAGAGTTTTCATTATAACAGCACAGAAAATTACTTTTAGATTACAATATCGAGGGGGAGAGGGACCTGTGAGTCATGCTGCTTTGGACAGCAGCTGCAAAACATGGTTTAGTGTAGAAACATATGGGCTATTTTACTTGATTCAGCATAGTTACTCCCATAAGGATTTTATTGAACTGGGTTCAGATGGCCTATAATAAAACAACATGGAAATTCTGTCTATGTTTCTTATAAAAGAAAATGAGGCTGGGATCTATGGAAGTTATTATTATATTTTTTAAAGAAAATATAATGTCTAACATCTTTGCTACCAAGAAAAATAAGAAGTTCAGCAACATTTATTATGCTATAGAGCTTTTAATTCCCATTGATATAACAATGGACAAAAATAATATTCTCATTCAAAAATTTATTTATAATAGTAAATAAAACAAGGTGATTCAAGATAGGATAGTGACATGATTTGCTTTGCCAGACTGAAACGGCCATCTGTTTTGCCTTAATAAAGCAATTTGGATGACTTCAAAAAACTTTGGATTAGTGCAGTGCCAGTAATACTGTAGAAGGCTTGGTTATTCTGTGTTGAAGACTTGTTTCAGGTATATTTAGTTAAACTTCTGATTGAAACTTTCTAGTGTTTGTTATCTTACTCTATTTAAAACTTCACTACAACCATAAGGAAACCATGTCTTCTTGCTTTTCTCATTCACATGCTCCAAGTTTGAAATAACTTTCCTGGTATGAATCTGTCAAACTGCAACTTTTGAACCTTCCTCTAGTTTGCTTTCTTTTACCATCAGCACTGAAGGAATGACTCTGGTTGTATTTTAGTGGACTTTGCTATTAAATTACATTAACATAAATTTGCAAGAATTTCTTCCCTCCTTTTCTTTTTACTTTCTGGAAAACTAGGAAAGGTCCCCTCTGAAATGTTTGCCACACCCTCCCACCTTATATGGGCTGAGATATCTTTCACCCATTGCCTGTCGAGTCAGTATCTCTCCCTGTTGAATCCCAGTTCCCATGTACCATTATAGTCCACTATACAAACACGAAAGGAAGACAAGTATTATTTCCAATATGCATACCTAGAAAAGAACTCAAAACAGACTTATGATACATTATTTCCATGCCTTTTCCTCAAAGCACTCTCATTGTGAAATAGTATTAAAATCATTTACTGTCATCAATCTGTTCTCCCTCTTTGGTGTTTGTCATTGACTACTCGGCTCCATTGAAAAGTCACTTGAGTCATCTGAGGTTCAGTTGGTAAAAGCAAATGCAGGAGTCAAGTGATGTGACCAGATCCTTGCAGATTGCCTAGTCTGAGGATTCATTGACAACTTTGGAGAGCCAGGCAGAGGCAGTATGCTCATCTCTTTGAAAAGCAAAAATATCAATACCTGTAAATGAGCCACACCTGAATCTGGTCTAAGACTAATTATGTTTGTGTGCCAGTGTGTGCCCCTCCATTGGAAACAACTTATCAATTTCAGATCTAAATTGCTTTCCTTTCCTTTCTTCTTCTGCAGTTTCCAACTTGTATTAAATACTAATGTAAGTTTGGAAAGGTTTGTCTATTATTAAGAGGTCCATTTTAATTCACATATCCCTTAAACCAACCGATTTTTTAAGATTATTTTAACATTCCAAACTAAAAATTTTGCTTTATTTGAACCTTCAGACATAATTCATTAAAGATGAATGCCACTCAACTGTCAGTGAGTCTTAGAACTTTGAAATTATTTCCTTCTTTCTTGCTTCTTTTTTTTAATATGACACTCATATTGTTTGACTTACATAAAACAACTCACAGTTTCCATGGAAAAGGCAAGGTATAATCCTCACAAACTGTAACCTTAGAGTAACTCTGGTATCTCCAGAGATACTTTAAGTTTATTGGATTATTTGGAATAGCACTTATGGGATCCACTGTCGCCCTTGGACTCTATACTTGCAGTGAATTTTTATTTCTTCCAATTCTTTATTACATACTTTTTTCACCCACAGCTATAACAGGTCACACTGAAGAGAAAAACATTGACTTCCAGCCTCTTGTTTTATGCTTTTCTAGAATGCCTTGAACTAAGGAAGATGGTAGGATAATGGGAAGGAATTTTCCCCAAGCAACTTAAATTCCTCCATAGTAAAGAAGGATCCCAGTATAGCCTGATAAACTTTGGGCCCTGGAGAGGATATCATCAGCTCTCCAGAATTGCTCTCTGTTTGGGGGGGCTGTTACCTATCATGCATGTTTCCTGGCTTTTCATTAGTTTTCTGGGATAGATAGAGTTGCTTGGGTTATGTCTATATGTTTAACAGGAGGAGGTCTGTTGGATGGTTTTTCTCCTAGAATCATAGGGTTGGAAAGGATCTTGGAGGTCTTCTCATCTAACCCTCTGTGCAAGGCAGGAGCACTTATATCTTTAATTTCATTAAACTCAGGGCTTTTTTTCTCATAGAACGCTCAGAACGGAGTTCCGGCACCTTTTTTGGATGGAACCTTGTAGGGTAGGCAAGGTGGGTTGTATGACATGTGTGAGTTCCGGCACCTTTTTCTTTTACAAAAAAAGCACTGATTAAACTTAAATTTTAAATTTAAATTTCAGCAATACTGGCAAGTCTTTTATTTTTTTTTAAAAAAATCCTACTTTTTATTATTTAACAATATTTAAAAAAATAACACAAACTGAAATCAAAACAAAAGGGAATAGGAAGAAAGAAATAAGAAAATATTTAAAAACATTTAAAGAAGTAACTTGCAATTTATGCTTCTCTTACCCCCTTTGATATTATGTTACATAAATCAGTTCTTCCCATATCTCAACATTCAATATCCACAAATTCAAAACTCATTAAAGTTTCTGTATAGTATCAGGGGAAAAAATTATAAAAGTTTTTCATAATTTTATAAATTTTATAAAAATAATATTACTCTTAGATCAGATACTAAGCACATTAGTTTGTGCTTAAATTGTAAGCCACTCTGAGTCTTCGGAGAAGGGTGGGATATAAATGGGATTAAAATAAAAATAAAATAAAATAAAGATACTAAACAGTGGCTGCAAAAACCATTCTCTAGTCTTCTTCCTGATAGGAATATACTTTGGTATCCTCATCTCCTTTTTCCAAATTTTACTGCTTTCGTACTAGTCACCATTTTTTTTTATTTGTAATCCAAAAAGCAAGAATGAGTCAGTGACAAAAGGGAAAGTAAAAGGGAAAGTTTTCTGTCTGTCTGTCTGTCTGTCTGTCTGTCTGTCTGTCTGTCTGTCTGTCTGTCTGTCTGTCTCTCTCTCTCTCTCTCTCTCTCTCTCTCTCTCTCTCTCTCTCTCTCTCTCTTGCCTTTTCTCTGTAATTCTACATAGTCATCATTTCCATAGTGGTATGGATTGGGTATTTAATTATTTTAAAAGTATACCAAAAGTGGATTTCTTGATGAGGAAATAGTGAATTGGATGTCTCTGAAAGAGTGGAGGCAACATTGTGGTGACAATTGTTGGATTGGTGGTAAATTTAGTCCAATGGAATATTTCCAGATAAAGAGAGGATGGCAGATTGACCACTTGTGCTCCAAACAGCCACTCCTTGCCATGAGAGCACAGAAAGGCTTTGAGAGCTACTGTAGGAGATAAGGGATACTACCCAGCTCTCAAACATGGTGGAAGTTTTAAGGACATTAGATTCAAGTAACCCCACTTTTTAATTACTTTTGGATTTACAATTATTTCACTCTTAAAAGAAGTCTTCCAAACAACAAATTTAAAAGGCTACCTGATCGATAAAATTTCATCCTGAAAGAGAAGAAAAATTAAAATGTACTGTAATTTAAGAAAGTTTTAAGCAAATAAAGTGACCAGACAAATTTGGAATGTTAGTGTTTTTAGTAAGACTTTTGAAAATTGAGTAAACAAAATAATATATTCATGGGAACATGAATTATTTAGTTTTTGGGAAGGAGATCATTAGCTGAAAGTTGAAATTAGAAACAAAGAAATTTGAAAAATTGGGAGTACACTAATGGGATACTAGAGGGAACTAAAATTCCATGAAAATAAAAAAAATGATTTTTTTTTAAAATACAAAGGTATGATGCTTATGACGTTTCAAAGAATCTTTAAGAAACTGGGAGAAAAACGTGTAATTAAAATGACAGCAATAATTTCTGTGCCTATGAATATTTTTTTACAAGTATATTAGAAAGAAATTAAAGATGTGACAGACAACAACATGGAAAAATTTGTAGACACGATGAAGAGGTGAAATAAATCTCAGCTGATGTAGAAATATTAGAAAAAAGAATATGTGGATTATAAAACAGAGATGATAATCAGAATGGAATTACAAATGCTAATTCGCATCCCACCAGGCTCAAGGTTGACTCAGCCTTCCATCCTTCCGAGGTAGGTAAAATGAGGACCCAGATTGTTGGGGGCAATAAGCTGACTTTGTAATAATGCCGCTTGGGGGGGCGAAAGCCCTAATAAGCAGGCATATACTGTTAGATGTTTAGTGCCAGCCATTGGCAGTTCCCCAAAAGGGTCATCAGATGGAGGCAAAGAGGCTTCTTTGCTTCCACTGATGAGCCAAGGGTCTCGGACCCACAGCCCCATTGGTGAGAGTGTTTTATGGTCAAGGAGGGGCCAAGACCCCCCATAAATACCTCTGCACGAGGGGCTGCTCTTCGCTCTCCATTTTCTAGTTCTCCAGTTCTATCTCTACACCTAACCTCTATTTTAGTCATGTAATCCTAGCTTGTTTTGTTTTATTTTATTTCTCTCTTACATGCAGGCATGAATGCTTTCATGCCAAGTATTTCTTTCTCTTTGATCTATCATGAATAAAGCTAAATATGATTGCATCTCTGCGTGATGCCTTTGCTTGGAAGCTCCTTTAACGATTCATCGTGAGAACACCTCACAAGTTGGTAGTCAGAGCATGGTTTAAAGGAAAGCTTCCAAGCCAGCCAGGAACTAGCCAACGAGATGTCTGAAAGGCCCGGCACCAATCCATTTATAACAGATGGCAGGATTTCTCCCATCGTGACCAGGAGTCATCGATCGAAGACAGCTTCCCTGCCTACATCCAAGACTTCAGTCCCTGAAGCAACCTCAGCTGCAGATGAAAGCACAAATGGCCTTCATCCCGTCAGAGGATCCAGCAGAGCGTCCAGGACCCCTTCACATGCCTCTCTACAACTGAACGCCACAGAGGAGAGCATACAAGGTTTGCAAACTGTCCAAGGCTGCTCAGATGCTGCAGAGACGGACCTGGCTGAGACCAAACGCCGCGTGAGTAAACTGACTGCACAGGAACGTGAAGAGCTGCTTAAAGAGATCCTTGCAATGCAGGAGGAGGGAGGGGCAGCCCAGGGAACAGCTCAGAAAGCCTTAGAACCCCTGGTGAGCCTCTCCCTAGAGACCACGAGGCCCCCAAGTATGGCGCCCGCCTCCCTTAGTGACCCCGGGACCCCAAGACTTTTGGCGCGAACCCCCCCTCCCAGCCGTGAGCTACAGCTTCCGGGGGCAAGCGGAAACAAGATGGCTCCGCCCACGTGGTCTGGCACAGGAAACAAGATGGCGGCCCCCACTATATCTAACAAAGACTTGATTTCTTTAAGTCTGGAAAGCCAACAGTCCCTGGCTTCCAACCAAAATAGCCTGCAGTCCCTGGCATACAGCAGAAATGACATGCATATTTTTGATTTCTCCCCCCCACAAAGCCTAAAATGCTATGATAGCAATGATGTCTGTCCAGCCAAAACTGTTACAACGGCCCTCCAGACGGCCATGCAAGCTCTGGCCACTGCCTTAGAGGCTAACAAGACAGCGGCCAAACAGACATCGGGGGTGCCCACCCCCCCTCCAAGGCCTCCCATCCTCTCCCCAGAGCCCAACTGCCGGGGGGAATCCAGCCTGCAGCCTCCCAACAATCAACCCCCACGGCCTCCCACCTTCTCTTCAGGTCTTCATGACCAGCGAGGGCAAAGAGAAACAGACAATGATGAAAATCCATGTGCTTGCAGCAACAAGAGAGGGATGCCGGCCGGCAAACCTGGGCTCCGCCCCCCCAATGCCTCATGGGAAGAAGGGAGAAACCCTGAACAACGCCCTCCCCCGGGTCACATGGTTCCCGGGCACGCCCACCTGGAGTCAATAAGTAATCAAGAAAGGATTCCCTCCTCGACCACTAGAGGGAACCCTTTCACTGAAGGATTCACTCAAGAACTCACTTCAGAATTAAGCATTTTTCCGCTTCCTTTTACATCAATGGACATATCAAAAAATTTTGAAAGTGGGTCTGATAAAGACTATATTCCTGCAGCGAATTTGCCAAATGATTTTAAAAAACTACAGCTGGATGGGGAGAATTATAGCAGTTGGAGCAAAGATATACAGCTACATCTCTTAAAGAATGGGATTCTACAAATGGTTCGGAACCCCCCCCCTCCCCCATGGGGACGTCAAGAAGAGCTGCGACACTTGCAGGCTTATTCTGCTCTACTCAGTTCTCTGGACAATAACTTGTTCCCAAGCATTCCAACTGGTCTCAGAGCTGCTGAGGTCTGGAAACTGTTATACAATTTATTCAACAGCAATACCATTGGTTCCATCACCAGATATACAACTGAGCTTTATACAACCAAACTGAAGTTTGGTGCCAGCATGCCTGAACATCTTGCAAAATTAAAGGCACTCAGGGCAGAATTGATTTCCAGAGATCTTCCTGTGTCTGATGTGAGCATGCTCTCCATAATCTTTACTTCTTTAGACAGGAGTTGGAGCAATTTCATTGTTTCACTTGAAGCGGTCAAGAGGGAAGACATAAATCTGTCCTACCTCACAGGGAGACTGATCGAAGAAGATCGGAGAAGGAGAGATGCTGGAGAATACGCTAGAGTCACCACTCAGCAAGCCAGAAGAGGGCGCCACAACTCAGAGCAAATTAATGCTCTGCTTAAATGTTTCATCTGTGGCTCTGAGGAGCACCTCAAGAAAGACTGCCCCCATCAACATCAAGCCCCTAAACATGGTCCCATTCAAGTAAGAAGCAAAGGGGGAGGAAGGGGGCGTGGCAGGGGCAAGGGACATTCACTGCATACTTGTTCCCTCACCCCCACAACAAAGGCTGATAGCTCCACTGACTTATGGTTACTGGACTCTGGAGCTTCTTCTCACATTACTAATATGAGTCAAGGTTTTAAAAGGTTAAAGAAAATTAACTCATCTGTCAAGGTTGCAAACGGTGATACTGCCTCAGTTGTTGGGGAGGGTTTCGTTTCTCTACCTGGGCTTGGCAAAGTTGAGGGTGTCTTGCACGCGCCTTCTATAGCCAACAACCTTTTGAGCATCACCAAATTGTGTGACGATGACAAAGTGGAAGTCCTATTTCGCAAGGGGGGAGGTCATGTCACCCGGGACCAGAAGGTCATTGGAAATATTACAATAATAAATGGCTTGCCATATTTTTCTCCCAAGCCACCACAGCCTGCCCCAAGGCTTTCCAAGGGCAGTGTGGGCAAGAAGCCTGAATCTCAGCAGGCACCCACAGCACCACTCAAAGCAACCAGAGCCAAGAGAGTGTCAATGGGAAAGCCAATTCACAATAAGTGCGTCCACCTCATGCACAGAAGGCTGGGTCATGCAAGCTTCCCTGTAGTTAAAAAGATGGGAGAATTTGCTGAGGGAGTCCAGCTCAAGGACTGTGACGTGTTTCTGGACTGTGCCATTTGCAAGAAAACAAAGAGGAAGGCTGCTCCTATATCAAAGGTGTCATTACGCAAGACTCAACACCCTTACCAACTAGTACATGTTGATTTAGTTGGGCCTTTTACACCTTCCCTAGGAAAGAAAAGGTATTTTCTCACTGCTGTTGATGATTTTTCACGTTACGGTCATGTGTATACTCTCACAGAGAAATCTGAAGCCTTTGACGCCATAAAGTCGCTGTACAACTTCGTAGAGACCCAGTACAAGACCAAGATCGCACAGTTGCAGAGCGATCGCGGGGCTGAGTTCATGTCTCAGAAGTTCCAGGACTGGGTAAGGCGTAAGGGCATCCGCCATTTTCTAACTGCACCGTTCACCCCGTCGCAAAATGGTGTAGCTGAGAAAAGGAATGGAATCCTGCAAACCATGATGCGTAGTCTGATTGCAGACGCGGGTGTCGCAGAATCATACTGGGGGGAGGCAATTCATTATGCCAATTACACTTTAAACCGCACCTGGAGCAGTGTTGTGAACCAGACCCCATATTTCCTGGTTCACGGTAGGAAACCAAATCTGGCACATTTGCGCGTGTTCGGTTCCTATGCATGGGTACACATCCCCAAGCAGCTGCGGAAGAAGGGGAGATCTGTTTCTCAGAGACTAAGGTTCTTGGGCTATGCTCCTGGCTCCAAGGCCTATCGTTTCCTGGGAGAAGGGGGCAGGCCTGTGACTTCCCAATCTGCCTCTTTCGAAGAGGATTCCAATTGGACTCAGATCCACTCAAATGATCTGAGCCCATATGCCAACCGACCCAGCAAGGACACCCCGACCGCGACATCACCAGAGGCGACCTCGTACCCTGCCACCGACGAAAGTGAGGAACAAGACGAAGATGCGTCCAGTCCCATGGAGGAAGACACACCGTCTTCACCCCCAGCGACACCTCAGAGACCCGCGGAAGAAAAGAGCGGTGAGTGGCAGAAGGTAAGGAGGTCAAAGCGGTCCAACAAGGGAGTCCCGCCAAAGAGAATTGACATTGGCCACATCGCGTCTGTCAACAGCGTTGTGGTCACCCCAAAATCCTTCTCTGACATCCAGGAGCTGCCCATCGAGGAACAGGAGAGATGGCAGCTCGCGATGGAGAAGGAAATGCAGAGCTTAAAACAACTTAAGGTCTTCACCCCCCAGCAACCTCCAAAGGAGAGGAAAGTCATTGGCACAAGGTGGGTTTACAAGGCCAAACCACTTGCCAATGGCCTCTACCTATACAAGGCCCGTTTGGTAGCCCAGGGCTTCGCTCAACGTTATATGGAGGACTACTCGGAGACTTACTCTCCAACCGTCCGGGCAGAGAGCGTCAAGGCCGCCCTCGTGACTGCAGCCGCTCTGGGAGAAGAAGTCTTCCAATTTGACATCCAGACGGCTTACCTCCACGCCAACTTGGACCGGCAGATCTACGTGAAGGCTCCTCCTGGCTACCAGCAAGAAGGGGGAAATACATGGTTGCTTCACAAAGGGTTATATGGTCTTAAGCAGTCAGGGAAATTATGGTATGACTGTCTTAGAAAGAGTTTAGAACGAGTTGGTTTCTCAGAATCTCATGCAGATCAATGTGTTTTCACACGCAATTCCAAAGGTACCACAGAACGGGTGTTAGTTTATGTGGACGACCTATTATATGTAGGGCCTAACAAGGAAAGGTGTGATGAATTTGCCAAGGCCCTGGAAGAAAAGTTTACTCTGAAGTCTTTGGGGCGGGTTGACAAGTACTTGGGTGTGCATATTTTGGCCACTAAAGGGGGGTTCGCTCTATCTCAAAAAGAAAAGATAGAGGAATTACTGGCCAAATGCAAAATGACAGAATCCAATCCTACGCATAGCCCAATGCAAACCGACTTTTACAACCACACCCATAAGGACGGTCCTGAGTTCACAGATAACACGCTTTACAGATCTGTGATTGGCTCCTTGCTATACATCAGCAATTGGAGCAGACCTGACATAGCTTTAGCTGTGAATCTATTGTCCAGGCACGTGGAACACCCAAAGGAATTCCACTGGACTGCTGTCAAAAGGGTGCTCAGATACCTAAAGGGCACAGCTGATGCTCTTCTCATGCTAGAACCAGAGAAGGGGAAGACGGCCCAGCTCTCCGCTTACTCAGACGCAGACTGGGCTGGAGACACCAAAACTAGACGGAGCACTTCTGGTTTCCTCATATTGCTAAATGGCTGCCCAGTACATTGGAATGTTAGGCAGCAAAAATTTATTTCTTGCTCCACGGCCGAGGCTGAATATGCCAGCCTGTCAGACACGGCCAATGATTTGACTTGGTTCAATGAACTGATAACAAGCATCTGGGCATCTCCCCCTCTGCCCATCCAAATTCTAGAGGACAACACAGCTGCCATTGCAATCTCGGAGGCTTATGCAGTAGGATCTAGATCTCGCCATATAGACATACGCTACAAAAATGTCAGGCAGCTTACCAAAAGGGGTTTTATACATGTTGAGCACTGTAATACAGCTGACCAGATAGCTGATCTGTTTACCAAGCCTGTTCCCGTTGACCGGCACAACCTTCTGTGTAAGCGTTTGTGTTTGGCCTTCTGAACGTTTTCATACATGTCTATGACACCTGCTCGCCCCTTACATACATTCACTGGTCCCTGTCATTGGCTGGCAAGAAGGGGAATTGTTAGATGTTTAGTGCCAGCCATTGGCAGTTCCCCAAAAGGGTCATCAGATGGAGGCAAAGAGGCTTCTTTGCTTCCACTGATGAGCCAAGGGTCTCGGACCCACAGCCCCATTGGTGAGAGTGTTTTATGGTCAAGGAGGGGCCAAGACCCCCCATAAATACCTCTGCACGAGGGGCTGCTCTTCGCTCTCCATTTTCTAGTTCTCCAGTTCTATCTCTACACCTAACCTCTATTTTAGTCATGTAATCCTAGCTTGTTTTGTTTTATTTTATTTCTCTCTTACATGCAGGCATGAATGCTTTCATGCCAAGTATTTCTTTCTCTTTGATCTATCATGAATAAAGCTAAATATGATTGCATCTCTGCGTGATGCCTTTGCTTGGAAGCTCCTTTAACGATTCATCGTGAGAACACCTCACATATACATAGAATGAAGGCTACTGCTAAGCACATTGATTTGTGCTTAGATTGTAAGCCGCCCTGAGTCTTCGGAGAAGGGCGGGATATAAATGGGATTAAAAAACAAAAAACAAAGAGATGAGAAATCAGTTGGGCTGAAGATTTTCTTTAACTTTAACATTATTATATCCAAATGTGTTTAAGAAAGTAAGATTTTGTTTGAACTCAATGTCCTAAGGGTTCTGCTGTAGCTGCAAGGTAGATGTTCTCATTTCTTAGCCACTTGAATGATTAGTTGACAAAAAGGACCTTCAAATTCTGTGGTCTCCTGACAAGGAGCAGCTGTCTGTAGTATATATGGATGATCACCCAAGTCTTTCTGATCCAGAGAGGCTCTGCTGGATCATCCTGGTCACCTGCTCATAATGTTATTTGTGCTCCCTAGTTTGCCATAGACCTCATTTGGAAGCTGAGAGGTTTCTAATTTTGGGGGGAAAGGCATGTCTTTTGTTTGTTTCTTTCTTTGGAAGATACTTCAGTATATTAGTATCTTCATGATCATATATGTACACCCAGAAAGAAGTACCACCAATATTAGAGAATTTTACTTTTGAATAGACGTGCACAGGATTGCAATGTAATATTAAAACTGGAAATGTATTGAAGGGTTTAACCAAATTGATGAATTGATGTAATGGAATGGAATCAAATATCTTATTCTGATGTCCCTGATTCCTTAATGAAAATGCAATAATCAGTTTAACTTCAGTAAAATTCTATTAGTATAAATGGATACTGAATGCCCTTGAAAATAGCGCATTGCCAACAAATGGTAATAGAGAAAATCTACATAAGAAAAAAAGATTTGGCAGGAGGATTTTATTTTATAACTCATGGATGATATGGTTTTTGACTAGAAATTGATAGATTTGGCAGGAGGAATGGATGAAGTTAATGGAACTGGTTGAAAGGCAAAACTATTTTGAGTAAAGAAAATATTTTGTCTATCTTTGTTTCTGCTTGGAAACTATTTTGGATTTTTTGCCTAAAACTGAAAGAAATGAAATTTTTTTTAACAGCTTTGTTCTTATACCATCCATCTGGTAAACTCGCAAGATTCGTTTTTCTCGCCATGCACATGTATACATAACCCAAATTAGTCTGTTGTTTCTCTGTGTCACATAATATATGTGGGTACATGCATAATTCTGTATTTATTTATTTTTGTCATATTTATGTAGTGTATATGGGAGGTGGTGACCCTTTGAGAGCTGTATGCAACAAAATTTCATTTTAATGTATGCCAATTAGTGTACATTCAAAGTGACAATAAAGTTATTATTCTATTTAGTTTTGGTAATTGACAGTTAAAACTGTTTATGATTATACAATGTTTATTATTAATTTTAGAGTTAAGAAGCTAATGTATTCTAGATTTGTATCTGAACTGTACAAACTGTACTTTTTCTATTTTTCTTTTCTGCAATTTTTCTGATATTTTTTCCTAATCCCTTTTTTCTATTTCCTCATATTTTATCTTGTTTAAACTTGTTTTATAAAAAAGAGAAAATAATACACTCCCAATACTTTTTTTCTTATTTCAATTTTGTTTTTCATAGATATGCCAGCATTTTTGCTCCATTACAATTTCACATATGATGAAGAAAATTAATGGTGCATGCCTGCAAAGAATGATAGAAAAATCCAGGGACATTTATTATCAGGGCTATTTATTGATCTGTTTCCTAAGCCCAATATCCATGCTGTTTGGAAATTTTAGGAATACAAATAAATTCATCATCCACCAATTGGACTCCTGAGTGTGAACAGCTGGGGGGGTCAGTTTATTTAAAGGACAGCATAGTGAGCTCCAGGGGATGATATTGACAAAGCTGGGAGCTGCAACAGAGAAGACACAATTGCTGGATCGCATAAGATAGCACTGTTCAGTTGACATGCCCATCCCTGTCCTATCTTATAAGTTGAGAAATAAAGTGCAGAAGGGCATAAATAATTATTTAAATATGGTCCACCTTGATAGCTTATTTTAGAAGAGAGGAATAGTATCTTTAATTAATTAAGCTATCTCTAAATTGCCAGCAGTATCAAAATAGCTGTATTTAGTAGGCATTCACTGTGATGTTAAAGTAGCTAGACTAATTAACTTTTGAAATATTTCTGTTCTATTAGCTGAATTCTTATGGGACAATATGTAGACACTAAAAGAAGTTAATTTCAAACAATTATGGGCATAAATTGCAATTATGTGTTAGCAGGCATAGTGTATTTAATCTTATGTAGCTAGGAAAGAAACGTATCTCTACATTTCAGCTTAGTGTTTTTGTTTACTATCTAACAATTTAATCAGTTATAGTTTATGTTTTTCAGGGGCTTTGTTCTTAATTTTTGGTTGCCCTTTTTTTTTATTTTTATTTTTTATAAACCCTCACTGTGTCAATTTCTTCAGAGGGATGTATTTTGAAAACAACTTTGCTTAATATTCAGAGATGTCCATGGGCGAATGAAAAATATTGAGATGATGGCCATAACCATACAAAAAAAGCTCCCCCATAATGCATGTGAAATAGTATAGGGCTTTAATCACACAATTGCATCTGCCATCTTGTTTTCTGGACACTCTCCAGCAGTCTTTTGGTAATATTCACATTTTCTGCATAATTTTTCAATATAATACATGTATTTTTTCTATATTTTGGTACATTATTCTTTATTTTTGTAATGCATTGTAAAATTTGAAGCATTGTGAATTTTTGGTAAGAGAATGTACTGCTCACCCCTGAAGGAGCTACTGATGAGTTTGTCCTTCTATCTCTCTTCTCAGATGACCGACCTGCCTGGCCCAAACATATCAACCCACCTTGTGGGATTTATGAAGCTTTAATTAACATAATAGTCCTCTCTAGCCAAAGGTGATGAATCAGAAAACTGCAGCCAGATCAGGAACATAGTCATTTCTGAGCCCTGACCTTGATTAGGATTGTGTCAGCTGCTACCTTATACTTACTTGTGCTTCACTACTACATGGTGACAGATTGCCATGAACTGTGGGGAGGGGGGATAAGTGACTGCTTTATCTCCTTGAGACACTGCTCAAGATCACCCAGCTGGAAGAAGGAGGGAGCCAAACTACACTTGGACTGTCCGTCAGGAAAACATCTGGCATGAACCAGATTGATTACACTGGGGAAGCAATGATAGACTGTTAAGGGGGAGGGAGTATAACCTAGGGATTTTGGCATGCAGTTTTCAGTTCTGTCTTTGCAATATTGCAATACACTTGATCTCTAATAAACTATACCTTTCCCAACAAATTGAGCCAAGGATCATTTCTAATTAGGTGGTTTAAGCTGTGGCCGCCACAACAGTTTTCTCCCTCAGAACAACATTGATGAAGGTGGGAGTCTCTCTCTCTCTCTCTCTCTCTCTCTCTCTCTCTCTCTCTCTCTCTCTCTCTCTCTCTCTCTCTCTCTCTCTCTCTCTCTCTCGCTCTCTCTCTCTGTGTGTGTGTGTGTGTGTGTGTGTGTGTGTGTGTGTGTTTGTGTGTGTGTGTGTGAGCCTTCCTCTGTTCAGTCCTTTTTTACTGCCTTTTTTTTGTCTTTCCTCCAAGTGCTGCCTCTTCTTTTTTTCCCCTCTGAACTGCTGGGACCTGTTATTCTGCTCTCCTGTATTTTGATTCTGATTTCTTCTCCTCGAACATACTGCTTTATTCAAGTCCCCTTAGTCCTCCTCCTGTTCAGAGTTCATTTATTAAGGACTATTTGAAAGTGTAGAATTGGATAAATACACATGAAATTGTTAGCCAAGTTAGCCATTCTTCTCCATGTTTCTGTGTCTGGCTACCAGTCACAGATAAAAATTCCAAATCTTGAATGTCCCAATTGGCTTGACTCATTGACTGAGTTATGTGCTTTTCTTTCAAATATATCCTTAGATTTCCTTTGCTTTTCTCTTCTTAATTTATGGTGTGTTGCTGGACAGGGGACCTTGCCAAGCTCAGCTCTGAGTTAGCTGATTGGACCTGTACTCGTGATTCTTCAAGTGCATTTTCTTCATCTAATTCCAGATGCAACATGAGTGGTCAAGCTCTCCTGCTGTTGTTTCGGTAGAGTCCAACTGATCCCTAAAATCTTTGCCAAATAAGAATGCTTCCTAAGAAATCATTGCATTATATCCATCCATATTACTTTTATTTTTCTAAAATAACTATATTGGTTTCAGAGTCTTCCTTGAATATAAAGATTCTTTCTTTGGTGGCAAGCTAACTTTAATTCCAAAAGAGTAATAATAATATTACTGATGACATCATCATCTTCTTCATCATCATCACTTTATATCATTGTGATGCAGTCTCCAAAACGTCCAAAAATATAAAGTATCTTTTCTAAAACAAAAATTCATTTCTTCAATTTAGCCTTAATTCACAAGTATCCTCCCTATCATCCTATACAATACATCCTACATTCAAGTTACTAGGAAAGAGGAAGGGAATGATGGAAACCAAACATTACAGCAAAGTTAGGCTCCCATGATTTCCCTTTTATAATCGAGAACCATTCCTGTACATCAGCCTTTCTCTGTTGGGGTTCCCTAGGCTTCTACAAGACATGGCTAGGGTTCCACAAGAGATCATGATTGGGAAAAAAACACGTTTTTGGACTACCTGTATGTCATGCAATGTTAGTGTGTGCTGCATTGGAAATTTTTATTTTTTTGTGATTCAGCTGCTGGCCTGTTACTTTGCAGTTGTAAATATTGTAAACCATGAATTGTACAAGTCAGAAGCCAATTGTATTGTGATTTTTTGTATTTTTAACATTTTTTTAATGCAGGGATTCCCTGAGACCTGAACATTATTTCAAGGGCTCCTCAAGGGTAAAAAAAAGACTTGAGAAAAGCTGCTCTACACTTTTGCCTCCAGTTTACAATAAACTACATTCTCTCAGATTTATTACATTAAAAAAAACTCACAAACAAAATACTTGGAGCTACAGTTTGTGACTGAAAGCAATTAGCAAACCTCATGTTCACAATACTGTATATTTTGCTACACAAACATTAAAGCTGTGAAATAGCATGTGAATAAATATTTTTTAAAAAGCAATTCTAAGCCACAAGAAGATATATTTCCATTCAGCCAATATATTTTATAATTACTCATGTGGACATTTTAGGAATTCAAGGATCTAGTTACATTATTGGTTACCATGGAATTATCTGAGATGGAGTTATACATAGGGCAACAGATATTTTAATAACTTAGAGCCAAGTTATTATATTAAAAAGACATACTGTGTAACTGTAGAAGGAAAACAAGCCTAAATATTTTAAAGAAATAAAACCAAAACAGTCTTCCACAATGATTTCAAATAACAACAGCAGTATCTATAATAATTCCAAATGTTTATTGAGTTTCTGATGAATGAGAAGATACAACTTCAACCTTCAGTGATTCTTTTGTTATATAGCGATGGTAAAAATAAACATTTTTGTTTAGCTTCTTAGTTTCCAACCAGAAGTTTGAAATTTATTTATTCATCATATTTTATTAGATTTTATAGGTTTAGGCTAGGGTTGGGGTCGGGATTGCGATAAGGACAGGGTTGGGATCAACATCAAAATGTCCCCCAGTGACATTTTCAGTATTTAACAAACAGGATATTGTCTGGGTACATATAGTTAAGTAACGATAGATAATATAGTAATAGATAACAATAGTAAGTATAACTAGTTATCATAGAGAGTATTAGTTAATCAATCCATAGCATTCTTCTTACTAGTATGCATTCAGAATGACATATCCCATTCCTTTCTCACTAATTCGTTTTCTTAGCCATTGATAAAAGTTATCCCATGTTTTAAAGTAAGTTGAACTTCTTTCTCTTTAAACTCCAAAGTCAATCTATCCATTTCTGCACATTCTAGAATTTTCTTAATTAATACTTCTTCGGTTGGTAAGTTTTCATTTTTCCAATATTGGGCAAATACAATTCTCACTGCTGTTAATACATGTAATATTAAATATTCGCTCTCCTTCTCATAATTAGCTCCTAATATTCCTAGCAAGAACAGTTCTGGTTTAAAATCTATCTGTTTTTTAGTCATCTTTTCCAACCATACATATATCTTACCCTAAAACATTTTTGCTTTAAGGCTGTCCACCAGATATGATAATAAGTACCTGGCCTTTGTTTACATTTCCAACAGTTGCTTGAAGTATTTTTAAACATTTTTGCTAATCTTACTGGTGTCATATGCCATCTATAAAACATTTTGTACAAGTTTTCTTTATATGGCACTGCTTTAGTTACTCTAATATTTCTATCCCATAGTTTTTGCCAGTCTTCCAAGTCTATAGAATACCCAAAGTTCTTTGCCCATGTTATCATTGTTTCTTTTACTTGTTCTTCTTCCATCTTTAAATTTAGCAGAAATTTATAAAGTTTCTTTATTAACTTTTCATCTGTTTTTAGTAATATTTGATCAAATTCTGTCTGTTCTTTATAGAATCCCATTGTTTTCTCATCTTTTTCATAACTCGTTTGAATTTGCAAATATGGACAATGTTATGTATTGGGCTTGTGGTGTTACAGCTAACAGCTCTCCAGCAACCCAGACTAGCTGTCTCCAGTCCTGCAATTGGTTAGCCCCAACCTATTGGCTGCCGCCTAGGGGCTAGACTATATATTGTGGCTGATTGCAGCCCAAGTTCCAGTACAGTTCTGGCAAGAATAAAGCATGTGTTATCTTGTACTCAGCCTCGTGTCTTCTTTCCTGCAACCAAGAGCCCACGACTTAACAGACAAGATCTACAACAACAAGGTATTGATTTAATATGCTGAATATTTATATTTTTGAATTTGCTTTTCTTCATGGGTATGCTTTCTCTCATATGATGGATTTATTTGCATTTTGTTAGGATAGTTCTATTTTCTCATAAGGTATACGTGCTTTTAGGCATATTGTTGAGTTACAGTCTGTATCATAATATTCTGGGCTCCCTTCCTAAAAGTGGAGAAATTGAGACCACAGCTCTTGAAACCTTTGTTGAAGCAATATTATCTGGGAATTCTTGAACATACAAAATGAATATAGCAAAAGTGAATCTAATAGCACCATTATACACAGACTTTATTTTTAATTTAATAATAAGTACCAAGAGCCTTGGTGGAGCAGTGGGCTAATGCCTCCTTAAGTAACACCAGCTGCCTGCAATTAGTGCAGGTTCGCATCCCACCAGGCTCAAGGTTGACTCAGCCTTCCATCCTTCCGAGGTAGGTAAAATGAGGACCCAGATTGTTGGGGGCAATTAAGCTGACTTTGTAATAATGCTGCTTGGGGTGTGTGTGAAAGCCCTAATAAGCAGGCATATACATAGAATGAAGGCTACTGCTAAGCTTGTAAGCCGCCCTGAGTCTTCGGAGAAGGGCGGGATATAAATGGAATTAAAATAAAATAAATAAATAAATAAAATAATTTTGTTAGCAAAGGGAAAGAGGGGGGTTGACTTGCAATTATAGAATTATACAGAGCTCTTAACTATTTCACATGGACTTTGACAGGATTTGAAAACTTTCTGAAGGTCATCAACTGATGTCCTTCCATATGGTGCTGAACCAAATATGTTGGCCTTTCCCTCCATCATTCAGTTTAACTGAATTTGATTTTGAATTTTATTTCAAGAGACAAAAAGAATTTCAGTGGAATGGATATTCTTGCACACATTTAGTGAGGAAGCAGGCAAGGGATATTCATACATTTCCTGTCTTGTTTTGTACAGTCATGTCTCTGCCATCTCCTTTTTACACAGGAATTAAATCATAAAGGAGTTAATCCCATTAGGGATTTTCAGTCTGGCAGGTGTGGATATCCAGGGAAATAGATGGAAAATGGTAGCAACAATAGTAGAACTGCCCCACAAATCACTTTTGTTAATCTTAAACACCAATTGGCATGGGTTACAGTTTGTTCCAGATAGAATATAACTATCAAAATAAAAATACAATTTTCCAAAGTCTTTGCTTAAGATATTGTTTCCCATCACTGCTTTATTCATTTGTGATCTTATTTCAGCCACAGCTCATTTGGCCTCTTTATAAAAGCAACCATTTCTGTTGTGAATGACATTAAAGCAAATAATTTCTGAAGTCCCACCTTTCAAATAATTGTTTCCAAAAATTATATGATCATAGTATGCATGTATGAAAATGGCTATTCTCTCCTAAGACTCTGTACACTGAATATACCTTATCTATTAAAATTCCTATCTTGCTATCTAGTTGCTAGGAGTTGACAATGACTTGATAGCACATAATAAATCAATCAATTAAAATCTCTAATGTTCAAGGTCTATGTTTCAAAATAAGAATATCTTTGATTAATGATTCAAAATATTAAATGATAAAAAATTGGAAAAATATGAAACACAAAATAATATGAAAATCCCTTGGCTTATGAAGCAAATAACAATAGAAAGAAAAAGGAAATGAAATAAAAAGCTGTATCTATGTTCCACCATGCATACTTGACAAAAAGTGGAAATGAATGAATTACTCTTGCTTGGATGCACTGATCTATAAATATGAAAAAAGTATTGGATCATCTTTTGAAACAAAGCAAGAATATTTAATCATCCCAGGATAAACTGTCCATATATACACATAAGTGTGCACATGTAGACATAGAAACAAAGGCAATGTCAGTATGTAGGACATAAACCAGCCTGTATCCTACCTGACAGAGA
Source organism: Vipera berus (assembly GCF_964194415.1). Taxonomy (NCBI): domain Eukaryota; kingdom Metazoa; phylum Chordata; class Lepidosauria; order Squamata; family Viperidae; genus Vipera; species Vipera berus. The sequence goes on along the minus strand of NC_138203.1, from coordinate 38,260,800 downwards.
ATAATTCTCTTCATGAGAAAATGCCCATTCTAAGTTTGGTTGAAAGAAAAAGAACTGTAAGAAAGAAAAGAAAGAGGAATGGAGGTGGCTTTCATCTTTACACCCAGGATATCAGGTATTATTTTTCTACAAAAATTGCAATAACAATTTCTCAATCTATATTTATAAGTCCACATTTGCAAATTCTGAACACATCTAAGGTTTCTCTCATTGGTAAAAAGTTTCCATTCTAGATTTACAAATGTATTACAAGTGCAAATGAGAACCGGGAGATGGACAACTGCTGTAAATAAAATCAAAAATTATCTTTATTTGGATTAGTACACGATAATGACAGAAATGAATTCTGAACTCTCTTCTAGCAGGAACTACTTAAAGCCACTAGAAGAAGTAGTATTCACATAAAACAAAAACCTTTGCAGTGTTTAGTCTGTAGTTCCAAACTCTTTAAGAGAAGTCATACTAGTTGTATAAATTAAGTATTAAATTTGAATATTTCAGTGCATAGAAGATAGGACAAAACAGAGAAACAAGTAGGGAACAAAACAGAAAAACCCCTTCTTTTACATTTAATTTTCATTACATAATTTACTTCAGAAACTTCATAGCCATCCTTACCATAAGTAGTACATACTCTATACAGTAGCCAGTCCTGTATCTCAGCCCATAATTATTCCCTCTCATTTTCTGCCTTTACTTTTTAGAAACAACACCATTGCTGTATTCAGTCCTTAGTTTGGATTCCTCAGGAAAGAGAATTATTCTACAGACAAAAAAAGTTTCTTCCTTTGCAAGGCCCTACCTAAATTTCTCTTCCCACCTAACCACAACAAGATGCAATCTGTATTTTAATTTAATTAATTTAATTTTAATGACCTGGTGGCATCAATATTAACATATGAAATGTACAAAGAATTAAATGTGACCCATCAGTTATAAAGAAATCTGTCACAATAAATATGAAGCTTTACCCTGATATCTTTTTAGATCACTTGAATCTCCTTGTTGCCTGGAGCTTTGCCTCTAGTTTAAACCTGAACCACTGTGCTAAAGCTTATGATTCCTGCCATTACTAGTTTCATTGCAGATGAAATCTGAATCTGACCAGCTAGTTTCAAATAAGAGATTTTCATGGCTGAAAAGAAAAAGAAAAGAGAGATTACAGTTGAGTGTTCCTATATTAGAAATAAGTACAATGTGGATTTTATTGTTTCTATAAACAGATTAGCCCAATATGAGTTGCAGTTGTTTTCTAGATGATTATTGTTACCCAAATGTACCCAGCCATAATGAAAAGGAACAACAACAACAACAACAAAAGAATACAATATAAAATAAAAATAAAAATAAATAAATTTCTGGAAATACAGGCAAGCATATTCAATCCATGGGCTCAATCCTTGATAAACAGATATTTTTTCCACCTGAGGAAAGTTAAGAAAATAATCGCTTTCACTGCTCCCTCCAAAAAATATCACAGAAAAATTTAACTGGCAACTGGACATAATATCCTCCTGTTGAAAGAAAAATCATCCAGTCCAGTCCAAGCCGGGAGTAAACAAAATGGAAGCTAAGACGCTGGAAATAAAATGGAGGCTGCTTGGGAAAGAAGGTTCTTGTTTATTTAGTTGCCAGAAACTTCAGTAACATAGCATATTTCTGGGGTGGCTGACAAAATGGAGCTGGGGGTGGTGGGGTTTTTATACCTTCTTTGGGCTTTGTATTTGAGATTCTTCCTGTTCCTGTGGCATGTACTTTGACCTGAGCTTGAGTGTGCCCTTTTGGTATTCTAATGGTGATGGGTTAATCCTATTGTGTCCTAAAAGTCATGTCTTTAGATTTTTTTTGGCGGGGGGAATGTAGATTTTAGGGCTCTTTGTCTTTCTAATTCCATCAGCTCCAAGCTTCTTGGCCCCAATCTTCCTGAATAAATCACCAAATCTGCATTTCTAAAAGCTGGTTTCTTCTTGGGGCAGAGAGACTTGGGCTACAATTGTTTTTAATAACCTGGTTAATAAAAGGGGGTTTCTGCCTAAGATTTTTCTATTATTCCTTTGGGGAAATATAATAATCTGCCTTTCAAATATCCCCCCAAATATTTCCTTTTCTATGGGTGTGTGTGTGCTGACTTCTTACACTCAAATTCTATATTGGGAGCTATTTCTATATATATCTCAATACATTCAAGGAACTTAACAGATAGGATTAGAATGTTCTTTCTGAATATACTAAGTATGAGGCATCGTGGATGGATTTTGTGGTGGGTATTTTACATATTGTATGATAAAACCAGGTACACACCAGAAACCTGAAATTAGTCAGCATTTCCTGTATCAGATAATTCTTGTTGTTGTTGTTAGCTGCGAAGTCGTGTCCGACCCATCGCGACCCTATGGACAACATTCCTCCAGGCCTTCCTGTCCTCTACCATCTTCTGGAGTCCATTTAAGCTCACGCCTACTGCTTCAGTGACTCCATCCAGCCACCTCATTCTCTGTCGTCCCCTTCTTCTATTGCCCTCGATCTTTCCCAGCATTAGGCTCTTCTCCAGTGAGTCCTTCCTTCTCATTAGGTGGCCAAAGTATTTGAGTTTTAGCTTCAGGATCTGGCCTTCTAAAGAGCAGTCAGGATTGATCTCCTCTAGGACTGACCGGTTTGATCGCCTTGCAGTCCAAGGGACTCGCAGGAGTCTTCTCCAGCACCATAGTTCAAAGGCCTCAATTCTTTGGCGCTCAGCCTTTCTTATGGTCCAACTTTCACTGCCATACATTGCAACTGGGAAGACCATAGCCTTGACTATACACACTTTTGTTGACAGGGTGATGTCTCTGCTTTTTAGTGTGCTGTCTAGATTTGCCATGGCTTTCCTCCCCAGGAGCAAGCGTCTTTTAATTTCTTGGCTACAGTCCCCATCTGCAGTGATCTTGGAGCCCAGGAAAATAAAATCTGTCACTACTTCCATTTCTTCCCCATCTATTTGCCAGGAATTGAGAGGGCCAGATGCCATGATCTTGGTTTTCTTAATGTTAAGTTTCAACCCAAGTTTTGCACTCTCCTTCTTCACCTGCAACAAGAGGCTCTTTAGTTCTTCTTCACTTTCTGCCATTAGAGTGGTATCATCTGCGTATCTTAGGTTGTTGATATTTCTTCCGGCAATCTTAATTCCAAGTTTTGATTCATCTAGCCCTGCCTTTCTCATGATGTGCTCTGCATATAAGTTAAATAGGCAGGGCGACAGTATACAGCCTTGCCGGACTCCTTTCCCAATTTTGAACCAATCAGTGGTTCCATGTCCAGTTCTCACTGTTGCTTCTTGACCCGCATATAGGTTTCTCAAGAGACAAATAAAATGGTCTGGTACTCCCATCTCTTTAAGAACTTGCCACAGTTTGTTATGATCCACACAATCAAAGGCTTTAGCATAGTCAATGAAGCAGAAGTAGATGTTTTTCTGGAACTCCCTAGCTTTCTCCATGATCCAGCGTATGTTGGCAATTTGATCTCTAGTTCCTCTGCCTCTTCGAAATCCTGCCTGTACTTCTGGTAGTTCTCGATCCACATAAGTAAATCTTTCAAATTAGCCAAGTGGTAATTAAGGCTCTGGGCATCTGAAGGTCTTTATATATTCTCCTCCCTGCTCTAAATCATTGTGACTATCAACTCTTGTGACAACTGCTAAGCCCCTATACTATGGCATATTTTATCCAATCTATTTTTTTTAGTCCAAGCATATGCCATTTCTCATATATGTCCTTTACTTTCAGTCCTATATATGTGTTCTCCTAAGCAAATAATGCTGTGTTCAACTAAGTTTATTTCCAGGTTAATAAAAACAATTGCAGCCTTATTTTCCCTATATATTTATGCAATGCAATGTGAAATGTGCTTGTCTATTCTTTACATAGGATAATTACATGGCTTATGAGGTAGACAAACATTTTGTTTTGATAGGCTTGTAAAGCAATTCTAATTAAAATCTTGTCAATTTGTCCCATTTACTAAATATTCTTCAGTGTCCCTGAGACTTAATTTAGAGCTCCAGCAATCTTCATGAAATATACATGTGGAGTCTGCAACTATTCACACTTGGCAGTTTACATTCTGAGCCTTCCAGTGTAATCACATCCAATATGTCTGATTGGAAGGTAGGGACTAATCTAATGTCACAAAAGGAATAACATGATGTATCTGTAATCAGAATTCCATTGCAAAATACAATGTAATGGAATATCACACACAGTTTAGGGAAAGGATGATTTTGTGTTTGTGTGTCAGTGTGTATATATGTATAAATATGTATGTGCATTACACATTATATAAATAATATGCTTCTACCAGCTTAATCAGCTGTCAGTCAATAATAGTTTTTATTAATCAAATATAAATTCACTATTGTCTATATTAAATGGTACTATAGCAAAATTGTTATAGAACAATTTTAAATTAGTTTATGTAAAAAAAATCACACAGTTATGTTTTATTACATGCAAATGCAAAAATGGCTTTTGTGTTATTGATCAATAGTTGATAATTCTCAGCTTCAAGTATATAAAATAAAATATTAGAGTCCTTATGGTTGAATTGCATCTTACAAAAGTTCCTGCATACTCTCATGAAAAACTGCCTGAATGAATAGAATAGAGCTGGAAGGGACCTTGGAGGTCTTCTAGTCCAGTCCCCTGCTCAAGCAGGAGAACCTATACCATCTCAGACAGGTGATTGTCCAGTCTCTTCTTAAAATCTCCAGTGATGGAGCACCCACAATTTCTGTAGGCAAGGTGTTCCACTGGTTGATTGTCCTCAGTGTCAGAAAGTTTCTCCTTAATTCCAGGTTGCTTCTCTCTTTGATCAGTTTCCAACCATTGTTTCTCATTCTTCTCTCTGATGTTCTGGTGAACAACCTGGCCCCCTCTTCTTGTGGCAGCTCCTCAGATACTGGAATACTGCTATCATGTCTCCCCTATTTCTTCGTTTCTTTAGACTATCCAACCCAAGTCTCGTAGCCGTTTTTCATATGTTTAGTCTCCAGGCCTTTGATCATCTTAGTTGCTCTTCTCTGAATTTTTTACAAACTCTCAACATCTTTTTTGTGATATGGTGATCAAAATTGGCTGCAGTATTCCAGGTGTGGTCTTACTTAGGGTTTTATAAAGTGGTACTAATAGTTCATGTGATCTTGATTCTATTCCTCTGTTTATGCAACCCAGGATTGTATTAGCTTTTTTGGCTGCTGCTGCACACTGCTGGCTCATAGTCAAGTTATCATCCACTAGGACTCCAAGGTCCCTCTCACAGTTACTGTCCAGGTCTCACTTATAATCTGTAGTTATACTTTTGATTTTTCCTACCTAATCTTCACATTGAAACTCATTTTGTCGGATAGGGTCCATTGTTCACGTTTGTCAAGATCTTTTTGGATCCTGAGTTTGTCTTCTGAGGTGTTGGCTACTCCTGTCAGTTTGGTGTCATCTGAAAATTTAATGAGTTCCCCTTCAATTCCCTCATCTAAGTCATTTATGAAGATATTGAAGAGTACTGGGCCTAAGATGGAACCTTGTGGTACCCCACTGCTTACTTCTCTCTATGTGGATGTAGTGCCATTGAGGACTACTCATTGAGTACAGTTTGTCAGCCAGCTACAGATCCATCTGGTGGTGATGTTGTCTATTCCACCTTTTCCTAGCTTACCAAGAAGTAGGTTCTGGTCTACTTTGTCAAATGCCTTACTGAAATCTAAGTATGCTACATCCACAGCATTTCACTGGTCTACTAGTTTAGTCACTTTATCAAAGAATGAAATAAGATTGGTTTGGCATGATCTGTTTTTAACAATCCTGTGCTGGCTACTAGTTATGACTTTGTTTGCTTCTAGTTGTTCACAGATCTGTTTTTTAATTATCTTTTCTAGTATCTTCCTAAGTATTGATTGGTCTGTAGTTTCCTGAGTCTGTTTCACACCCCCCCCCTTTCTTGAAGTTGGGAACCACATCACCCCTTTTCCAATCCTTAGGTACTTCCCCGGTGCCCCAGGATTTTTGAAAGATGTGGTGCAATGGTTATGAGGTAACATCTGGCAGCTATTTCAGAAGTCTGGGATGTAATCTGTCGCGTCCTGGTGATTTATATTTGTCAAGGTCAGATAGGTGTTCTCTTACCATTTTCTTGCTTATTTTAATTTTTGTTTCTAATTTGTCTTTTGCAGTGTTTTTGGGGTATGTTGGGCTATAGTTTCTTTTTGTGTGAAGACTGATGCAAAGTATGAGTTAAACAGCTCTGCTTTCTTCCTGTTGCCTATTATTTCTTTGCCATATTTTCTGTTTAGTGGACCTACAATTTCCTTGACTTTTTTCTTGTTGTTCATATGTTGGAAGAAATATTTTTTTATTATCCTTGATTTCTGTTGCAAGTGTTTGTTCATTCTGAGCCTTTGCTTTCCTAACTTCATCTTTGCATGTCCTGGCTGTCTGTTGATAATCAGCCTAATTAAGTGTCCCCCTTTCATTTTTTTGTATTTGCCCTTTTTGTTCAGTTTGTCAGAGAGATCTTTGTGCAGCCATGCTGGTTTCTTCTTGAATTTCTTATTTTTCTTTCTCAATGTTATTGTGCTCATCTGAGCTTTTATGATCACATTTTTCAGGCTTTCCCATGCTTCTTGGATTGTTTTCCCCTTTAAGATTTTAATCCATAGGATATATTTCCTAAGTTCTCTCTGAGTTTGTTAAAGTCAGCTCTTTTGAAGTTTAAGACACTGGTTTGATTGTTTTCTCTTGCTAGTGTTTGCATTATATTAAATTCTAGTATGATGTGGTCACTTTCACCCAAGGTTCCGGCAATTTCAATTCCCTCTATCACTTTTTTTCTATTTGTAAGGATTAAATCCAGTATAGCTTTATGTCAATGCTCTTAGCCCAACCCACCTCACAGGATTGTTGTTGTTTGGGAAATAGGAGGAGGAAGGAATATTATGTACTCTGCCTTGAGTTACTTATAAAGTAATAAAGGCAGTGCTTTTTTTGTAAAAGAAAAAGGTGCCGGAACTCACACACTACAAGGTTCCATCCAAAAAAGGTGCCGGAACTCCGTTCTGAGCGTTCTATGAGAAAAAAAAAGCCCTGAATAAAGGTATGATAAAATCTTACAAATAAATACATGAATATAATATTTCCTTGATGATAATTAGGAAGGTTTATTATGTAGCATTTATATTTCCAATTTTTATCCATCATTCTTTTTTTTCCAAGTTCCTTTCTCTTTGAGAACTACATGATCAAATTAGTTTACTGTAGGCTTAATCAACATAGAGTAGATTGGCATTATGATATTGATCAGGACATATGCTACTGTGCAGTATAATGATAATTCCAATGTCACTAGTAAACTGAAAGAAGTTTGTAGTTCACTATGCCAACCTATGAAGTTTGCAATCTTTATTAATTATCTGATAAGAAGTTGAGAGTTGCACATATGCACTTATTCTTCAGCACATTTTCACACACACACACACACACACACACACACACACACACACACACACATCACCTAGTCATGTGTAACAAATACTCATGGTACTTCATGCTCTAGACCACACAAGATAGTTGGGAAAATGTATAAAATAAAAACCTATAATCTCTCTTCCTTTTATGGCTGTGTTCACCTCCCAAATTACATATAACATCTAACAAACTTTGATCCATTTTGTTGTGACAGTGATTATTTCTTTACCTTAGCAACCTTGTTTCAGATTCTTCTGTTTATGATAGTCTTCTGAAGCCTATCAATCAATCAGTACAAATGCTAGGCTGAATGAATTGGACCTTAGCCTTAAACTGATTTTAAGATAAAAGTAAATTCGAGTCATCAGAAGCTGAATAAATAATTAGACCAACAATTGTAATACTAGAAGTTAGAATGCAAAAATATATTGCTTGGGGGGGGGGGAATCCCTGCTTGAATTTTCTTGGTTTGGTTTTAGGTATAAGCTACATA